>NC_136500.1:82914309-83121809 GCF_053919585.1 Euprymna scolopes
AAAAAAAAAAAAAAATGTGTCATGGTGTGACGATTGATGCTTTATATTTTTGTGACAAAACTTATTTCAAAACTGATTGTTGCAACTTTTTGAATTCCAGATTTTTGGATATGGACATTTGGATGTGCATTAGTTTTGATAATAGCCAATTAAAAATCTAATTTTAATAAATAACTTCTTTGTAGGCTAGGTCTGACACAAGGTCAAGCTCAGCATAATGTGTGCTCATTCCTGAACATCACAAGAGATGGATAGTAACAATCTTCTATGTATATACCACTAAAACTTTGTAGATCATGTTTGTTTGCCTGCTTGCTCTCTTGTTTATCCCCATACAAACTGAATGAAAGGGTGACCTCATTGATTAAAACAGAGGAGAATAACTGTTAGGAAGTTGAGTGCGAGATCACATTTCGATTTATGAAGCTTTCTCACAAAGAAAACAACAAATTAGCAGTAGCAGCAAATACATTATGGAATTAGAAGGGACAGCCCCCCCCCAACCATGACAAATAGCAGCAGCTAAAAACAATATTTACAAATCTTTACAAAATACTTAACTCTGATTGGTTAATTTCCAACAGTTTGATTGGCTGTCAAAATCCAATTTTGACCACTCAGAAAAGACTTGCCGTGGGAACCGGACACCTGCTATGTTTATGTTTAAATAGAAAGCAGCCAAGCTGATCAAGGGACTGGTTCGATAGAGCCCAGCACACGCCGCATGACTCCTTGTTAGTTGGGAATCCAGCTCCAAGATCAAGGAGAGCAAACAGTTTGGCCATGGGTCTTGACTAACACCAAGAGATAAAAAGTACTACAACCTCACCAGTCTACCACCAGCCAATACGGACTTCCACACCAGACCACTGGTCAAATCCCTAGTCTAAGGATCAACAAATCCATCGAAGGCACCACTACTAGATGCTGCTACTATGTACACTAGGAGACTTGACAGCTTACCCGAGAGAAGAGACAGCTGCAGACAAAGTTGATATCGCTAACTGGCAGACAACAAATCTGTACCATGTTAGGATCAACAAAGCCGTGACGCATAACTGAATAAACGTCCCATCTAAATGTGAGAGGAACAACATTTTCATAACAAATAGACGACAAATCTGCTAAGTTGCTTCCCTTAACGTTTCCCATTGAAAAAGGAACTCTTATTTTCCGAGATTGTTATCAAAACCACCCGGCACAAGGAATAACAAATGTTGACATATTTTATCAACAAAGAAAGACGAGAATCGCCGATAAAGACTATGCTGAAATGAATAACCTTAACAGCAAGGACAAACTGTTATTGAACTGAAGAACACTTTATTTTATTTTGCTTTTCTTAAGTTGATTTTTAAAATAAACGATTGAGAAATCAATCGCTTAAAATTAAACTTATGTTGTTTGTCTGGTTCTTTCCAGCCACCATACACTTATTCATAATACAACAATACAAATAGGTATCAATATGTCCATTCATGTATGTTAAGGACAGCCGTTGTAATCTGCTATAATATCTCCGTGTATATGCATTTTAACCAGTTGTAATTTGCCCATGTACAAATGAATGAGTAATACATGTCCTATTTGTTTTATTTCAATAGAAAGTCTGCTTCCATCATCTTTAAGCATGATGAATAACAAATGGAAGAAATTATACCAGTTTTATATCCTCATTCTAAAGAATAACATAAACACAAGTTTCTAATATAAACCTGTCAAGAAATGAGCATCATTCTAATAACAATAAGTAACAAAAAAAAAAAAAAAATCCTTGTTATGTTACGACGATTGATGCTTTATACTTTGTGACAAAACTTAGATTATCGCGACTTTTTGAATTCCAGAATTTTGGTTTGGTTTGGTTGTTTTTGTTTTACGGCATATCAACCCTTTTCCGGTTATTTAATGCCGAATCCAAAGATTTTGAAGAAAAATATTTTTAATAGAATATATTTGTTGTTTTCACGTAGGTTTCTATTTAACCCATAGTTGGGACCCTAACAGGTACTACCACTCCGGGTCAGAGTTGACCTGGGAGCAATGGTAATTAAAGGGTGGCTCCACACTCTCCAAAGCCCACAAGCTGGGGCCTCACCACTGGATATAGTTTAAGGTCATATCCAGGACCCCCATTGAGGGACTTTTACCCTCTGCAGGGGGGAAGTCGGCATATTCTAATGCCCCACCGACAGGGCCCAGAATTTTGGAAATTAAAATTTGGATATGTATTAGCTTTGAGAAATTTTCCACTATTACATTCTACTGTATCAAATAAATATTGATGTATGTCAGGGACAGCAATTGTAATCTGTTGTAATATTTGCATGTATGTCTGAGTAATATGTGTGTTTTAGGCATCAGAAATTCTACACAATTTTTTCTCAGTCCAATATCCCCAAAAGTTCTGATTAATCGTCTTAACTGTTGTGGTCCTGGTTAGGGGTCACAATATTAAGGTGAACGAGTCCTGGTGGTCACTACGAGCGATTAAACTGTGAGTGTGCTCGTCCCTCGAGAGCAGAAAGGCCTGGCTTACATAGTACCAGACAGGTCCATATTATCATGAATATAGGAGTGTTAACTATCCCAAAAAACTAACCTTAGTGGAAACTAATACCAACAGAATCGAGCCTGTCAAAATAACTATACCTTGCTGATTTATGCAAATAAAAGTTTTAATCTGGAAATTATAGCTGTTAGGGCAATATAACAAACACATAATGATCAAAGGGACCTAATACCATTTTGGTTTCAGACAGAATTACCTCCCCTGCTTTAACTCGCTTATGGAATTTTTTGTGTGAAGATGCAAGAACGGCACAAGATAGATGCTGGCAGGCACCATTTCACAACAGCCTCAGTTTGGGATTATAAGACCACGAGGAACCTATAGGACTGAAGTTGAATTATAAAGAACAGGTTTGGAAGAATCATTTTCACTTATAATTATAAAAGTTGTTCATAACAATAGTAAATCTGAAAAATAGAAAAAAAAACCAAAAAAAAAACCCAACTTACTTCATGTCGGCGGTGAGAGATCTGGGCAATGCTTTTAATACTGGTAACTCTGCCCCTCCTTTACTACGAGAACGTCTATGAGTAGGAGCAGCTGGTTTCTCCTTTTCAGCTTCGATGCTGTTTGCAGCAGCAGCATCTGTAAATTAACCAAACAAGTTGTGATCATTATTAGGCCTTTCACTGTGGATAAATAAATAAATAAATAAATAGCATGATGCCCTGTTATCATCAACCATAAACAAGTCCTCTGTTTTAACCTCGCCTGATTCACTGGTCTGAAATAATTAAAAATGTCATATATTACATACTCGGTTAATGTTTAACAAGAATTCCAAAACACATACCTTCACATATAACGTGATCAAGCGATAAGATAATTATTCTTAACTAAAAAAATCAAAATGACTGCAAGGGAGACTATCCTGATTCTTACTATCGTTTGTTTACTGGAAGTAATCCCCCTTCGGTCAACAGGGTGAAGAGTCCAGATTTGCTTTTGTTTATTTAACATTGGAAACAAATCCATTTCTGCTTTGACGACAATCTGTTCCGAGGATAATTGTGTGTGTGTGTGTGTGTGTGTTTTATGGAACTCACTCGAGACAAGGCATGAAGTCACTTAATGTAAGGAACTAACAAGAACGAAAGCGGATTATTGCAAAGACAGGAGATGCCTATTGACCTTAATGTTAAAAAGATTAAGTCTGTAGATAGAAGGAAAACAGTGAGCAGGAAGAGTTCCATGACCTTGAAGTTCTTTGAAAGAAGCTAATGTAATAGGAAGCTGTATTACAATGAAGTATTAAAACAGCAAATTGATGAAGACCACTAGACAAACGAGTCAAACGAGCTAGAACAAAGGAAGCAGGGAATAGATTAGGAACATATACCATCATAAGTATTTGTAGAAAAGACTGAGACTAGCAACATCACATCTGTGAGACGGAAGCTGCAGTGAAAAAGAAAAGGTAGGGCCAATCAAATTATAGATACGTTTCTGCAATTGAGCAAAAAATTTCAAGTGGGACATAGATTCATCAGCCCAAATATGGCAACAGTACTCCATACATGGTCTGATAGTAGATCTCTTATGTTGATGATGTGAATCAACTAAATGGTACCGTTTGTTGCCCAAGGTTCCTAGCCTAATGCATAAGCATTTGTATCATTTCCATCTTGGGTTTCTTCTGCTGGGAACACTCCCATATTGTCTCTTTATCTGTTGTTTTCTCCGTATTGAAAAACAAATGTTACTTACACAGAATAAGGACTGTCGGTGTTTGTATAGATTGATAATCTTTTAAATGAACGCATTTCAGGTGAAAACATTACATACTGATGAGTCATGTCGAAAATTAATATGAACCCCCCCCCCCCCCTTTTTATTTTAGTTCTTTACATCAAGTGGTTTCATGCCTTATCTGGAGTGATTTCCATAAAAAAAGGTCACCAAAAAAAAAAAAAAAAAATCACCTGTTATTAAAAAAATACTCTGATAAAAAACAAAACAAAAAAAATCTGAAACAAAATTAATGGCCAGCCAAAATTAAAAATAAAATTTTAAAATATTCAAAGAATTTCTACAAAGTATTTGATTTTCTTTCCCAACTTTTTTGATTAGATTCTACTTTTTTTTTTTAGATGATTATGAAAAACTTGGTGGAAAAAAGATCCCCCTCTACAAAAAAACAAAAAAAAAAAAAAACAAAAAAAAAAAAAAAAAACAACAATTATTTAGAATTTGGAGAATTAGTTTTGTATATAAATTTAACGTAAAATAATCCCTTATTTTTTGGGTCATTCAAACTTTTTAAGGCAGTTAACTAATTTTATTACCACAAACCATTAATCCAACTGCCAAGGTCGTAACGCCATATGTAATTGCCTAAAACAAACAAAGAACCCCATTCACAAAAAAGAACCTCCCCCCCCAAAAAAAAACAGGATTTATCTTCCATACAAAATAATATTCTTTTGCATATCTACCCTCTAACACTATAATGGCTTAAAATAGAGGATCATTTTATGTTTAATTTATATGTGAAACTGATCCCCCTCTTTAAATTCTTAAATTGTTTTTTTTTTCCTTCCTTTCTTGACAAGTTTTCCAGTAGAACATAAAAAAATGATTGTTTTCCTTCTGTTTAGACATAGAAGGGAAACATTTGCTTTTAAACTTTAATTCAACCCAGAAATGACATTCGATTTGTCAGATTAAAGACTCAGAATTTCAAAAGTGTCCTTCTTAAATCTACTACTAATATGTTAAAACAGCTGATTTGCGTCTTCTGTCTTGTGAAACTTAAAAATTAATAAGTAAAATTTTAAGTCTTTAAACTTTCAATAGAAAGTAATCTTTGGTCTAAATTAAAGACAAAACTGCTATTGTTATAACAGCATTCAGCCTGGTTGTGTTGAGTCAGTTTCTTCTGCGGCCTTCATTACACTTTGAATCATGGCGACCCACGAGATGTAGTGCAGGCCAAGAAGCACAAATGTCAAGTACAATGGTGCATTCATTTTAAAATTTATTAATAATGAATGCATAATGTAGTATTATTAATATTTTTACTATTAGTAGTTAAATTTGCTGCCAAGAAGAAAGATGGATTCCTTTTAACATGAATTATTACAAAAATATTCCAAGCCAGAGAAAGTATTTTTTAAAAGGAATTAAATTGAATTACATTTTATTGTTCTGAAGCATATGGTGTCATAATCTACGATTGCACTCAAAGGAACGATCAGAATCTTAAAACGATTTCTTGGTTGGAATATATAAGATAGTCGGTGAATCTTTGGCATCTGGTAGTCTGCCCCATCCTCAAGTTGAACAAACTGATAAGAAAATTGAAAAAAAAAAAAAAAAAAAAAAAATACAAGAACTAGCTATTCAGAACTAAACATAAATGATAGAAACAAAGGAAAGCAATAAGTTTATCATTTGTCGTTGTAGTATTAAAAAGTTAACAATTGAACACAAGTTGTTATTTAACACATAGCTTGGAGTGGGGGGGGGATTTCCCCAACAATATTGTGTGGAAATGAACATAGATGTCACAAGGATTTGAAAATATCAGACGATTCCATATTCTACTGTGGTATATCCATTAACCCCTTCCTAATTTATCAAAAATGTCAAAAGCAATCAAAATTGATTTTCTGCAGTGCAGTCTTTCTTTCACATGCAAAATGACTAGATAATAAGACACCAAATAAATGCTACTTCTAATAACTAGCACAACATAAAAATCTATTGTGTTTACAAGATGACCCACAAAAACATGTCACCGATGGAATCATTAATAAAATCACAATCGTTTCCGCAATACAACGATATTTGGTACAATTAAACTTCAATCCATGTTTGATTTGTCCATCAAGTTTCAGTCATAAAACTCTAAGTCTTTGTTTTATAGTCGTTTAATAATAAGTATATTTGGATACAACTTGCAAAATTGTTAATAATTCAGAGACATTCCTCTCTAGACATTGCTCTGATTTGGGCTGTGATGAGCCTCTTCGGTTCAGGAATAGTCTCAGGATTGTTTTGATAGATATTATCTTTGGGATAATCTCACAAATAAAAGTCTGGTTGGTATGAAGCCTAATCAGGATCACCTTTTCTACTGATGAGACGATTACTAGGCGTGTCCCTGCATATTATTGAATGGCAATAAAATAAAGATTGTTGAACCTTCATGACTGAAACTAGGTAGACAAATCAGGCATAAACTGAGGTTTATTTGTACAGAATATGGTTAGATTGCAGAAAAGATTGCGCATTCATGGGTGACATTTCTTTATTTTTTGAGAGGGGTAGAGGAGGGCATCCTGTACATCTCCAACATGGCTTATTACAATGAAGACATTTAAAATGGATACAAGTATTTTAATAGTCCAGTTACTTACGTTATTTCTATCAACAGTTAAATAATAACTCCTTGAAAATACACCCTAGAAAATGGTGCAAGTCCAAAATTCAATCTAATCTATATCAATAAAATTGTAGATGCACGTATGTTTAGTCTGTGTGTAAATATTTAACCAATAAACTTTTAAACTACCGATCACATAACACAGAAATTAACAGGAGATAGTAATTATACACCAAGAATAGTTTATAACAAGCAAAATCTTTGTTTGGATGGATGAACAATGCACACAGAAACATGTTGGCAAGTTGAAATGTAAAATGTTCATTTCAACTTGCCGACATAATTGCGTTAGTTTGTGCATGCGTAAAACTAATTATAGCTAAAACTCGTCTAATTTAAAAACTTTCTTATCTGTCTGTTGTATTAGCTTAAATGGTAGGAAACGCATCCGGAGTGCTAAATTTTTTCGTCCTGATTCTAGCTGTTGCCACCCAAGTCAATTTTATGTTTTTTTTAAACTTTTGAAATCAATACTATAATACTATATATTTGGTACAATATAATATTCAATAGACAATTGGCTCTGTAATAATAAATACAAAACTTGCATAAATTAAAATATATTTAAGT
The DNA here is from genome assembly GCF_053919585.1 of Euprymna scolopes. Lineage (NCBI taxonomy): Eukaryota > Metazoa > Mollusca > Cephalopoda > Sepiida > Sepiolidae > Euprymna > Euprymna scolopes. Next base: position 82,921,839 of record NC_136500.1, read on the forward strand.
GTATTTTACGATCAGTAAGGTCAAGCGCCTCCATTGCTAGTTAAAAAAAAATTAAAAATTAAAAGTAGAGAAAAATCTTTATAATGTATGTTCCCATCATGAAATGAAACTGTCATATTCCGAAAATCATGTAAATTGATCAAGTAGCTTGTTTTTTTAATATATATACTCATTTTTTTATGAGTTTTAGCGATCCATAGTATACAGTGGACATTAAAAGGCTGATTTTAAAATCTTGATAGTTTAAATTTAGTTGTCTCTCTTTTATTAAAGATGACGGACCAAAATCCAATATCTTGTTTCCTCATAAAATTTGATTTTCTTAGTTAAAAAAATAACTACTTGATCAATTTACGTGATTTTTTTTTTTTTAAATATGGCATGTTTGTTTTGGGACAGATACGTACATTTTAAAGATTTTTCTGTCCTTGTATTTTAATTAGGTTGAATTCTGGACAAGAACCAAGAAAATACAGGTGTTTTTTCTGCAGTAATGAATTTTAAATGATTTAAAACAGGCAATGATTATGATAATGTTGTACGTAGTAGCAGTTGTGAGGAGAATAGTTTCTGGAACTGATAAGAGAGAGGTTGACTGATCACTAGACACAGGAACACTCTTGGTTCCCCTCAAAGACGAGAGTGCCGGTAGATTAAGAATATGCCTTGGCTTGCAAGGGAGCATTTTTATTTGAATCCTGTCGAGAAAGCTACACCTTCTTTGGACAATTTGCAATGATTCAGAATGCCAATAGTACATAACTGTCCATATAACCGGACAACTTGTGTTGACTTGAAACATTTCATTGCGATAAAACATACAAATAATGACATAGAAATCAACTTCTCAAAAACAGTTGTTCAGAAAACAATCCCAGAACTGAATCAAATAAAGACAACTGATCTTTGTTCAATATTTTTTTCAGATAAAACTTTATAATAAATAATTCATTTGTCTTATCTTTTAATCAGAAACATTTCTATTTCTCAACTTGAATAAAAAAATTCAATTGAACTGCAGTAATGTTCAGATAAGTAATTATTATTGTTCAAATATTATGTCATTTCAATTGTTTTGTCATATGTATAGAAAATGAACTTAAAACAAATATTTTATCAAAAGTGTTCAACAAAAGGTAGAACTATATATATATATATATATATATATATATATATACACACACACACCTTTTATGAATATGGGATTATCATAATTTTCACCATACTGCCATGCCTACAACAAATCTAAATATTAAGAGTGTTCTGGGTATCTACAACAGTAGGAACTGGATTAGGATTTCTAATATAAATTAATGAAAAAACAGATGAACTGATAGGGATAGCTAGAAAGAGTAAATGATAGAGTAACACTGAATGAGAGTAAGAGAGATGAAGAGTGAGAGAGAGAGAATACATTAGAGAGACTGAGAGAGAGAATTTGTTAGAGAGACGGGGAGGGAGAATGCGTTAGTCAGAGAGAGAATGCGTTAAAGAGAGAGAACACGTGAGATAAAGAGAGAAAGAGAGAATGAGAACGCGTGGGAGAAAAAGAGAATGAGAACTCATGGGAGTGAGAGAGAGAACGAGAACTCGAGAGAACGCGTGGGAGAGAGAGGGAGAACGCGTGGGAGAGAGAGGGAGAACGCGTGGGAGAGAGAACGAGAACGCGTGGGGGAGAGAGGGAGAACGCGTGGAAGAGAGAGAGAGAGAGAGAACGAGAACGCGTGGAAGAGAGAGAGAGAGAGAGAACGAGAACGCGTGGAAGAGAGAGAGAGAGAGAGAACGAGAACGCGTGGAAGAGAGAGAGAGAGAGAGAACGAGAACGCGTGGAAGAGAGAGAGAGAGAGAACGAGAACGCGTGGAAGAGAGAGAGAGAGAGAGAGAGAGAGAGAACGAGAACGCGTGGAAGAGAGAGAGAGAGAGAGAACGAGAACGCGTGAGAGAGAGAGAGAGAGAGAGAGAGAGAGAGAGAGAACGAGAACGCGTGAGAGAGAGAGAGAACGAGAACGCGTGAGAGAGAGAGAGAGAGAGAAAGAGAATGCGGGAGAGATAGAGAACGTGTGTGTGTGTGTGAGAGAGAGAGAGAGAGAGAGAGAGAGAGAGAGAGAGAGAGAGAGAACAAGAATCCGTGGGAGAGGCATAGACAGAATGTGTCAGGGAGAGACTGAATGATGAACCAGATAGGATATGGAATGATAGATGAGGAGAGATATGAATCCAATAACACCTCTACGTCTCTCTTCTTTTATTGGTATCAAGGGGCGAGTGACTAGAAAGTGAGCGAGGTAATTTTAACCTCATTTTAAAAGACAAAAAGCTGATTGCCGGTGTTTAGCTAACAAAGCTTCACGTGAACAACTAACAAGATTTCTATACAATAGTTAATTTTATTTTTACAGGATGGATAAAAAAAAAAAAAAACTTTAAAGAATGGTGGGGTTATGGGAAGGTGCAACAATTTTTTTTTTTAAATTTATAACTAAACTTTCTGCAACGGTTGGATAAGAGCGGCAGGAAACAAAAGAAAATGTCAACATACTAACGACACGTTTCCGTAAGATAAACCAGATCATGGCTGAAAGAAAAGATTGTTTGAAAAGAAAAGGAAAATTCATTAAATAATGAAGATAAAAATAAAATAAAAAAATCAGATCAATGAATAAAAAAAGCAAAATAAAAAAAAAGGATAATTTTCTTCTCTTAATTTTTTTAAAATTCAAAACAAAAATAAGATGCAATAAAAAATATTTGAAGCTGAATTTTTTTAAATAGATTTAACGGTGTAAGTCCAGAATTCAACCTAATTATTTATATATACATAAAAAAAAAAAAAATAAATAAAAAATAAAAATCTTTACGATGTGCGTACACGTACACCGGTTAAGGAATGAAAATGCCATTCCCGAAATTATGTAGTTTTTTTGTTTGTTTTTTTTACATAGAAAATCGTCTCATTCTTTTACGATTTTTAGCGATTAGGCATTACAAAGTTGATTTTGATCTCTAATCCTGTCTCAATAGTTCGAATTGAGCTGTGTCCCCTTTATTAAAAATGGCAGACTGAGACACATCGTCTTCGCTTCTTTATAAAATTTGATTTTTTTAGTAAAGGAAACAACAAACAAACAAACAAACAAAAAAGCTACTTGATCAATTGTATTTTTCTTGTTTTTTGTTTTTGGAATCCTTCGAAATGAGGCTTCATAATTTGTGTAACTGATATTTTTTTTTTTTTTTTTTACAGACTTTTGCCCGCATCTTCATAGTTGTTTAACTGCATTTCGGCCAACTCATTCTGAAGGAGGTCAAAGGATGAGTTAGCCAACATTTATTTATTTATTAGCCAACAATTATTAAAACAATGACAAAAGTCTGAAAAAAAAAAAAAAAAAAAATGAATACAGGACTTGATCAATTTACGTGATTTTTGGAATATGACATTTTCGTTCCGTGATGGGTACTACATCATAAAGATTTTCTGTATTTTTGTTTTTGGTTTAGGTTGTCTTCTGGACAAGAATCGAACATATTTAAACTTCCTTTTTAAACACTCTTCATATAAAAAAGAAAATACATACGTTTGCAGTGGTGCTATATTTACATATATATCTAATATATAAAACTATACAGTCAAATCTTCCGTGTTAAAATTACATAGCAATGAATCTTACAAACCAAAATTTGATTCTGACCAACGATGTCTTCTTTTTCATCTATTTAGAATGTTCTTTTACACTAAAATCTTTGCCAAAAATAATTATTCCGACAAAGATTATTATAGCGATAACAATTTTAATTACCTCAAAAGTTCAAAATTTAAGAAAATGATATTTTAACTTAATTGCTATGACTATGAATTATCTCCCATACATTTTGATTTTTTTTCTCATCCCTTCGTGACATGCATTATTAGTTTTTAAACTATAAATAAATTGTTGGTTACATTGGCCTTCGGGACAAGATCAAAGTGTAGTATCTGTTCCGACAGATACTGCACTTAAGATGATTTGTACCAGTCAATGGAGGGGAAACCCTCTATACTGGGACAATTATTATTTTTGGTAACCAGAGTGCCCCCTTTTTGCCTACTTTTAGGGGAGTTGGTTTTTACCTCACATTAAAAACGGCCTTGTGCCTAATTTGCTCAGTGGGGGAGCAAATAAATACCATCTGTTCCGACAGATACTGCAAGCAAAGACCATATGTGGGGGAAACCCCACATATAAGACCTTGGTCAATGTAGGGGCAACCCTTCATACCAATTGTCACTATCCAGCTCCCCTACTCTCCGGGGAGCTAGTCCCCATTTCCCCTTCACTCCTCACATTAAAAATCGGCCTTGTGCCTAATTTGCTCAGTGGGGGAGCAAATAAATACCATCTGTTCCGACAGATACTGCGAGCTATGACTAGCAAAGACCAGCTATGACTAGCAAAGACCAGATGTGGGGGCAACCCCACATGCCTGACCTTTAACCAGCTCCCATTTCCCACCTCTCGGGAGCTGGTCCCCTTTTTCCCTTCCCCCTCCCTTCACTCCTCACATTAAAAATCGGCCTTGTGCCTAATTTGCTCGGTGGGGGAGCAAATAAATACCATCTGTTCTTCAGATGCTGCACTTCTATTTCTTGTTCTCTTTCGGTGGAGGAGAAATCCTTTACGACTGAGACAATTTTTATTTTTGTACCTTTTCTCCACGTTAAAAAACGACCCTGGTGTCTAACTCTGTCCCATGGGAAGGCATAGTAAATAGGTACATTATATTATTTATTTCAAATAAAAATTTCTCTCTCTCTCTCTATATATATATATATATATAAACACAAAATCCCTTTTAAAGCGCTATAAATACTTTTAATTTTTTGCCGCTTTATTCTTCACTAGGAACAGAAACACATTATGTACGTCCAAACAAGTTTGTTTATTTATTATATAAGCAAACAATTGTTTCAGCCCGTTTTGCTTTTAAACTTACAAACTATTTGTACTGATAAAACCATATTATATAGCTGGTGTGTGGAATATGATGATACAATGTTATGACTCAAAAAATTCTAATTATAAATAAACGGACGATTTGCAAGAAGATTATTCATCAGGTGGAGGTGATTTTGTTTTTTGAGTATATTTTAGCATTAATGACTGCCAATATTGAAGTAAAAATAAAAACACATATACAGCGAAACATATTAGTATGAACCGAAACACTTGTTTGCTTATATGATAAATGAACAAACCTTTCTTGACGAACATAATGAGTTTTTATTCCCAGTAAAGAATAAAGTGGTAATAAATTAAGAGTATATATATGTGTGTGTGTGTGTGTGTGTGTGTGTGTGTGTGTGTGTGTGTGTGTGTGTGTGTGTGTGTGTGTGAAAGTTAACCTGAAAAAGTAAGTTATCAACTAAAATTGAAATGCCATCCTGTTGTTTATTTTTTCGCTAGGAGCAATCCTTCACGGCTGAGACAATTTTTAATTTTTATACCTTTTCTCCACGTTAAAAAACGACCCTGGTGTCTAACTCTGCCCCCGTGGGAAGGCACTGTAAATAGATACTTTAACCATTTTTAACTTTATTGACATGATGATGTAATAAAGTACTTTAATCCTTACCTGCTCATTATTTTCATTATATATATATATATATATATATATATATATATATACCTAGCGTTGACAGGTGAAAACAATATACATCACGTGACATCCTCTATGACATCATATATGATGTATATTGTGAACAAACAAACACAAACAAACAGACAGATCATATTGGATGACATCATACGTGATGATGTTACAGGGAGTTATAATGAAAGTAGAGTCACGGGCAATGCTAGGTAGATAATCTAGTAATATATTTATATACCACCTGCTATGATGGCATATACAAAGACACAAACAGGAATACAGGAATAGAATAGATACAATTAATACTACACAATGAAAATTCGATTAGTTATTGATATTAGTAGTTTCAGAAGGTATAAGAAAATTGCCCGGTTGAACTAAGAAAATACACTACAGCTCCATTCTCAGCAAAACTAATGACGACTTATGAAGAATATAAAAATCTTTATAATGATACCAATGTGGCCAATAGAAATGTACTGACTGTTCCAAAGAACTTGGACTACACTGGATCAAGTGATGGATAAGAGCAAAGCATAAGAGCATAAAAGGTAAGAGAATGGTTAAAATAAGGAGCCATGTACAGGAAGTTTATAAATTACTAGCAGAGGTGGGGTGGGGGTGACCGGGCGTAAAATACGCTTAAATATGATATTTGAATTTGTCCAGATTTTGTATATATTATTGCAGAGTCATGATTTCAAAAGTAAAAAAAAAAAAGTATTCAGGTGCCATCAGCGAGAATTGAAACCGAAACTGTAGCATTCAAAGCTGGTGACGTTATCACTGTAACGACACCACTGTAACAACGTGGCACGTTTCTAAACTGATTAAAAATTAAAAATAAACTAAGATGAATGTACAAAATGTTTAACGATTTTTTCACAATTTTGACCCATTTTTAACCCTTTAAAAACTATTTTAACCGACTAAAGACCCATAAAAGAAAGGCCTGTAAAAAATCCAATCATTTGAGACACCTAGCGCTGCTCTGCAACTTTTAGTTTCGGAGGAGATAGAGTTTGAAAATATGGAGACGGACAAACAGATCGACAGACAAACCAACAGACAGACAGACATATAGCCGCTTATATATTAGATAATACTTAATTAGATGCCTTACATGCTTAGAGTCTCCAGTGATTTAGCAATGCACAGCATGCCATTTCTTGCATCAACTTCTTAACACACCTGGATAATGCAGGCACTAGAGAGCATGGTAGACAGAGGAAGTCTTGAGTACATAAGTGATTTGATTGCATACAACATGATATAATATATACACATACACATACACACACATACACACAGAGTGCTTACATGAGGTGTTACCCAGTTTGGAATACTAGCATCACAAATATTAAAACCGGACGATGTAAACAATAATCCAAAAAATAAAAACGTAAATAATCATCCAAAAATGCAGACAAATTTATCAATTTTTAATGTTAAAATTTAGTTTTAAACTGGAAACGAGTGCGTTTGCTATTAAATAAGCATTTAAAATTATTATAAGTAAGAATCTTACATGTTTATTTTAGTACTCTAATTTCAAAACAGATGGAAAACGTGGGTACATCATCGTAAAAGTGGGTACACAATTTTAAAACCCATCGTAAAATTTTCAGTGAGCACACAAATTTTATGGTAAAAGTGTGCACACAAAATGCTAAAAGTATGTACAAAATTTTTAAACCGATGGTAAAAGTGGGTACACAATTTTGAAATGGATGGTAAAAGTGGGTACACAATTTTAAAATGGATGGTAAAAGTGGGTACACAATTTTGAAATAGATGGTAAAAGTGGGTACACAATTTTGAAATGGATGGTAAAAGTGGGTACACAATTTTGAAATGGATGGTAAAAGTGGGTACACAATTTTGAAATGGATGGTAAAAGTGGGTACACAATTTTGAAATGGATGGTAAAAGTGGGTACACAATTTTGAAATGGATGGTAAAAGTGGGCACATAATTTTAAAGTTAATGGTAAAAATGGTACTAGAATGTAAAAATTGATAGTAATAGTGGGTATACAATTTTTAAAACAATAGTAATAATTGTTCATTCTCATACAATTGCCCAAGATCTTTCAACTGACATTCATGAGGTTTGCTGCTAGAATTTAAATCCAAATTTAACACGGTAATAAAAAAGTAATGTCCAATGAAATGTTTATGATGCCCATAAATGATTTAGAAAACCGAACAAGGATTATTATATAATAATTTGTGAAAATATATAGCAATTAAACAACCCAGACGCTTCCAGGTTTCTTTCCCATAGGGAACTATCAGGCTAAAATGCTGATTCCCTATTGGGATGAAACATGGAAACCATTGCCATAAATATATATTCATAACTTACTACCAATGGTTTACTAATGTATTGAGGAATGTTAAAATAAATACTGAAAATCGATACATAAAATATTGTATATTTTTATACCATTTTATGTGGCTACATTATTTTCAAATCATATTCCAAATAAAGAATATACATAATTCTATTTAAATTGTTTACAGCAGCTTCAAGGCGGTGATTATTTTCAGTTATCTATAACTTTTGAAATCAGTACTATATCCTATATTCAATAGAGAATTGGCTCTGTAATAACAAATACGAAATCTGCATGAATTAAAATATATTTAAGCATATTTTATGACCGGGCAAGCCTCCCCCACCAGTACAAAATAAACAGAAAAGTTGAAAATTTTTAAAAATAAAAATAAAATAAAATAAAATAAATAAATAAATAAAATTCCTTTTATTTGCATTTAAAAGTGTTTTTTTTTTAACAGTTTGTCTGTTTGTTCTATGTTTTATAAACAAATTTTTTTTTTTTGTTTTTTTTACTCACGTTCACCCCTAACAAGGCATATTGGCACTTGCACATAAGGGGCTACTATCTGGGGCCATGCCTAGGAAAGATTAATAAGATGTTGGTATACGTTATGGTTAAACTTCTGCATATCAGTACAGCCAGGAAAGCAGGTAGCAAGAAGGGAATTCCAAAGTCTAGCTGTTTGAGGGAAGAAACTATTAGAAAAGAAAGCTTTCTGGCATTTAGGGACATCAACAGTGAAAGGGTGAGATCTTATTGCTAAGTGGGTTTGTCGGGGATACGTATGTTGAGGGGACACAAGTGCAACGAGTTCATCAGAGCACATTCTATTAAAATATTTGTAAAACAGGCACAAAGGTGCAACATTGCAGTGATGGGACAGGGGTTGGAGCTTAGTTGACAAAGTGGTACTTATTAGATTGACAACTCTTTTTTGGACCCTATCCAAGAGGGAGAGGCTAGTGATAAATGCACCAGCCCAGATGTGGCAACAATACTCCATTCATGGGCGAATGGTGGCCTTGTAAAGGTACAGGATACTCTCAGATGTGAGTAGTTCTCTAGCTCAATAGAGGAAACCCACTTTCCTCACAATGTCCTCAATGTATTTGTTCCAGTTCAGATTGTCTGCAAATGTTAGGACGAGGAGTTTGAAGGAAGAATTCTCAGGTAGGGTGTTATTTGTCATGGATATCAGCGGTTGAAGAGGCATCTTATAATTGTTAAAGGAGAGTAACTTAGTCTTACTAGTATTAAATGTTACTATTCATTTGCAGCCCCATTCCACTACCATCTGGAGGTAAATTTCTAACGATTCTGCCATTGTCTTAGATTTATGTACATTCGTTCTTCCCTCATGCATGTTATAGAGCATTGTATCATCAGCAAATATATCCATCTCGGACACAATATTATCAGGAAGGTCGTTTATGAATATCAGGAATATTAGTAGTCCAAGAATTGACCCCTGAGGCACTCCCGCATTAACGTTATGCTACTTGGATGTATGTCCATCAATGACAACCTGGATGGTCCTATTGTCTAAATCCATTCATTTGCAAAAGCGTCATTCTTCAGAAGATGTTTTAAGAGCTATCTTGAGATTATTATGCTGGATGGCTTGAGGAGACACTTTTTTTTTTTTTTATTTGACCAGAGTTTATATCTTTATGCCATTTCCTCTTTTTATTTTTCTTCTCATATTTAGTAAATTTTATGTATCTTTCTTAGAATTGAGCTTTAAATTCGCTTTTTGTACTAAACATAAAAAAACCTGACATCACTAAGAATACTAAAGTCTAAGAAATGGGTCAAAATATTCAATATTCATGAGCGCGCAAATAACTTTGCTGACTATAAATATTTAATTTTCATGTTTGACTGGGATTTAAATTCTGTCTTCTTTATTTTCATAAGGAAATCGTTATGTACAATGCGTAGCAAGTGTTGCACTACACTCGTCAAAAGTGCATTGTACATGTGTGCATATATACGAAGGAGTATCAGTTGTAGTTTTAAATGAAATTTTGGAAAACATGAATATTATAAAGGAAAGATCTATAAAGTGCACAATCTGTCTTATCTCAGTGTACAACCTGATGTCCTCTGCATATTTTTGTACGACAGCATTTAAGTTGGCATCTATGTCATTAATAAATGCAAAAAGCAGAAAGGGACTAAAGACAGATTATTGTGGGAAATGAGATTACATCTCATACAGTGAAAAGTAAAGGATTTCATTCAAACCTCATACTATCTATATATTAATACGATAGTGTGTGTGTTATTTTCTGTGTCACGCTTACATTCGGGTCACTTAATTGTTGTGTATTTCCATTTCTTGTCATAAATAATTTTACTAAGAATTTTTCATAAGTTTTGGTTTCGTTTTTGATTATGGCTGAAGGAACTCAACTTTATATATATATATATATATATATATATATATATACACACACACACACAATCATATATTCTTTTCATAAGTTTTTATTTCGGTTTTGATTCAAGTTAATGCACCCAAGTAATATGAATATATTTTTTTATTTTTGAAATCGCAACATTATAATATATAAAAATCGATAGAACATTAACTCTATAATAATATATACAAAATCTGCAAGAATTAAAATATCATACTTAAGCGTGTTTTACGATCAGGCTTTGCCGGGCATTCGTACTAGCTTAGATAAATACTTTTGCAGTTTTAGCAAAAAAGCTACAATGATATCAGAGCGTCTCCATTTACACTGAACATCGACAGAATGCCAACATCAATATGTTACATATGAATGAATCCCCCGTGGAATTTCCACAGGTCCCGCTAGATATTATTATTCTTCAAACTACTGTTCTTCTCTTGAGTGTTATTTTCACAACATTTCAGTCTATGTAACTTCTGATCTCGTTCAGGTGTATCTTGTTGAACTCTGGGAATCTTTGTCAAACTCTGGGATCTGCATTGAATTCCGAATGGAATCATTCATTTAATCCACATGTAGCATGCTTTCATTCCATCAGTCATGACGAGGCCTATGACATCAGAATATTCTTATCATTGTTTTGACTCTTGAATATATATCCGACACAGTTAATCAATCGAGAACCACATCACTCTATATAAAAGCATATAAGATATCCACGGATACACACTCGAGAGTCAAAACAATTAAAAGAATATGCTGTTGTCCTAATCCTAGTCATGACTGATGGGTAGTCTTAAGTAATTTGCAATTGTATTTTTAGTGTCACCTGCGCTGAGGATGTGAAATTTTGTGCAAATTCTTGAGTTTGACAGAAAGATTCCCCGAGTTCGAGAAGATATACCTGAAGAAGGTTGAAGATTACATTGAACAAAATGTTGTGAAAGTAACACTAAAAATGAGAATAGTAATCTGAAGAATTATGATAATATGAATGATCAATCCTTAACTAAAACAAGTATGCATGGTCCCCCATGAGTGCACAGTGAACGGGGCATAAAAAAAAAGGACTAAGTTCAGCATTGCCCCCTCCCCCTCATTTAGCCCCAAAAGTTCCCAGAGATGTCAAATCCTGGAGAAAATGAACAAATGGTGCAGTTTTAGGCCTTAACATATGTAAATTTGAGTTCTGCACCATGCAAAAAAAAAAAAAAAAAAAAAAAAAGAAATAACTAAGTCCATCATTTGCCCCCCCACCCCATTTAGTCTCAAAAGTCCCCAAAGCCTTAACATATTTAAATTTGAGTTCAGCACCATGCAAAACTGCTAAATAGACATGCACAGAAAATTTTGGACAAATATGGTAAAATAGTCCCAAAAATGGAGTGTTTTTATTAGCCCTAAAAGAGCCCCTGGGGCACACCCAAGAGTTATCGCGAAGTATAGACAAACAAAATTATATAGAAATCAGTTAGTCACAACTTTTCAGAAAGTTAAAAAAAATCCAAGGCATTAAGACAACCAGAGATTTCCCGGAAAATCCGTTCTGTCACTTTTTTACTCATATCATGTTTAATGTTTGTGCAAAATTTTTAAAAATTCCAAGGCATAGTTATTTAGAAAAGTGCAGACAGATGAACGGACAAGGGTGATTTTACAGGTCCATCCTCCTTTTGTCGGAGGGCCAAAATTCAAATATAGTTCATTAAACCTGAAAAAAAAACAAACAAACTCATTCTTCACATCTCATTGCATCTATTTGAAGAATTTCAGCATCATATTCGGTTTAGTGTCCATTTTACATGTTGATGGCTTTAATTGCCTTTTCAACTGATCTATCTCTGGCCAGGTCTTTATCCCTCTCTCTTTCAAGTTCATTCTTATTAATTCTTCTCATGTTTTCCTTGGGCTTCCCATGCCAACTGACTATTACCTTAACTCTTCTATATACACTAACCCAAGAACTCTCCCCCATTCTTTCAATGCCAACAAAATCTTATGCACACATCACCTGATACTGTCAGGATTTAATCTTCCTCTGAGGTTATCAGATCTAAGCCTATCTTTAAGCTTAATAATTACATATCATTCTCGTAGCATTCCTCTGCATGCAACACATAGCCTCAATCCTCGCTGGCCAGGTTTTACTTTCATATCATACTGCATACACATGCTTGATAGACTCTTCCCTAGGTGAACAGTGAAAATGCTCTACTGATTAATAATGGAAGAAATTCTCAGAGTATATTCATCCAATCCTACTCTGTGCAATCACATTAGCACCAACTTCTCCCTGTGCTACATGATATCATCCAAGTAGCAAAACTACTGTACAACCTCAATAGCCACACCATCAAATGGATTGGCAAGTGTTTAAATGACACAATCCTCCCCGATATTATCTCCTCCTCTTTATTCGAGTAGGTGGGGAGTGATAGCCTGGGAGATAATTTCCGCTGATGACGTCATTCCTCTTTAAATTATGGTGTGAAGTGGGGGGAAAACTTGATATTATTATCACATAGATTGGCAAGTGTTTAATGAGACAATCCTTTCAGACATTATCTCCTCTTATTTATTTGAGACGGGGGAGGGGTGATAGGCTGGGGGGGAGTCACTTCTGATGGTAACATCATTCCTCTTCAAATTATAGTGTTAAGTGGAGGACGACTTTAGATTATTATCACATGGATTAGCAAGTTTTAATTAGACAGTCCTTCCAGACTTCATCTCCTCCTTTTTATTCAATTTGTAAGGGGGGGGGGGACTAGGGAGTTTACTTCTGGTTATGACGTCATTCTTCATCAAATTATTGTGGAAAGTGGGGGACGACTTGACATTATCAAAGTGCTCAATATCCTAGACAGAGCAGGTGTGTTTAATTGCAGCATGTCCTGGACGAAATAATTACTTTATCTTTTGTTATTGTATTGTGGTATATGCTACTCAATAAGAAATGCCTAATACCTGTGGCAACGTCGGGTAGCCCCGCTAGTCTATTATATAAATCTCACTTTTCCCTCTTTTTTTTTTTTTCATTTTTCTTAAACTTTTTCTTCTAGGGGATGGGACATCCAACCAGATGTCTGACATTTACCCCTATTTTAGTGAGTCCAACCAAGAGATCTTTTCAGGATTCTAGCCGTCCCTTTCAGTGCAATCGTTTGTATTTCACTTGCACTTGGTTCATCGGGTATGCTTGCTATGTACTTTTTAAAGTTCTTTTTCATAAGCCCAGTTGCTCCTATGATGACTGGTATAATTGAAACGTCTTTTAATTTCCAATTTCGTTTCATATCATACATAAGTCCTTGATACTTTGTTATCTTTTCCCTCTCAACTCTGTTAAGCCCTGTATCATTGGGTACACTGACCTCTATTACGGTCGCTTTTTTGTTTGCTCTGTCCCAAATCACTATATCTGGTTTAACAGCTGCGTTTTCAAGATATGTAGCAGTAGGGATTATGTAGTCATAGTGAATAGTGTAGTTGTCATTCCCAACTGTTCGTTCGGGTATATGTTCCCAGGAGTTTTTACTACACTGAATGTTGAGTTTCTTACATATCTTCCAGTGAAGGTATTTGCAAACTCCATTATGGCGATCTGTATAATAACCGTCTCCAAGTAGGACTTTGCAACCAGAAATCAGGTGGCCCACACTCTCAACCTCAGTGCTACAGAACCTGCATTTATTATTGTTGCTTAGACCACACATCTTTTTGAAGGCGTTTGTCATGAGGCCCTGGTCTTGTGCAGCCAATATCAACCTCTCTTAGTCGTAATGGAGGGATCCTCTTTTGAGCCAGTCCAGGGAACCATCCCTATCAATATATTCTTGGGATAGTTCAGTCGGTAGGTATTTTGCCCGTTTATGGTTGGTCCATTCTTCTGTTTTAACACTATGGAACTGGCTAGTGTATTTTTTCCGACTTTTCTGGGCTATGTCAGTGGCAGGCTTGTTTGGGTTCTCAGTATCATTTGTAAGGCAATCTTTTCCAAAATGAGTGGCAAGTTGTGTTATAGATGTTGTACTACTTGCTCGATTCTGATAATGGTCTTTAATTTTCATAAGCTTGGGGTTACAGGAACTTATTATGTACTGACCTATGCTGACGATTGTGGCTCTGTGTTGATGATTGACTTCCGAGAGTCCCATACCTCCTTCTCGCCTGGGTAGGTACAAACGAGGCATGCACTGATTTCGATAAATAACTCGGTACAAGGTTAGCATTTTCCTTGTCTTTGTGTCAAGCCAATTTATGTCTTTCTGAGGCCAGTCAATAATGCCAAAACTATATGTTAGTACTGGCATGGCAAGTTGGTTAATTGCCGTAATTTTTCTGTGTGTTTGTGCGTATGTCTGCTAAAATCTTTTAAAATGCAACCAACACTGACAAAATTAGTATTGTTTAAAAGCTCAGTCTCTCGGACGACAAATATCCAAAAATTGGCCAAAAAACACTAATTCTTTCACTGGCAACTAGCCTATTTTTTACAAGGAGGGGGTCACTTTTTTGTCGACATTTTTTGCAAAATCATTGTACGCCTTGCAATGACGAAGCTTAATTTTGAACAGTGGCAACATCGTATGTCACGGTGGGCGTGGCGACTAAACCATTTGCTTTTTTTCACTTCCTTTTCCTCTTAACGTTACAGGTTCAAATTTGCCTGCCTACTTACTACTTTTTTTTTTGCCCTCGCATGGGTACTCATTGCTATTTACACTTTTTTAGGGAGTTGATAAATATGTTTGTTTGTTTGAAACATTTTTTTAAGGTCCTGTTGATCAATACCCTTACCATGAAACCTCTCCACATCAAGCAATGCCCGCATACCTCTGCTAGTCTATTATGTAAAAAGGAACATGTGTGTGTTTTAGTGTGTGTGTGTTTGTATGTCTGCTAAAAACTTTTGACAGATGCATCGGACCATGAAAAAATTGGTATCGATAGAAAGATCAATCTCTCAGACAAAAAATATGTAAAATTTGGCCCAAAAGATTAATTCTGTGCTCGTCAACTAGGCCGTTTTTTACAAAGAGGGGTCACTTTTTGCGTCGACATTTTTGCAAGTCATATGTCTAGCAATCTCAATGTACGTTTAAAATTTGCAATTTTTATTCAAACAAAACTTTTTTTCTTTTTTTTAGGGAGTTGCTAAATATCCTTTGTATACCACCTCTCTTCACTCAGGCAATGCCGGGTAGGCATGCTAGTCTATTATATAAAGGATAAATGTCTGTTTATATGTCCAGTGTAAACTTAAAAAATGCACAAAAAACACCTGTGGAGTTGGTATTTTTTAATTGGCATAATCCCGGATGTATAACGTATATAAATAAAAGGACGACCGGTTCTACGCATGCATCAGATGACGTCATGACCCGATTTACTTGTTGAAGAACTGACTAAATTTCATGTACGTTGCGTTAGCTCAATTGGTTAGTGCATTTTGGGTTCGAATCGTGGTGTGAGATGTCTTTTTTTTTTTTTTTTTTCGATTTTTTAAATTTAAATATTGAACCAGTGTTATTCAAGCCATTTTTCATGTAACGTTCGTTTTTCTGTTTTTTTTTTTACTTCGCTTATCCACCCCCGACTACACACCCAAAAACACCCGGGTACCCACCGATTTTTTAAAGTTTAATATCGTTTAAATAGTTTTTTTGTGTTTTTTTTTTTCAATGTTTTGATTACCCCTCCCCCCCGGGCTTAAGTTTTAACGTTCGTTTTTATGTTTTCTTTTTTTACTTCGCTTATAACAAACAAACCTGGTCATATTGACCTCATTTGCTGGATAGCTATTGCTTACGTCGTCATCGTCGTTGTCGTCGTAACGCTCTACGACTTCCGTGCGGGCACCTGTCAATTTGGTTCTTACTTAAATAAATTCAAGCATCTTTCAGTAACTCATTCTGGCTGGGCGAACGGTTCATGTTTTTTTCACATTTTATTTTCAAACTTCGTCTCAGGGCTTCGAGTTCGATCCTACACCCCCCACCCCGATTTCATTTTTATTTAAAAGCACACACACACCTCGAAACACCCGGGCAATGCCGGGTACTCCTGCTAGTCTATATATATATATATATATATATATATATATATATATATATATATATATAAAAGCAAAAATATGTTTGTTTGTATGTCTCGCAAAAACTTTTGACAGAGGCGATGGATTTTCACGAGATTGGTATCTTGGACGACAAATATCGAAAAATTGGCCAAAAATATTAATTCCTTCACCTTAAACTGGCCATTTTTGCACAGGGAGGGAGTAGCAAAAAACCGTTCCCTCATCACAAGATAGCTTCTACGCATACGCAAATGACGTCGGAACTTGAATTAGTTTAAATATTTAAAAAAAAACAACCCAATTTTGTCAACGTCCTCTTAGCTCAGTTGATTAAAGTGCAGCATCATTATCAAAAAGGTTGTAAGTTCAAATCGTGATGTGAAACGTCTTTTTCTTTTTTTTTTC
This sequence comes from Euprymna scolopes, assembly GCF_053919585.1. Taxonomy (NCBI): domain Eukaryota; kingdom Metazoa; phylum Mollusca; class Cephalopoda; order Sepiida; family Sepiolidae; genus Euprymna; species Euprymna scolopes. The sequence goes on from NC_136500.1 coordinate 82,938,721, forward strand.
GATTTTTAAAGGTTTAATATTGAAACGGGGTTATTTATGCAATTTTTCACGTTCGCTGTTTTTTTTTGTTTTTATTTTTCAGATTTTTTAAAGAAATTTTAACATCGTTCGTTTTGCCTAACGTTCGTTTTTTTTTTTTTTTTACCATCACATTCGCGTTTTCTTTTTTTGTCTTTGTTTTTCCGATTTTAAGAAATTTTAACATCGTTCGTCTGCATTACGTTCGTTTTTTTTTTTTTTTTTTTTTTAGAAGTTTTAACATTTTTTTTTATATAATATTTAAACAGGGTTATTACTTCGCTTATTCTTTTATTTTGATTTACCCCCCCCCCCCCACCTCTAAACACCCGGGCAACGCCGGGCACCCCCGCTAGTGTAACATAAAGGGAAGTAACTTTTTCTACTAAGTTATTTCCCTTATTCTGGCTCTGTGTGTGTGTCTCTCTCTCTCTCTCTCTCTCTCTCGAAAGAGGAATGGACTGGACAAAGAAGAAAGAAGGGGTGGTGATGAGGGTAAAAACGAGGGGAAGGAAAAGAGAGCAGGATAGAAGTTATGTAACCCTTTTTCCTCCCGATCAATGCTGGGTAACCCCTGCTAGTTCAAATATGCTTCCTCCACATCTGAGTTCTCATCCCTTACCATTGTCTTACACTTCTAACACACAAATGTTTGCTGAAGGAATTCATGATTTTTGGAACAATTTTACCAAACTCAACCTGCTTTTACTGTCCATTCTTTCGAAAATATTAAATGTTGAAAGTTAAGTATAAAAACGAAAACAATAATTTAGTACAATTTGTTAGATGAAACAGTTAAACTAACTACTAAAAAAAAAAAAAAAAAACAAAAGCTGGAGTTAAAAAAACAAAAAGAAAAGGACTAAACAGTTTGGCTTCAATGAAGAACGGTTCTTCATTTATACTACTTCTACAGACAAAGGAATACTTGGAAGATTGTGAGAAGAGCACTAGAGAGATTTCTACAGATTCTTACCAGAATGAATTTCTTTGTAGTTGCGGTTAGGACTGTCATGGGTGGAGAGGTTGGGCCACAATTGATCTAATAAAAGAGCATTGGAACCCACTTTACCATTTTGGGATTTTTAAAGGAAGATTTGGTATAACAGAATGTTTGAATTATTTAGTTTATTCGGATTACTATTCTCATCTTAGTTGTTAATTTTCACAGCATTTTGGCTGATGTTATGTCTGACCTTCATCGGGTGTAATCAATGGATAATTGTATTGTTTAACAAGTGACAGTCTTATAGAGTTTGGAGGTTCAATTCTTACCGTAGAAAATAATATCTAAGAATTAGTGTTGGGACAATTAATTGGAATCGGAAAAATCGGAAGATTTAGGGGTATCAGTATCGGAAAAATTGGTACCTAGTTTCCGATGCCAAAATGATTCTTTTTAATTAATTTTTATTTGATTTTCTTTAAAGCAAAATCTTCCATTGCTGGTAATAATGATAAAACAATAGATATTTATTGATTTAAACTTACCAGTAAAGCTAAAATCGATAGATCATCCTCCACAAGTGTATTTTGACGTTTAGGAAAATATCTGCATATTTAACATGTGCTTTTTACGAAAATCGAGGGAAATAACAATTCCATAGTTAAATATTTGGAGATTTAAAAGAATCAAAATCGGAATCAGTAATGGTATCAGAATCGAGAATTTAGCATGGAATCAGTAATTGTATTGGAATCAGGAAAAATATTGAAATCGTCCCATCACTATTAAGAATCTTCCACTTGATAATAAAGATCAATGTGTATGCAATATATATGTGTGTGTGTGTGTGTGTGATGATAATAATGGAAATAATATTTCGACGAGATAGAGAGATAAAAAATGGAACAAACCAAATTATGTGTTCATTGACGTTTTGTCTTTATTATATTCATCCAGAAGAAATCTTACAATCAAGATGAAATGTTGATGAACACATGGTTTGTTCTTTTTTTTTTTTTTATCTCTCTCTATCCATACTCCTATAAATTTATTTTTTTTTTTTTGTGTATTGATATTCATATTAAAAACCCTTTTTTCTATTTATTTAAAAAGAAAATACAACTTAAAAAAAAAAACAACAAAGATCTAACTAATTCGCATATTCTTTTAAACATTTATTTTCATTAATTTCCTATTAGTTTTTTCGGTTTTCTTATGGGATGATCATCTAGAGTTAACTATTATGTGTAATTATATTCATGCAGATATTCTACATGATTTATACTTGTGTAATATTTGCATAAAAAGGTTATAGTAAACACAAATCTCTTCCTATATATATTTATGTATGCGTATATATATTTGTTTAAATAATTTTGTCTACCAAACTCCTCTGTCAGTTTTTCGTCTACAGACATGAAGCTTTATATATAAGGTATTTGAACCCATGTGAAACTTTATATTTATGTTTTAGCCCGGGAAAATCGGTGCAAAAGCGTGAAAATTTAAAAAATGGAATTTGCCAAGTGAAGGCCGAACGATAGCATTATGAATATGCATGCTAACGTAATAGCTATTGGTTCATGTTTTAATTTTTAGCCTTGCAGACAACATGTCTTCATAAGTCAGGCATTAACATTAAAGGAAAAAGTAAATTGCATGATAAACATTTTGCTTTCGATTCTCTGTGATGGCGCACAAGTCATTTTTTAAAAGCTTTTTAAATCATTACTATATCTATACTACTATACTATAGCTTCAATATAATAAATATGAAATCTGCATTAATCAAAATATCATATTTAAGCGTATTTTATGACCGAGCAATGGCAGGCGGCCTGCTAGTATATACATATGGTAAGTTATGAAAATATACTTATAGCAATTAAGTTACACAGAGGTTTCTGGATTTCAAACCATAGGGAATTGTTAGGCTAATATATGTGTGTGTGTGTGTGTGTGTGTGTGTGTGTGTGTGTGTGTGTACTTCATTGTCATTACACAAGTAAATTTACTTCCTTTCTTGTCTTCCATACAATTAAAAAACATACTGGACGAAACAATTTCGAGTGTTTAGGAAAAAGAAGAAAGCAAGTCAGACAACCCTCCTATTTGAAATGAATTCAGGCGGAAACCCTTCATTTTTTCAATAATGAGACGTTTTCTTTTGTTTCTTTTTTCTATAGCGATTGATATTTTTCTTTTTTTTTTAAACTTTCAAGTTTGAGACGTTTTCTTATGCTTAACTTTGCTGATTAATACATACTTTTCTAAATATATATATATATATATATATATATAAATATATATATATATATATATATATATATATTTTATATATAAGAATTATGCTTTACCAGTATTCACATTTGGTGAAGCAATTCTTTTAGTCATTTTTGAGGAAGGTTGTACACTCATAACTTAATCATAAAGTAACTCTTGTACATGGTCACAGCTGAGAGAACAATGACAATTTACTATTGTAGACTTATTAAAGGATTTAGTTACAAATTTTGTATAGGTTCTAGATTTCTACTTTTCGAAAAATACACTTGAAAAAGGTCTGAGGTTATATCGACTGCAAGGTTGTGAAAAAAATAAATAAACATCCAAGATGAGAATAGTAATCGGGAAAAATTCAAATAATATAAATTATCAATCCGCATCTAAAAAAAATTTGGAAAAAATGTTTTTAGTTTATCGTTTCTCAATTTCCCTTTCAGTTGGTTACTTGGTTTATGAAACACGTAAAAAGGAATTAGGAAGAAAAGTTAAAAATAATTCATGAGGAATAAAAATGGGAAAAATAGAGCAGAGTCGTTAAAAATATTGAATCGAGTTTTCTTTTAATAAAAAAAGAAAATAAATGGAAACAAGTAAAATAGGAGAAATGTTTTAGAAGAAAAATCAGAAAAAAAAAAACGTGTGAAAATAAAAAATATGTATGAAAATTTTTTTTAAATTACTAAAAATCTGAAGGAAATTGAAATAAATGAAAAACACTGAAGCAAATGAAAATAGTATTAAAAAAAAATAAAATTAAAAGAAATAAAATAAAAAAGTAAATTTTTCAAAAAGCAAAAATAAACAGAATGAACGTTTTCAAGGAATATAACAAATGGAAAAAGTGATTTGAAAATAGAAAATGATAATTATTTTGATATTAATAAATTAAAACATAATAATTATAAAAATGTATTTTTTTTTAATTTGGCAAAAAAAAAAAAAATTTAACTAGTGCCAAACAATTATCACACATTAAAAAATAAAACAAAAACAAAAAAAGCGGAAAATTATTGATATACAAACCGTAAACTGAAAGGAAAATTTATTATTTGTACAATTTAATAAACAAAAATTCCTTTCATATAAACTTTTACTTTATGAAACCCAGAAGAATCTTTACAAATATAAATTGAAAATTAAAAATATAAAAATAATTGTTAATATTTATTTAAAAGCTATTATAGTTTATAAGCCCTTTTAAGAAATTAAAGTTGAGTCCTCTTTAGGGTATTAAGAAAAAGTGGTCAACTTTAGTGCAAATGCAACATTCCAACTTCCGGTTGAATACTCTCTGATTGTTTACTATGTATGCCCACCAACTTGGCATTTATAAGCACTTAATATCCTTCAATTCTTATGTTAATTATCGGTGGCCTTGAGATAAAAGAGTGACTTTGTGACTGGTTTTGAATCTCCCGATCAGCAGTATTTATCACTTCCTACACCGATAATTGCATAAGCATGAAACACTAGTGTCTGTATGTATAAAAATTGTTAATATTTGTTTAAAAAATATAGCATATATAAATTTAGATATATGCATATGCTCATAATAACGAAGAATAACATAATTAACATTTCTACCCGGTCATGGCTGACAGAATGAAAACAATTTACCCTTGTTGATAAAATAAAGTGCTTAGTTCGACATTCTGTATAGATTTCGAGTTTGACAAAGATTTTGAAATTAAAAAACCGATGTACCTGAAGAAGGGTGTAGGTTACATCAGTCAAAACATTGTGAAAATAACAACTAAGATGAGAATGGTTCAGTCTGAATAATAACAAAAGTACAAAAAAAAAAAAAGAAACAAAAAAAAACGATAATATCGTTTATTTATAGAATGTTAAGTATTTTATTTACCCCCCCCCACACACACACATCTTTCAGTATATTAGGAATAAGGTCAGGTGAAGCTCTCAAAACCCAATGCATTAGGATAAGGTCTCTCTGGTCTACAAAAAATGCTTGAACAATCCTGTCAGCATTCTGGCATGTTTTTTCTAACCTCAGGCGATTAGTAATAATCTACCTCCTTTTAATTTCCCTCCCACTCTCTATTTGTACCTACATCCAAACATGGATTCCATGAACTAAGCTTCTTTCCCCAAACTGCCTGCCTGTGGAACTCTGTTCTGCTGGCCTGCTTTCCAGCTGATTACAATATATCTGCAAGTCTAATGTAAATAAATTCTTGCTGAGCTTCCCCCCCTTAAATAACCAAATTATACCAAATCCCATTACTAACAATTACTACATTGTTGTCCTGATGACTACTGTACACCCATTAACTTTATCCCCGAGTGGCCTTCAGGCTTTGATAAGCGGTGACCTCCTTTGCAAGCAAACATAATTGTGATGCAAAACATTTCTGTTCAGGGATTTAATTTTATCTATCCTTGAATGGGTACTTTCTAATATATATAAATAGAAAATAAATTATTTTCCCCTTACTTTATAAAAAATATTTAATTTAAAAAAAAAAAAAAAAAAGTGACTCTTACCACCAACAGAAAGTTTAATTAAAAAAAAAATAACAACCCTTTCTATAAATAACAAAAACTAAATATCTTTAAAAAATATTAAAATTAACAAACAAAAATAATCCCTCCCTTTACCCCCCCCCCCAACACAGCATTATTAATAACTAGAATTCTAATTTACTATTGATTAATATTCACATTGTGTGGTTCAATAATCGAATCAGCATAATCAATACACCCGGGTATTTTTTTTCCATACACATCTCCCATGTACGAGATATCTTATTGAGAAAGTTTTCCAATAGAACTGACCTTTCTAAAATTGGTTGCGCTCAAAATAAAAAGAAAGGAAATGATATTTTTATTTATTTGTCCCCACCCACCTAAGAATGTTTCGTTGCATGTGAATAAATTTAGTTCTATCGAAAATAACTGGATGAAAAGAAACACAGTTTGTTAAAGGGTTTACAGGAGATGAGAAAGAGTCTGTAACTATTCACAAAAGTTGGAGAAAGAAAATTTTCTGAATATTGAAAGGTGAGAAAGTAATCGTTTTATTTCATACGGTAACCCCTGAAATGAATTGATTATTCATCTTTTTTTTTTTATGAGGATTGATAATTTGCATTATTCGTATGTTGTTATTTTTGTTTTGGCATTTGCATGGAATAATTAAAGACAAGACATATCAATACTGTTCTCACAAAGCTTAAAGACTAATGCCCTTAAAATCACCAGCGTTGAACTCCTCAACCTTTTCTTCCTCTTTCATAATAGTCTCTAGCCTGCCACTCTTCAACACCACAAGAATTGCTACCCTACGCTGATGATTGCGTAAGCATGAAACACTAGTGTCTGTAGGTAAAAATGAATAATTATTATTTAATTATCATGCCCCTTTAAGAACAGAAAAGGATGGGCATTGTCTGCAGAATTATAATTAAGGCAATCAACTAAAGTCTATGCAATGTTCACGACTTTCACTCATATGAACTTTAGATTACGTCATGTATTCGCCCGAATTCAGCGTTTAATAGTTCTTAATTCCATTCATTCCCATAGCAATAGTTTGGTGGCCCTGAGGTAGAGGCTCCACAAATATAGCAAAAGGTGGCTTCGTGGCTGGGTTCGAATCTCATGACCGTCAGGAATTATTACCCTACATTGATGATTGCGTAAGCATGAAACTGTAGTGTAAAAATGAATGTTAATATATATATATATATATATATATATATATATATATATATATATATATATATTAGTGATGGGAAGATTCCAATATTTTCCCAATTCTATTACAATTACTGATTTCGTATTAAATTCCCGATTGCGATTCTTTATAAACCTCTAAATATTTAACTACAGACCTGTTATTCCCCCCCCCCCTATTAGCGTAAAAACATGTTAAATGTGGATCCATTTTCTCAAACGTTAAAAAAAGCTTGGGAGGGGGGATCTATAGATTTTAGTTTTACTGTTAGTTGAATATCAATAAATATTTATTTATTTATTTTTATAACTACCAGTAGTGGAACATTTTATTTTAAACAAAATCAAATAAGAAAAAGAAAATTAAACGAATCGTTTTTGACATCAGAAAATAGACACAAAATTTTCTCGATTCCAATAGCCTAAAAAGTTCTGATTTTTCCAATTCCGATTAATCATTCCAACACTTATATATATATATATATATATATATATATATATATATATATATATATATATATATATTGGTCATCTTCACCACAAATGGATTATGCTTGGTTAACAATGAAACATCAATCATACAATGTTACACATCTTTGTTTACAGATGATAGAAATAGCGACCTCAAAATAACACATTCTACTTCTAAGGTTAGATTTTTGTCTACTGTGTGTAGAGACGTTTCTTCTAGCTCTTTCTTTAGTGGCTCGAATTGTTTCACAACTTTCTTTTCTATAGTAAATGCTTTGATTTCTATTAAAGGCTTAATCTCCTTGAAAAATTTGTGAATTATTTTGCACAAGTAAACATTAAGTTCGTATTATTTGGATTATTCAGACTACAGTTCTCATCTTAAATGCTATTCTCACAACGTTTCAGCAGAGCAACCATTCATATTCTTCGAGCACATCTGGTCAAACTCGGGAATCTGTACAGAATTTTGAACAGAACCTTTCATTTATCATCCATAACAAGGACCTCTGGTATAACAGATAACGTGTGTAAGTAATAATCAGTTCTAAGTAACAGTCTTCTAGAGGTTGAAGGTTCAATCCTCAGTGTGGACAACATAAAAAATACATTTGCCAATTACTTAAGACTTCCATCCAATCATGGCTGATGAAATGAAAGCAAACTACCTCTGTAGATTAAATAAAAAGTTCCGTTCGAAATTCTATACAGATTGCCCGAGTTCGACAAGATAAAAGAAGATCGGAGGTTATATTTGCTGAAACATTGTGAAAATAGCATCTAAGATGAAAACAATAGTTTGAATAATCCAAATTTGATTTTTTTTATTTGAGTGTGCATGCTGTTCAAACTGACATACATCATATTTTGTCATAGCAACAATTTACTTATACAGGACTAGACTAGATTGTCGATAATTTGTGTCCTTTCTTTACAGAATATGTGGAGATTGGCTTCAAATGGGCTTGACAGCTATTAAAAAAAATTTTTTCTTCTTCTTCTAGTACAGATATTCTATTTTATTTGAATTTGGAACAGACTTTCTTTAAAATATGCAACTTTTTTTTTTTTTTTTTTTTAATTAGCATTTTTGTGGTGTTTGCAAACTATCACTTTGAGTCAGGAATTAGGAGTTACTATAAGGTAATTTCACACTCTTGGATCATTTTTTATTTGTTTATTTTAGTTCACCCTAAACAAAACATTGTTTTCAATGTAGAGAAAATTCAGCTGCAGATGCAAACAAAAACACCTGTTCTTCCTTGTGAATGGTGCTATAAGCAACAGATGTAAATCAGTATCTTTTCTGAAAAGAAAGGTAATGCCTGGGAGGATAACATACCAAAACCGAACAGATACTACACTTTAGTCTTCACATGAAAATCAGATAAAAGTGTATATTTTAACACAAAGCAGGAAACAATTTCCAGTAAGTTTCTAAAAAAAAAAATAATAATAAAAAATTAAAAAGAATACTGCTATGTCTGCATTCACCTCAGTCATGAATTAGACAAATTCTGAAAGTGAAATAACTCCAAGTATATGAAATGAAAATACAAATGTCTTCCTGACAATTTAAAACAATGTATAAATATATTCTTGAACAAGATTCCTGATTAAAATATTTTTGCCAAAGTTCATCTTGTTCATGCATCATTTCGATGTCCACGTTTTTTCTACAGCGATTGTCTTCTTCATCTTTCCATCATTATCATTATTTCAGGTTAAGTCTAACAGAAAACTCTAAAAATTGAACAAATCAGTTTAAAAATAGAACTTGATTTATATTTTGAAAATCTGGTGAATAATCAATCATAATCTGAAGAGCCTGTTTAAAAAAGAAAAGAAAAGAAAAGAAAAGAAAAAACAACTAAAAACAATTTTAAAGAGGCGTGACATGAGATGAGTTTGCTGGTATAAACATGAATGTATAAAATTAAAAAGAAAAGCACATTTGAAGTGGGAAATAAAATATTGCTGAATTTTATTAAACAAATGATTACAAGATGCACTTACCATAATCTGCAGAATGTAATTACCTGTCAATAAATGCTTGTTAATTTTAAAATAAGATCCAACCCCCTTATTTTTTAACTCGATTTAAAGCCTTTTTTTTATAGATGAAACAAAGTCTAACCACTCATAAGAAAGCAGAAAACAAGACAAATCATGATTGGGCATCAGACTATATTCAGTGCCAAGTCACCCAGAAGAATTTCCGAGTGACTTCTGTAGTACAACATATTATAACTACTGTTATTTAATACCATCTGGAAGGTTAAAATTATAAAAAATAGAACTAACAAAAAAAAAAAAAAAAAAAAAAAAAACTCAATTGAAATATAATTTTCTTACTGTCCATTTGCTGTTCAATTAAATTCTTTTAATTTGTGGCTCTTCTCTTACATTTAGAATTCTTTTTAAAAAAAAAATGTTGAAAATACATTAAACTATCCATTCGGCATTAAAATAATAATAATGAGAGCTGCAAAAAACACATACATCATATATGTTCTCTCACCTTTGATAATGATGTATACTAATCAGACCAAAATAAAAACACAAAACAAAATCAATGAGAATGTACACAAGTAAATAAGTTGAACATTTTTTTAGGAACACCTTTTTACATATAAATAAATATTTAAACACGTACAAAAATATGAATGCAAGCAATATATGAGAGAGAGAGAGAGAGAGAGAGAGAGAGAGAGAGAGAGAGAGAGAGAGAGAGAGAGGGGGGGAGTTCTTTTTCAGCAAGTCAGAGAAAGAGAGAGGAGATATTTTAAATGTTTAGAAAGATTTAAAGAATTTGCAATGTCAGTCAATCACAGAAAGGAGTTTTGTTTTATGCTTTGGAACAGAGCAACACATTTTATAAAGGAAAGGTATTTGCAGAGTTAGCAATTCCAAAAACGACAAATAAATAAGCAGAGTGGTGCAATTATGTGGTAATGGTAGTAGTAGTAGTAGTCATGGTGGTGGTAGTGGTTGCAGTAAGATTATAATAGAAATATTTGAAAATTATGTTTGCTGATGCAAGAGCAAATGTGCATGTAGATATTATCGACTTCAATAAATATATTTCAGTATTTAAAATTTTTTAAAGCAAATATGAATATTAATATATATGGATTAATGCTATCTCGATAAAAATGCCCAATATTCGAGATAGAACATCAACATATGAAGGGAATTGAAATTATGCAAATTATGATTTATGAACATTTATTGTTTATAAAACAAGGAATACAAGATAGAGCGAATTATTTCCTTATTCCATGGAGTTTAAAAAAATTTGGCTTTTTTCTTCAGAGAAAAATGTTCACAAAAGAATTTTGGTTAGTGCAAAAATTTAAAGCTTCAAAGTTCGAACTTTTTGCTGGTTAGTGCAAAAATTTAAAGCTTCGAAGTTCGAACTTTGATTATATATATATATATATATTAGGAGGTATATTTAGTAAAAAACAGAATTTTTTTAGTTCGAATTATCTGAAGAGATGGACAGGTTTTTTTTTTTTTTTGTTATTGTCCTGTCTATTGAAACAATCTCTCATGATTTGAGTAAAAAAAAACAGAGGTTGGAAGAACGAACACACACACACACACGTACGTGATGAGAATAATGGAAATAATACTCTGACAAGATAAAGAGATAAAAAAAAAGGAACAAACCAAGTCATATGTCCATCAACGTTTCGTCTTTATTGTAAGACTTTTTATGGATGAATGAATAGAAGAAAATAAAACACCAGTACAATATTTGAAAATGTTTCATTATAACAAATATATTTCTAAATATTGTACTGGGATTTTATTTTATTTTATTCATCCAGAAGAAGTCTTACAATAAAGACGAAACGTTGATGGACATGTGACTTGGTTTGTTCCTTTTTATCTCTCTCTCTCTATATATATACATATATATATATATATGAATTAAGCTAATAACGGATTTTATATAATAATATAAATGGATATTATTTACGTAGGGAAGTGGCTATAATGCAATAGATATGGATGTAAACTGATGACCTGAGCATGTCAAGTTTGAATCCTTTTGGTTCCATAACACTATTCCTTTTCAAATGGATGTTGGCAAGCTTCATATGCTTTCTACTGTATGCATTTGATTCTAGAAAGAACTGAGGAAACAAATGGCAACAACGGAATCAAGCCGTTCAAAAGTTGCACCATGCAGATTCATACAAATTTCTGTTTTTTCTTTTTAAATTTTCTCTGCGGCCGGAATATAGAAAATTTACAAAGATAAAAATAAAACTCGAGCAGGATCTGAATCTGTTGACTAAAACAGACATTGTCTAAACCTGCTCCACAACTGAGAATTTTCTAACTTCGTAAATTATATTTGTTTATAAATATAAAATACAGATATCCTTTAAAAATCTATGTCTATTCTCTCTCTATATATATCTATATATATATATTACATATACATATAGTATGTTTATTTATTTATACGAACATTATTGGCTACATATGTGCATGCATGTTTTTTGTTGCAATCCTTCAGAAGTGCAGCATCATTGGTCACGCTATAAAGACCTGGCCGATGACACTGCGTTCATAAAGTAAGTTCAGTAGAAACATGTATGCACATATGTAGCCAATAAATACACTATAGATACTCTTTACTTGTCATCGAGCACCTTATGACAAATATTGGAGTCTCTAGTGGATTTATGTCAGGGAAGCTACAGTGATACAACCATTATATATATATGTTCTATAGAGTGTGGAAAGAATTCAATGGAATACTCAATTGTTAAAGTAACAGTATAATATTTATTTATAAAGGAAATGTACAAAACGCAGAACATTTTGGATATCAGTTTCACTAGAAAAGAAACTGTCAACAAGGAAACCATCTGGACAGCGTTCACTTACTTGGTTATCATTTCGAAAGTGAAAGTTCTGCACATTTCTTCATATATATATATATATATATATATATATATATATATATATATATATATATATATATATATATATATATACAAATCTCATAAATTTACTTACATCAAATAGAGTCTTTTCAAATAAGAAAGTCATTCATGGTTAGATGATAAACCTCCTCTGGCCCTCTCATTTGAAAAGGACATCTTAGATTGAAATAAATTTATGAGATCAGGCTAAGTTTTTGGTTGTTTTTTCTTTTAACTTAGCAAGTTGGTGCAGCAATTGCAGGTAATTAAATGACTTAAATAGTTTTCTAACGAATGATCAAAAATATAAAAATTAAATAAGTTTTTCTGTATATAGTTTTAAAGTTTAAAAAACTTCCAAGACTATACACACACACACACACACACACATATATATATGGAATGCTATATCTGTAAGGGGTAGAGCAAATTTGGTAGGAAATTTTAAGTAGGAGAACTCAACGCATAGATAAACAAAAATAAAGTTAAAAAAAAAAAGGAAAAAACTTAGCTCGATCTCATAAATTTACTTACACCAAATAGAGTCTTTTCAAATAAGAAAGTCATTCATGGTTAGATGATAAACCTCCTCTGGCCCTCTCATTTGAAAAGGACATCTTAGATTGAAATAAATTTATGAGATCAGGCTAAGTTTTTGGTTGTTTTTTCTTTTAACTTATATATATATATATATATATATATATATATATATATATATATATATATATATATATATATATAGCCTGTGGCCTGTGTGTGTGTGTGTGTGGCATAATCGCTTTGACACACTGGTTCTCATCAGATCACCAAAGTTAAGCAACGTTGAGCCTGGTTAGTACCAGATGAGTGACCATTTGGGAATTCTAGGCGCTGTATGTGCTCTCCGCTTATCTCAGCATTTGTTTCCCCGTCATCCTGTACATACATTTCACTTGCCACTGATATTTAACAATGTCGACTCAAGAGAGGTGTGGTTGTAGATTGTGCACCTCCTGCCACAAAAATTTCACGTGCAGGCACCCTTATGTGGATATTCATAGTCTGTCAAAGACTGAAGGAGCCTGTTATCACATGAAAAAAAAAAAAAAAATCGACATTTCAGATTTCAGAACAGATCTGATCAAAGGAAGCTTATCTTGCTTACACAAAGCTCATAATCCTTTCAAATAGAGCTTTATAACACTAATAAATACTTTATCTTAACACTTTCATGATAGCTCCAATAGTAAAAAGTCTATTTCTATTCCAGACATCTGTATATATCTGAATGCAAGCTCAAACCTACCAGATGTATAAAAATTCAGTAAATTGGATGTACGATGATCCCTATGGAGTTCTTTGCAGGGAAATTCTGTGTAGAGAGCTTGATGTAAAGTAAAGAATAATACTAATAATAAGAGTGTATGAAAAACTACTGTGTGCTCTATTGTAGTTTTTGGTCATAATCCATTGACACTGCACACAGCGGGACCTTCAGACCAACTAAAAAGAAAAATCATTGAAAACTAGAAAATCTCTGAAGACTAATTCGCTAAATTAACCCAAATAAATGGATCAATTCAAACAAATTAATCTGACAAAATATACTTTGGATAAGCTTATCGATAAAAACGACACAAGTGAAAAAAGGCTTAAATTGTTATCAACCATTTTCTCTTGTTAACATGGTTTCATTAGAGAAATAAAATTTGAATAAAAGAGAAATGTTGATTTTTGTCAAATTTTTATCATTGATTCAATCAATTGAAACGTTTTCCACACTGTTAGTTTAAACTAAACACACTGACACATCCACATCAGCCGGACTGTCAACCAAATATCATCCTCAAGTGTCTTCAGTTTCTCTATACAGAGGTTTGTCAAGACAACGCGACATAAGAATACTTCAACCTACAAGTAAACCCTGACCAAATATTAAAATAAAAATAACAGTATTCAAAGCCCAAATAAGATTGCCTTGGAATGGCTACACATTGGTTTATATGAGAAAAATGATGTGAACCTTCTTTGTTTATTTTCTCTTGGTCTATATATATATATATATATATAGACCAAGAGAAAATAAACAAAAGTTATAAAAAAGAAAAAGTAAGTCTTTGAATTTCAACAAAGTTTTGCACTATATATGTATATATATATATATATATATATATATATATATATATATATATATATATATATATATATATATATAGGCCACCATAAGTAACTATATATATATATTTTTTTTTTTACTTGCAACTTTATTACTTAAAAATGTTATCTATTTCATATCCTTCAAAAGCAGAAACTATTATCTATTTAATAATTTTTATTTTATTTCCATTTTTAGTTCACATACACATTACATCCATATGCATAATAAACGTGCAAAAAAATTGCAGTTTTCATTTGATTCTGGAAAGTCGTGGACATGACATTCATCTAATGAGAATTTGGAAAGAAATTTCTGTCAAAGCTGCTCACCTATCCAACGATTATTAGTCTGAGAGATATAAGTTGAAATAGAATTATATAGTTACTTATGGTGGCCCCTGTATATACACACACACACGCACACAATACATTTTCTCAGCATAAAAATCCCTAAAATTAAATCAATTTTTAAAAGAGTTAAGTATCTTATGGTTAATATGATAAACTGTGTGCATAGAAATATATTCTTTGTAAAAATGAAAGTAGCCCTCTTTGGTAGATGATAGCGTTTTTATAAACAATGAGAGTTCGCTTATGTGTGGCTTATGCCTAACAACCAAATGATAAAGATTACTTTCAACAACATAATGATCGCATTTCAATCCCGGTTAGCCACACTGAAGATTCGTGATTCAGAGAAAAAGCGTCTGTGGATAATTACATATTGTGTAAAGTGAAACTGCCAACTACTATTAGCGATAATGCAGAGCTCTTCATAAAAACAAAGAACTCTTGAGTAGTTTACAGTGTTTATATAAACATTAAGATTTCACTTACTCGTGGCTCATGACTGATGGCTGAAGAGTAAAAATCACTAACTATCAAGAAAAATGAACAAGTTTTTATCCTAGTTCAAACTGATAGTCAATTTTAACATATCGAAGAGCTGTGATACAGCAAAAGTTTGCCTGCAGATGGCATATATATATAGAATAAAACATTGTTGCTTGGAAGAAACAGCTTACCTTACAGACCTGTACATAATTAATTTTATCAGATGTTTTAATTTGTGCAGTAATTCATTCCGATTTCCACATAATGTCAGGTAATCAGAAGAGAATACATACCATTTCGGAGCCTCCCTCTCCCTGTAGAATTGTATATAATGAAGTTTTTGTTTCTTTTTCCCCTTGTCGGTGATCCATTCTGGTCTACAGATAATGTTGGAGCCTCAGGAGAGAATATACACTGTTTCAGGGCCTACCTTGACAGTTTTTTCACGTATCAGTCCCACTAATCTGAGGCGCCATTATTCGAATTGCTGTTAACTTAACTGTTCAATAGACTCAAAACTGGATGTTTAATAATTTCAGCATCATCTGCTTCAATCAATAACTCAGTGTCTCACGTGACGTTCAAAAGTTCAATACAATTTATTTCAGCTCTAGAGGATCTAACTCCCCTCTATTGAGCAGATTATCCATCTGCAATATTTTGGGTGACTGGTTTTAATTCATATGCTCCATCCTACATTATAAGAGTTAGCTACATAATTAATTACCAATTGTTATTCTCATGTTATGACTTCAGACCATTAAGGAAAAGTTTAAGTTAAAGAATCCAAACAATTGTGATTGGAATTATCTGTATTGGAATTAGTAAAGTCTATATATTGATGAGGAAAAACATAAAACATTGTCAGATTTTACTCCAATGTAAAAATAACAATAACAATTTTCTGAAACGTGCATACATATGGATAAACATTAAGTGTTGATTTTTGGAGTATGATTACAAAATATTAATTATATCATAAATTTTGTAATCCATTTAATTATAATACATATACACAAACAGTATATTGATAAGTACTCACACACTGATTATCATTATATATATATATATATATATATATATATATATATATATATATACTCCATTCAAAAATAAATCAAGCATAACCTACTAGGCATTAGATATAAAATAGAATTTATGTTCCAAATTTCATAAAAATCTGTCTAGTAGTTTGCCTTCTTGTAGATGTACAGGCAGACTCGCAAACCTTCATCTTTATAATATAGATTTAGAATCATAAGCTTTTTTTTCTAGATAATTGTGTTGTATATTCATACATTACATTATCACAAGATTTCTTCCCTCAGAGCTATAACATGGTCGTCTTCAAATATAATGAACATTTGTCACTAGCTGTCCCCAGAAATCATCAAATTCTATCCATTCATCTTCTGATATTTATCATCATCCAACTGTTAAGCTATTCATTTCATTATCACTTATACTTTATGGACTTTA
This sequence comes from Euprymna scolopes, assembly GCF_053919585.1. Classification (NCBI taxonomy): domain Eukaryota; kingdom Metazoa; phylum Mollusca; class Cephalopoda; order Sepiida; family Sepiolidae; genus Euprymna; species Euprymna scolopes. Next base: position 82,955,533 of record NC_136500.1, read on the forward strand.
GCTATGATAAGTGATGACTAATTAGTTAAAAAGAAATCCATTAAAAATGTAGGAGAGCTTTATGCATTTTTATGCATTTTTCTGTATAATTTATATATTAAAAATAAGCAACCTTTTTCTATTTTTTTACCTTACATATTTTTTGTAATAATCTTGAATGATTCTTAAGATGTGTTAGTTGGTTTAATCAGTTTATAATATGATGCAACAACAGTCAACCAAGCTGGGTTTAATAATCATACATTTAATTATCAATTGTAGACATTATTGTTGTTAGAGCATGCACACACACAGTTAGATGCGAGGTTGGAAAGGGGAGATAACTCATAGGTGGTTTATGGTTTGATGTAAAACAAAAAATAAAAAATAAAGGTCACCAAACCTTCAAGTATATTGGATAGCTAAGCGTGTATATTATACAGACATACATTATATATATTTAAACGAACGTTGCTGAAAGAAATGGATGTTTACAACAGTTGTTTTTCATCTAAGAAATTTTTCTTTATTTTTGACAAAGAAATCAAGGAAATATTCAAAGTTCACCAAATGTTGATTTATTATTATTATTATTATTATTATTATTATTATTATTATTATTATTATTCAAGGCTTTGATACACATGTCATCATCAGGGTACATAGGTTATCTTGTTGGTAGACTTGTGCAATATGAGCGTCTATTAATACAAATTAACACAAAGTAATGTGTAGTCACATTATTGGTCAAAGCAATAAAATATCCTCTATACCTGTAACATTACGATACTAATAAGCCATTTGTAATATTTGATGGGCGAATCTGTTTAACCTAAACTAATTGTCTCTCATCTCCTAGACAGAAAACTGCTGGAGTCTTGCTGACACATAGCAGATAGTCAGCACAATGGGTAGCGAAATTAGTAGTCATCATATTGATGATTATATGTTTGTTTTTCTTTACCATTACGCCATATCATGAACACATAGTTCTAATTCCAATCTTTAACTTCTAATGGAAATTTGTTTTTGTTTTTATTTTGCTTAATTTAATCTTATGTGGAAACTTCCGTTTTAAACACATCCATGTCTAATATTACTTCATACCCTTGTGAAACCCCTGTTCTAACATTAACAACAATAATAGAAGCAGAGAAACGATCTCTGACATATTCCATGTTTATTTGATTGAAATACTTAATACTGTCTGTAGCAGCCAATCAGAAAGAATTTACCTCTCGGAGCCAGACAACTGTTTGCTTTATCTATATAAGCGAATGCTCAAGCATTATTGCCAATTAGATGCAGTGAGCCCCAACTTGCCACAGGAACCATTGTCAGTCATAACTGCTACTAATGCAAATAACTCTGGCTGTAATCTCTGGCTACTGGCATATCAACAAACAACACAATTTACAGTCATGGACTTCTAAATATAGCAACAGTTGGTCAGCCTAACAAACTCACCCACAGGTCCATGTACATTCAGGTATAACAATTTCTATGTTTCAACCCTTTGAACTCATTTCTTTTTAACGCTTTACTTTTTGTTGTTCAACAATAGATAAATAAAGTTGATATATTATGTACAAATAGATTTCGTTGCCATTATCCTTGATGAGTTTTACTACAGAGTAAACTACTTAATCTGGATTGGTCGTGAATACCGGCAAACAACACAAGACAGTCATAGACTACTAAATACAGCAACAGCTTATACACATGTCACATGAACCCTTGTTAGTCATAACACTGCTACCATGTAAATAACTCTGATCATAACCCTGGCTACTGGCATCTCAGCAAACAACAAAGTCACAGTTATGGACTACTAAATATAGCAACAGCTTATATACAGTCTCACGATATCCCTTGCACACAAATCCATACACACATACTGGCAAAATAACGCTTTCTTTATTCAGATTCTTTGAACTTTTAACTCTTTTGATTGTTCTATCAAGACATAAATGAAATTGATGTATTATGTCATTATTTTTGACGAAAGGTTAGATAATAATAAATCCATATGTAACGAATTCCGGATGCTTCCTTCATTCTTTGTCTCAAGATTTGGAAAAGTCGATAAAAAAAAAAAAAAAAAAAAAAAAAAAAAAAAAAATGGAGCTGTCATGAAACATCCATTTTTCTCAATGTTTGTTTAAATGTATATTTGCGACACAAAATCATATATGTATGTATGCAGAAAGATAATTAGGTATGTGAAATATATTTATGTATGTATGTGCACTTACTTCCGGTGAAATAGTCAGGTGTAGGTGGTGCCAAATAGTTCTTTAGATTGGATGAGGTTTGCAGTAGGCCAGGGACCAACGCAACCATCTGGCTGGCAACATGAATGGCAGTGCTCGACACGGCTATAATCCAAAGTCATGTCAATAGGTGCATTTAAAATAGGTGTTTTTTTTTTTTTTGTTTTGTTTTTTAGTAGGTTTTAAAATTGGAAAGAAAGTCACAAGAAAAGAGAGTTTATGGAAAAAGAAGAAAAGCAGATCGATTAATTGATTTTGATTCTTTTCATTTTGAACATATAAAGTTCTCTTGTCGGATTTCCAAAATCAGACCCAAGTAGCATTTAAGCTGACAAATCAAACATTGCTTCTGACTAGCCAATTTCCATTTCTTGTTGGCAATATAATAACATACTTAGCTATTTTATTTTTAAAATAGTTTGATCCAGCCAATAATAGCTTTTTAAATAGTCATTTAAAATTAAAACTTAGCATGAGTAATGACTCGTACTTTAGATTGAAGAATATAATAGTAGTTATCTGCCTTAAATTTAAACCTGTGCAAGCAAATAGAAATTAAAAATTAAAATGACTTCAGTGTGTCCCGGGCAATGCTGGGTTGATACACATGGTATTAAATGGAATACTCATAAGTTTTAAGGATAAAATATTGGTAAAGAATTTTTTATTTTAAAGGAATGTTTTGCTCGAACACAAATGATAATTTTGATTCACAACGTTTTGGTCAACATAGCCTCATTGCTACCAACCATAGTGTTATCTCACCGTCCACCTAACAAACTTATAAACCCTTATCCTCAAGTGGCTTTCTGGCCTTCCTTTATAAGCAATGATACTTTAGTTAAAGAAAGCAACAAAATAAAAAACGGTATTACCCGAGTGTCATTTTACTTTAATTTTTGTTTCATTTTTATTTATTCAACTTTACCCTTTTTTTTTTTTTTAAAATAATTATTTTTTAAAAACAGAATTTTGCAAGTTAAACTTAATTATTATGATGATGTTGGTTGGTCATTAAATAATTAAGCGAACCACATTGTTATAAAACTATAACCAACTGTTATTATGGTAAGGCTGTTTTAATTTTTTTTTTTATAAAATGATTGGATTTAAATAGTATCCAAAAATTTATATATATATATATATATATATATATATATATATATATATATATATATAAAAGGCAAATGCGGTGCACACATTTTTGTATGTCCAAGAAAAGCTTTTTTCGCCAGGCTTCTCGAGAGGGGGGGTACTAAGAACTCTTTATATACCCCCAAGATCATAATATGTACGATTTGCGAATGCGCGTCATGTCTAGATTTATTTACGTCGACTTTTATAAAATTCTTGCTATTTTGGCTTCTCACGTGTTCATTCGGCTTTTTTGTATAAAAGCGGAACTGATCTGAACGCCCAGAAAGCAATGGGCGTTTGATCAATGTGGGGGAAACTCCTTATATCAGACAATTGCTAGTCATATGGACACTCTCCTCTCTATGGGGAGCTGATTTCCCCCTAACATTTTTGGCGAAACAAATGTTGGGAAACAAAACCAAAATAACTATCCCACAGTAAATATTCACTGCAAGACATCTATGGTGTGATCATTAAAATCGCGCACCTGTCAATTTAACTTTTTCATCGTTAAATTTGAACTCTGTTTAGTTACTCAACCTTCGTGGGCGAGTGGTAAGTTGTCAGAGTTTTTTCACACTTTCTTTTTTACCTTCACCTCAACGTTTCGGGTTCGATCCTTCCTACTTACCAAAACTTTTTTTTTTGTAACCCCCCCCCCTCCAACACACACACAGACACACACACACATGCAGCGCCGGGTATCTCCGCTAGTCTTTTAATATATGAGAATTTGCTAACAATTTTAAGCTTAAATGATTTTCTAATCGACAGTTTAAAGGCCTACAAATTTCTTTCAAATTTCTAAAAGGTCCAAAATAATTCATTCCTTTTTAAAAAATATTAACAAAGTATTTAAATTCCTAATCTGTTTATGAAGAAACCTAAATGTATTCTGGTGGATTTGATATCGTAATTTGTGGCAAGAATAATAAGAAAAGCAATATGCAACATATCATAAGAGATAGACAGACAAGATAATAGTCTTGCTATCAACAAGCAAGATGAAAGAAGAGACTTCCAAGATGCTTTTTATTTTTTTTTAATAAAGCAGTCAGCACTAAAAATGTAAATATTCAATAGATTTTAATCGAAATTAACGTTTGAAGATAATAGATTGTGAGTCATTTTTTTTTTTTTTTATTTAATTCATATATTAAAAAATGAATTTAATCCAAGCTCTAGAGCAAAAATATACATATAAAAATGAAAAAAATAATGGTTGAACAATAGATTCGATGTTCTTTAATAATTAAGGCATAAAAATAAATTTACTTATAAATCCGACAATAGTCTTTTTTTTATTGACAGTTTATTAAATGATATATACTTTTAATGCTGAAATAATCTGGGCCATAATAATGGTCCTTAACCTATTTGTGATCTACAGACCCAGAAGCTATAAATTTCATTAAGAGACATATATATATATATATATATATATATATATATATATATATATATATATATATATATATATTTACTTTAACAGAGATTTTGAACGTTTGTGCCCACCAAAGGTGTTATTTAATATGATGCTCCTTTCAAAGGGTAATCTAGTTTTGTTTAGAGAAACAAAATCTCCATTATAGTAAGAATTTATGAATTTTCTCAAATTTGTTTTTAAGCATCTTGAATGATTAGAAATATTTTTAATCAATGTCTTCAGTGGTAAAATATTGAATATGTCACCTGTTCTACTAAAAAAATAAATAAAATAAAAAGTTGAGACTTTTATTACACAAATTTTGCATATTTAGTAGTTTAGGTTTATATAAAATTAATAAAAAATAATTTTAAGGTTTTGTCAACTGTGCCTTCCTATTTAAAGAGATAAAAAAAAAAAGATAATACTGAAAAACTAAAATCTCTAGATTTACAAAGTATGTTTGTATATTAATACATACAGAATTCATTCCTAAACTAATTAACTGATCATTATAAATTTTGGAACAAAGCTGCTAAACGTACGGAGCTCATACGTTTTATACAAAAGAGACAAAAGCAAGGTTGAGTCCCTTTGTAAAAATTCAGATACCATCAACTTTGTGAAATTTTAACAATAGTTATTAGACATCAATTAATAAGTATTCCTCATATTTCTGTTTCTTTGGGGTATTTTATGTTTTAGAGGGTATAATATGGGTACAACCTATCATTCAAAAATTCAAATATATCAAATTTGCATTAAATTTAATCTGTAATCATGAGACATCAATTGTGCAAAATGTTTTGAATTTTAAAAAAATTTAAACTTACAGACATAAATTTTAGACATTTTCTAGAATCCAAATCATTTAATGAATTTTGATAAAAGTTGGAATGAAGATTCTAGACAAAAGGTTTAGTAACATTATAATTTAATTTTAATCTTCGTAAGAGGACATAATAGTGCACAAATGTTCTGTTTGGGAATTAATTTTACTTATGCTAGGACAGGTATTTCTCATGTTAAACTATAGCATTTAAAATATTTTTATGCTATATCCTGTCATTTCTCGATTTAAAAAACTAAAATTAAATAGCATTTTAACTTGAAAATAATTTTTTATCTCACAGTACTTATCCGCAGTAGTTTATGCGTTTAAAGACACCAGTTCTTGGTTTTGAATGGAGGGTTTATTTTCTTCAAAACCAAAATAACCTATTCTACCAATCTATTTTACTAAAATTATAAAATTTGGAGATAAGGATTGATAATTTTGACACTATTCTCATTTTGGTCATTATTTTCACAACATTTTGACCAATGTAATCTCCGAACGTGTTTAGGTGCATAGTTTAAAATTTGGGAATCTTTATGTTGAACTTGGGAACATGTACAGAATTTTGCACTGAACTCTTTATTTAATCTATGAGGTTAGATTATTCTTGTTTCGTCAGTCATGACCAGATAGAAGTGTTATTTTGTTGGTAATTGCCTGTAAAGCTAGATGGACTTATGGTGCAATGGTTAAAGGTACTGATTAGCAATTATTTCTAAGTGAGAGGCTTCTGGAGACTGAAGGTTCAATTCTTAATACAGGCAATAATAACTACAGATAACATAACACTCCTTCACATACATGGCTGAGAGAATGAGAATAATCTGTCCTCCCTCCAATTACCGGGTAAAAGTATTAATTATTAAAATCATTAAGTTATTACCGCCTTAAGTCAAGACTGAACCTTCAAACCCCCAGAAGATTGCCACTTAAAAATGATTGTTAATCAATGCCTTTATCTGCTGTGTTATAAGTCCATATGTACACGTGGCTGACGGAATGAGAACAGTCTACCCCTGAGGATTAGATAAAGTTCAAAATTCTGTATAGGTTCCTCAGTTCGTGAAGATGCAGCTAAAGAGAGTCGGAGGTTACATCAGGGCTGAAACATTGCGAAAACAACAACCAGGATGAGAATAGTAGTTTGATCAATACAAATAATACATGTTTTATTAATAGTTGGTAGGAGACGTTCAAAGTTCTAATAATTAATAAGATTAGAAACTGAACCTTGGGTTTACTTTTGGCAGTCTCGTAACTTTCATTTCCCTTATTTTGTCCTTTAGTCCTCACATTCCATGAATGATATTTCTGACAAAGGAAGAAGAATTGCTAGTCAGCATCTATCCATCTAACATTTATTGTTGACTAGTTTTTAACCTTGAAGTAGTATTTTTATAGCTTTGTACATCAAGTGACTTAATGACTTGTCTAAAGAGATTTCCATAAAAAATTACTCCTTTTTTTTTCTCATAACTTTTTGGTTTTAAAAATATAAAAGTTTTAGTAGAATTAAATGTTAGTGTTTTTTTTTAACAATTCAAAACACGCAAAAAAATTGAGGTAATTCCCCCAACAATGCAAATTAAAAACAAATACATGTTTTTTTTAAATGTCTGTTGTCATTGTCACAATAATTCAAGACATCAATAAAAAAAATTAAAAAAAATATATTAAAAATTAATGAATTTCATTTAAGATTAAACTTTATGTAGACCCACCTGCCCCTCTTACTATCCCCAAATAATTTTAAACATTTGGAAAAATTAGGAAAAACATTGATAGTTTTTAATTCAGTGTTTTCTCTAGTATGGCATAATCACTGGACACACTGGTTCTCCTTAGATTACTGAACTTAAGCAACGTTAAGCCTGGTCAGCATTAAAATGGATAATAATTTTGGAATAGCAGATGCTCTCTGCTTATCTATATTGTCCTGAATTTCTCCTTGGCACTGGTATCAGGCAGTGTAAACTCAGAAGTGAAGTTGGGGATCACCAAACCTTGCTCCACAATTACATACACAGCCATGCTTACAGGTGGTGTCCATTGTCTCAAGACTGAACAGCTTCTTGACTAGTCAATTTGACACAACGGTTAAGGTGTTCAAGAAACTAGAGGTTCAATCCTTGGTAGAGTCATACCAAAGAATAAAGAAAAACAAAAAGAAAGTTATTTGATTCTTTTTTTTGCTAAACATTATTATAAGATGAAGATCAAGAGTAAGTGGAGTGATCTATGGAAAAAGTAATCTCTTCCCTTATATCTTGATGTAGTGCTAATAGATAATGAAAAGCGAGCTTTTAAATCCCTCCAACCCCCCCCCCCGACTATGATTGACCTACTTACTTTTTCTCCTTGGTTTGTTATCCTTAACAAGAGTAAATCAACCATATATCATACATGGGTAAGTGGTTCAAGAACAGAATACCTCTGTTAGAACTTGAAATATTAGAAATACACACAAAAAAATTTCTTGCATAAAAAATAAAAAAACATTTCTTAGCAAAAATTCTAAAAATTCCAAAGTCAACCGAAAGCGGCTCATTCATGATACATATTTATCGTTTGCGTACCGATAATGAACCGACACACTTCACCCGTTGCATGTGTTGGGAGAGGAGGAGAAACTAATATAATTTAACACTATAAAATAAACCATTTTAGGGCAGATTGCAAAAACCATTTGAAAAATTTGGGAATCTGTTTTTTTTTATTGCCATCCTTCTTTACGCCGGCAAAAGGAGTTCATTAAATCATCAAATCACTTTTGGGAACTTTGACACCCTCCCCATCATTTTTCCCTAATTCTAGTGTTGGAGCGATTAATTATAATCAAAATTGGGAATCAGAATTTGGGAGGGTATTAGAGTCAATATCAGAAAAATTTTAGCCTAATTTCTAATTTCAAAAACGATTCTTTGAATTTTTTTTTGTAACTTAATTTTCCACTGTGGATACTAATGATGAACCGATAAATATTATCTGCCAATTATTTTTAAATGTATATTAATACATTTTAATCGGTTATAGTATTTTTACTGCTTATTCTTTGATACATTCAAATTCTCCTGTTGTACTCTTTATTTTAGTTTCTCTTGATGAGATGTTAGTTAAAAGTGCCTCAAAGAGTTCATTGTTTAGGCAGGCATCTACAAGAAGGAAACCTCCAACATAACATTTGTGGTTGAAGTGACAACTGGTTATCGGACCTTTTGTTTGTCACTGTGTTCACGATTACTAATATCATGAAAGTGGTAGTCATGTTATGCATGCATTGTTCACTATCATCCTGTGCTGATACTTTTTGAGCATGTCATCTTTATGAAGATGCCAACTATGTGTGCAGTTGGCAGCACCATAAACCGCTTGAGACTGACAATGTTTAGAGTGTGGTAACTAACATTCTAAGTTTGCAATTTAATAACTATGTCATGTGCAGGCTTAGAGAATCACCAACGAGTGCACATGCAGCAGAATCGAACACAGACAAAAAAAAAAAAAAATGGCTTCAATTATGGTAACATATACGATCACACCACCTATATCTTTTACAGAGTCTGTAAAAGTCTAGGTGGCAGAAAATGTCATATCCACATCTCTTACTAGAATGTCTTACACTCATCTCACATTGATAGGCAAAAAAGGTGGCCATACTCGAAAACAAGTAAATAGCCAGCATATATATATGGAGAGAATTAAATCACGCAAATTAACATTTACAAAATTTATTGTTCAAAAACAAGGAATACAAGATACAAACGATTATTTCCTTATTCCATAGAGTTTAAAAAATTAAGCTTTTTTTTTTTTCTTCTTCAGAAAAAATTAAAAAAAAATAAAATAACAAGTAAAAATTTTATAGACTTGCTATTACATTTACCGATTAGCACAAAAAAATGAAAACTGTAATGATCGAAAAAATTATAATTATTCAAAAATAATTATGTTTGTTTAACCAGCATATCAACCTTCTTTGGGTCATTTAATGCTGTATATAAGGTTTAAAATTTCTTTGATACTTTCGGAGTCAATTTTCGCTGGGTATATTCGGGCAATGTTTTGGTATAGTTTGTTATTTGATGGTTTTTATATTTTATGGTAAAGATTTGCTCTTTTTAGGAAATTTAGAATAGTTTTAGGGTTTTCTTTTTCAAAGAGTTCTTTTAAGTTTGTGGCCCTGTAGTAGTCAAAAGTTATTATAATATTTATAAATATAATTCTTGATTCAAGAATATCAAGAGGGATAGTATCCTGGATATAGAAGTCCTTAGTAATCCATGAAATGTTTTCCTTCTGACAAGAAATCAATTATTTCAAAATGTTCAGATATAAGGAATTAAAACTCTTTCAACTAAACATATGAAAATAAACAATCCTATGTTCAATTTTTTCATATATACTTCCTAACTAAATATATTTCCTAATATGATGATTGCCACATCTTGTCAGACGAGTGTCACTCCCTCAATCACTGAACGTCCACGTGCCCAAAGATGACTTTTCAGTCCTGTCAGTGACTTGCACACCCTCAAGCAGACATGACAACACTAAAGACGGTCATTGGTTTGGATGAAACCAACAGCAACGGAACCCGTATCATCGTGCACTTTCATGTGATTAACAAGACCTGTCTTGGAGAACAGAGCCCGGTCACACACCTCATAGATCCAAAGATCTCTATGATTGGGCAGCAAAATTTGGGATTTTCTACATGCTCTCTTGGGCTTCGCTCGGTCTATCTTGGCTGCTTCAAAGTGTTTTGCACTCCTGCATATCAGTGCCCTCCAATGCTTGCGATCATATGCAATGGACTTCCAACTGTCAACAGGAACATAAAGCTCACCAGTCTCTCCTTGATACTATCATGAAAAAGTTTTTTGGACTTGTGCTGGGGTCTTTTGCCAAGGAGCTCATCATAAAACAATTGTTTTGGGAATCGATAGTCATCAAGCCAGACAAGATGACCCGCCCAACGCATCTGGTTCTTAATAACAATAGTAGCAATACTGGTTGTTTTGGCCTAATTTAAGACATATGTATAAGGGACAAAACTATTCCACTTTAAACCAAGAATGTTTCTAAGGCAGTGCTGATGAAACCTCTTGAACAGTTCTACATGTGACCAGGTCCATGTTTCAGAGGCATAGAGTAGGGATGGCAATACACATGTTTGATATATTGATATTTTAGTTGTCCTAATATACTACATATATATATATTATATATATATATATATATATATATAATATATACATATATATACATATATATATATATATAAGTAATGAAAATATATATGGCAATTAAGCTATATAAAGGCTTCCGCATTTCATCCCTTTAAAGAATCATCAGGCTAGAAAGTCTGTAGCTTACTTGCTATAAATATATTTTCATAACTTACTATCTAGCTTTACTCACATATTAGACACTGTTGAAGTAAATACTGAAAATCAATACATAAAGTATTATATCATCTTATAATATTTTATGTGGATGTATGAAATAACATAACTGTAAAAATTATATTCTGAGGATAAAAATATCTAAAATCAATGGCTTAAAAGGCATTGTATCAATGACAACAGAAACAAAAAACCGAAAAAGAAAAAAGTTACATTTAAAAATAAAAATCTCAAGATCACAAATACCACACAAAAAAGTTGTTTGAAAAAAGACAGGATTTAGTTTTAATACAGTTTTATTGTCTTCTCTAAAAGAACAAGTTATAAAGAATAGAGTCAGTATTAACAAAAAGCGATCAAACTACCTGACAAAAGAAAAAAACAAATGGTAGAAAACCATTCATCATCATCATCATCACTCACATGCTCTGTGGTGAAGAAGAAGAAGAAGAAGAAGAAAAAGTAGAAGAAGAGCTTCTACCATGCAAACTTCCATAGTTAAGTACTTACTGCACATAGGGAAATATGTGTCCACAAGGGCTTTCAACTCAATGAATCCAAGGCTAGTTCTTTTCCCTTCAAACAGGTCAATACATGGTAGTCAATAAATATGCTTGATACAGCATCAAATAGAAACACTATGCTGACTTAGTTCAAATGGAGATGTTTCAATTTGGATAACAAGTTAACAAACATTAATCAATTTTTGGCTTTAATGGATTCTCTGTATTTCAATAGAAACAGACTGGCTTTAAAATATAACAGATTTGTCTGTTAATTTCAATAAAGAAAACCGTAAATCAATCTAACATATAAAATTATCTTGTGAGATTTTAAAAGTTGGACCCAAATAGCATTTAACGCGATATATCAAACTTTGATTCTAACTAGCCAATTTTTATTTGTTATTGTTGTACCATATCATTGGCAATATAATGAGATGAGAATGACTCAGAAATGCTGAGAATTAATGTATAAGCTCGTCTGTGGTAGCTTTTGTAAAGTACATGTTTTCATTGTAACTTTAAGAATAATACATAAATAATACAAAGTAAAAAAATAATAATTTTGGTTGATTACTTATATTTCACATTCACAACTACACACATTTTATAGCAATATTTTTAAATAGTAAAACCATTGTTTTTAAACATAAAAAAAATCCAAGTATATTCTATGCTCAAGATGAAATAATGAACCAAAAATACATCCCTTATATAAAGTTACTTGGTGCGATTTTAAAAGTTGCACCCAAATAGCATGTAAGCTGACATCAAAATTTAATTCAGACCAGCCAATTTTCATTTATTGTTATTGTGGAGCCATGTTATTGACATAATTCACTTATAGTTTATTAAAAAAAATTATGTAATCCTGCTCACACAACTGATAATATGGAAATATTTTTCAATTATGTCTGAAAAAGCAGTATGAGAAACTCATCAAATATATATAAACAAGAGTTATCTCCCTTGCAACCAAAATTTTATTTCTTTTTTGTATATTTTTAACAATATGATTCATTAAAAATTAAAATGTCTTCACTGTATCCTGGCTAATGTAAGGTAAATACAATTAATAATAGCTATAAATATTAATTAAACATTGGCATATATTTATTTATCAATAAATAAAACAACAAAAAATTATTGAGTAGAAAAATAATTACAAGAAAATGAAATTTATTGAATAATGCAGTATCAGTTGAGTCTATTACAGCCAATTCTGTATAAAAAACGGAATTATCTCCCTTGATTTCACCTAATTAAAATACTATTTCAAATTACTGAATAGTGGATCGGTAATGCTTTTTTTTATATAAAAAAATAATAGATCTAGCAGATCTTCTACTTGATCATTTTTTTAAATAATTTTTGGAATTTTTACTAATTTCACACATGATTACACAAGTGTTTTTACTTAAAATTCATTAATTATTTTCTCTAATTATAATGCACAACCACCAAAATTAATGACCTTGTAACCCTTTTAAATGTGAAAAGAATTCAGAAGCATATAAACTCTCAAAGAGAAAGTCTTATCAAATCCTCATGTTAAAAAAATGTAAAATTTTGGAAGTAATTATTTTATAATTGTATAAAGATTAAAACATTACTTTAACAAGATTAGTTATAGTTTTATAACAATTTGGTTCAATTAATAATTCAGTGACCAAAAAATGCAGTAGCAATTAAATTTGACAATCAAAATCCTATTTAAAAATAAATAATTTGCTAAAATCAACAAACAGCGGGGGGAAAAAATTAAATTAAAAAGACTCCCAAGCAATGAATCGAAGTGTACATCTAGCAAATAAATATCAATATCATAATATGTTAAGGCATTGCATGTTCTTACATATGTTATTATATTTCACATATCAAAAAAAAAAAAAAAAAAAAAAAAAAAAAAAATGGATCGTTTAATCATGAAGAATGATGATTGGTAATTAATCTGATATCGCGAAGGTAAAATAAATTCAGAAAAAAACAAATTATTCCAAAATCAAATTATGTTTTCTCGTCGACTTAAACAGTACAATGTTTTTTTATTTGTACATGCTTTGTAGTTATATCGAGCTTCATAAATTAAAAGATTGGTATGAATAAAAGGTGAAATATACTTGAATAAACATATTTCTCCATATATATATATATATATATATACACACAATAGTTATAGAATGTATAAAACTATTTCTAGGCTATAAACTTAAAATATTTCGAATGCGAACATTTCAACAAAGGTAGTATTTAAAATAGATTGTAATAATTTCTCAAGTGTAACCACTTCAGGCTGATGAACTAAAAATTCTAAAGTGCTCTTGAAATTTCAATAATACAAACGACCAAGTTGCTCTCAAACAGATGTGCATAACATTAATTTAAGTTCAACAGAACATATAAAGTTACCACACATAATGTGCTAGTCTCTTAAAGTAATGATTACTTAAAGAAAAATCCATAAAATTTATTTTCCTCTTAGCAATTCTAGCATATATATTTCTTTTTGTTTTTTTTGCAATTTTTTATATTTCTTTTTTACCTCTTTAAGAAAATCAACATTTTTTTTATTTTTAAATAAAAACAAAATAAAACAAAAATATTTTTTAATTTTTGAGATGAGGATTGATAGTATGTACTATTTGGGGTGGGTAGTGGTGTGAGGAGGGGGAAGAACTAAAACATTCTTTCCACCATTCACCAAGAAGAGCCATTATCAAGATAAACCTGAAGAAGGTTAGAGGTTACATGAGCCGAAACGTTGTGAAAATAACAACCAAGATGATAACAGTAGTCCAAGCCATCCAAATAATAATAAAAATCATGTTTTAATTTTATAGATTTAGCTCTTAGAATTAAGTACAAGTCGTTTGGACAATATTAAGTTATTTACATTGGAAATCAGCTGGAAGAAAATATCAAACATGCCTATATTGACACCTTTGTTCTCTTTCAGTCTTGCTAAGAGAGAAGAAAGCTTTTGCTTGCTGGTTATCTTTGGAGATCTAAATCAGAATTCATAAGCGACACTCTTTTTTTACAGAATTCATTACGTGTCAGAAAATTAGTTGGATAACCTCATCACACTGACATTGAGCAACTGGAGGACTTGCCAACAATAATATCTGACAAAAATGATTAGAGTCAGTGGAATATAAAAGTTCTAAACTTTGTTGAGGTTATTAATTTAAAATATTGAATAATATTGTAAAGTAAAATTATGTTTAAATTAATTCAGCAAATTATTCTTACGAACAAGATTAACAAAATTTAATAATTTAATTCAATAGACGTTTTCGATATATTCATTTTTTACTTATTCGGTTTTAACAAAATTTAATATTTTTACTAATAAATGACTAAGTTAATGGAAAATGCGACAGTAATCTAATGAAAAATGTGATTGTAATTTAGCTTATAATTCAATAGAAACAACAAAAAGGATATAAAAATTAAAAAAGAAATACCTGGTGTTAAAAGTTTAGGGTCAATCGGTTTTCCTGAATCGTTAATTTCTTCAAGCTCAAGGAAACTACGCATATGAGACCACAGTGCGGATTTGCCCTGTTTAAAAAAAAAGAACAAAAATGCAAATTGTTATTATTTTTATTTTTTTACATAAGAGTCACAACTTATCAAGGCCCAGAGGCCACTCGAGGATAAGGATTAATAAGTGTACAGTAGTCAATGGGATAATATTGTAGTAATCGTTAGTAGTGCAAATTTGGTAAATTGGATTACTTAAGAAGGTTGTTCAACAAAAATTTGTTTAAGTTGGACTTGAAAACGACCAAATTGTAGTCAGCTGAAAAGTAGCCAAACAGAAGAGGGTTCCACAGGCGTGCTGTTCTAAGAAAGAAGTTTTGTTTGTGGAATCTGCAAATTATTATATTTCAAAACTTTTGGGATGAGGATTGATAATTTGTATCATTTGGATATTTTGGACTACTATTCTCATCTTGGTTGTCATTTTCATGCTTCAGCTGTAACATGTGTATTTTCTTGAAGTGAATCTATTTAAATGTGACAATCTTTGTATCAAACTTGGAAATCTATACACAAGTTAGAACTGAATTCTTTATTAAATCCATGGGGATAGATTCTTCTTGTTGTATCATCCATGATTAGGTAGAAATCTTAATTTATTTTTTGTAATCATCACACACAGTAAGGATTGAACCTTCAACCTTGAGAAGTTATAACTGTTATGCCATTGGTTCAACCATAAGAATAGTAGTTCACATAATCCAAATACAAAAATAAATAAAAAAGTGCAAAAGGCCAGGTTTAAAAATATTTCAAAATGATTATATTATGCTACAATGAAAACTGCAAATATACAGCTTACATGACTCAAATTATGTATTTAAAATAGGTATTAATTCTGTGGAGTTAAGACCCCATTAGAGGGTTATATACAATGATCAACATTTACTTAAACTTTAAAAATCTAATCAAATGCCAATAAGATTTATTGTGTGCATGTGTGTGTGAGGGGAGGGGTAACAAGCTCCATCAAAAACCTCTTTAAAAAAAAAAGTGCAAGAGATCAGTCCCACCCCCACTTCAAATTCTTCAATACAGCATACTGCTATTGCAAAAAGAAAAGGGGGAAAAAAATGTGAAAATAGTTATTGACATAAAAACATTTTATTTTGTAGAGTTAAGCCGGGAGGGGGGGGGGCAATATGACCTTATTTAAATTTTGAAAAGCTATTTAATTTTACATAATTTACCTATAACTATTTAAAAATTTCTACTAAAATTAGAAGTAAATACACTTTTAATTGTAAAGGAGGGGGTCATGTTACTTCAAAGAGACCCATTATGAGAGATAATAATTATGACTCTTAAGACAGTCTGTGGAGGTAAGAGATAGAGATCATTTCTACGAAAAACGAGGTTAGAAATTTTCATCTTACTATTTACCGTATTATCTTCCTCCCTTCTCATTTCATATCTAAATGTCATTACGCCATTTTTTTTTTTTAATATTTGTATTTTGCATAATTCTGGCGCTTTTTCTTTTCTGATTAGAAGCATTTATCTTCAAAATGCCATGGCATAAAGAGTTTTTTTTTTCTTAATTTTCCTCTCAAGTTTCCTTATTGTTCTGATGATATAATAAAGTTATACATAACTTTTATTCCTCAGTTTTCATTTATATATATATATATATATATATATATATATATATAAAATTTTTTTTAGTGTCTTTTAATAACTTCTGCTGATATTTTCTTAAGTAATAACCTGTACCTTTCAGTTGACCTCTTTTTTTGCCCTATATTTTTGGCGCCTTTTAACGTAGTCTTGTCTGGGTCATTTTGACATTTGCTTTTCTATTTTATATTTAATTCTATCACCATTCAATCTTTTTTTCTCTCTTCTTCTTCATCCATTTTTCTTAATTACACCTTGTCTCGGCAGCTGAGATAACACGTATCTTATTTTTCTTTTAATAACTATTATTATTTGAATTCTTCCCCTTTTCCTTGTACCTATTTGTGATTTATTCTACGGATTTCGGCCTTTTGGATTATTTTGGACCATCTTCCAATTACGCGGTTTCCTTGGATTTTACTTGTGCGAATGGGAATTTAACTAACTTTCTTGGATTTACATTTTTGGATTTTACCGTTATTGGATATTTTACCCTTCACCAGACTACCCATTCACGTGAAACCACCTTTTTCTTCACCATATTCCCTATGCTTCACTTTTTGTTATCAAGTAAGATCTTTGACTTACTTGTAGTTTCATCAAATACTTTTGCATGCAAAATCCGATCCTGCATTTTGCTAATTCCTACCCTCTGATGAGAAGGAAAGTATTTCTTTGAAACTCTGCGGATTAAGGACTATCCACTTATTTAGTGTTTCCTTTTCGAATGAAATATGTTTGTAACTCTTTTTTAAGGTGTTTTTTAACATGTTTTATTAACTATTTGCTCTTATATATATAAATACATAAAAGATGAAAATTGTCTAATACTAGCAACTAATTTCTTTCAAGTTATTAAATCTACAAATTTCAAATTAGACTGCTAACTGATGAGAAAATAGTAACAATGGTTAATTCTTCTGTCGGGCCAGTAGTACCATCTATAACAAATGCACACGCAAAGACACACACACACACACACACATATATATATATATATATATATATATATATATATACACACTAGCAAGGAGACTCGGTGTCGCCTGAGACTGAATGAGGATCAACAAATGTTTCACTTCCTCAACTTTTATTGTTATTGAAATCGGTGAAATCGTCCATTTTTCAATCAAATCAAATGTTTGCCTGCACTACATTATGGTGCACTGGGAGAAAGCTTCCCATGCCTCTCGCAGTAACTTAGTCCACAATACATTGCAGTCTACATTGCACTGCAGCAAACCTATGTTGATTTTATAAAATTATTTTTATATTTATATATGGCTTGAATTAAAGTTTCAAATGCAAAAGTCAAGTATCATGCTTCAATTGTGCTCTAAACAGAAACATTCTTTTTGAATGTATGTCATATCAAAAACCCACTATCGATTTTATATGTCAGATGTTACTGCTTGTGCGGCGATCATAATTTGCATAATAGTTTAAAATGACAAATCAAGTATCATGGTGCAATTGTGACAGACAAGAATATCTTTTCAAAATAATGCTTGATAGATGAAAATGCTACTCAAAACTTAGCAAGACAGCATAACCAAAATACTATTTCAAACTTATACGTGACAAACAGACTATTTGAAAAAGAGATGTCAATCCTAGGACAAGGCTAGGTTCTGGTCTTTCTCTAAATCGATTAGAAATAAGTATAAAAAGAATGACAAAAAAGTAATCATTATGCCATACGTACCTTTTTAGTGAGCAGACCATGACTCCAGATTCTCTCCAAGAGGTCACACAAACTGGCAATTAGGGTGTTTTCTTCCACCCCAGTGATATTCACCTCACCATGGCCCAATTCTACTGCTTCTTGACCCATTTTCTCTACCAACATTCTCTTTGTCTGCAAAAAAAAAAAAATATATCATCTCAATTCTGACTACTCCTTGGTGTTTGGAAAACTGATGGCATAATTTAAGAATTACATACTATATGCTTAAATAAGTTTCTTTATGTAAAGGTTGCTTTAGTAATAGCATTCCATTATTGCCAAATTTATTTTGTTGTCCATTTCTTCTTCTGCACAAGTTTTGGTTTGTGCTGATCAAATTTACTTCTATCTGGTCTGTTGTATTCCGTTAGATGAAATAAAGGGTCAAAATTTGCAGGATGCTGACTAATCTTTCTTCTAAGCCTCATGGCTTTTATATTCATTATTATTTATCATATTTATTACTAGTGGGGTAGGGACTATGGCCGTGTCATAAATATGCTTAAATATATTTTAATTAATGCAAATTTCATATTTATATATAAAATATGTACAAAATACATTTATAAGCCAGTTTACAACGCAATATTATGAAAAATGAACAAATAGATATTTGTTTAAAATTTATATTTCAGTGATAGATGCCATCTTCTGAATTATATATATTTTCCTCACTATGATGGTTAATGGAAGAAAAAAGTTAGCAAAGAGTCCGCATATTGTTCATCTGCAGTATTATCCTCAAATGCCAGAAAAATATGCTTGCATACATGATATGAAAGTCAGAGTTGTTTTTTCCATGATAGAAGCGTTGTTTAAATTTTAAAACAAAATACATATGAAATACGTTTATATGTCAATTTACAATGCAATATTAAACAAATTTAAGAAATATCTATGTTTAAAATTTATATTTCAGTGATAGACGTCATCTTCAGAATTTTATACATTTTTTTTCGTCAAGAGTGTGAGTTCCATATAGAAACGTTGATTTTATTTGAATAAAATACGCATCAAGTGTGCTTGAAAGCCAAATCACAACATAATAAAATAAACAAATATTTTACTTGTTTGAAATTTATAACATAAATATATTTCAGAGCTATACTCCATCTTCAGTATGTTGTTTTCTTTCTTTTTTTTTCTTTTCTTCTTTCTTGTCATGTGAGTTTCATATAGAAACGTTGATTTAATTTGAATAAAATAAAATACACTATATGGAACTCGCACCCATGACGTTATTCTCACGTTGCCTACGCAAAGTTCCGACATTTCAAAATACAACCACTGCTTTTTATGAACAGACTTTTCTTTCTCCAACTTTACAACATGACAAGAAAGAAAAAAAGAAAAAAAAGAAAGAAAACAACATACTGAGGATGGAGTTTAGCTCCGAAATATATTTATGTTATTAATTTCTAACAAGTAAAATATTTGTTTATTTCCCTAATATTACGTTGTGATTTGGCTTTCAAGCGCACTTGATGCCTATTTTATTTATTTTCGCCATGATGGTAAATGGAAGAAAAAAGTTAGAAAAGAGTTTGCATGTTGTTATCCTCAAATATATATATATACATATATATATATATATATATATATATATATATATATATATATATATATATATATATATGCATACAGTACTGATTTCCAAAGTTTAAAAAAATAAATAAATTGAGTGCAATCAGCTAGAATTGAAACTAAAACATTTAGCCCTCCAGTCACGTTCCTTACTGTTTGAGCTAACCAGACAGATAAGAAAGATTTAAAATTAAACCACTTCTAACTATGATTTAATTTGTGCACATGTATAAAACTAATAAAAATATGTCGGCAAGCTGAAACGAAGTTTGCATTTCAACTTGCCAACATTTCCGCAAGTGTTATTCATCCATCCAAACAAAGATTTTATTTGTTATAAACCATTCTTAATGTATGATTTTGTTGTTAATTTCACTGTTATGTGACTAGTAGTTTAAGAGTTTATTGATTGAATATTTACACACATTTGTTTTATTTAAATTATATTTGTGATCTCATTTTTTCATGGTTTTGTTGGTTTATTTCACATGTCATTCTGTCACAGGGTAGTGTTTATCTATTCCACATGTAGAAATAACAGTACACTATCACACACACCATAAGTGATAGATTTTTGTTTTTTTTACTTGGCATATTGCCACTTGGATGTATTTGAGACCATGTTTACAGGGGACTATGTAAGCAGATGAGCGAGATGTTTTTTTTTTTTTTTTTTACACACTGATCACCACTTATCAAGGCCCGGAAGCCACTCAGGGATAAGGGTTATTGCAAGTACATACCATTAGTGTGGAGATTTGATGAAGTGTTTACTTAAGGGAGCGGTTCATTAGGGATTTGTTAATGTTGGACTTGAAGACATCCAAGTTGTAGTCAGGTGGGAAGCAGGCAGACGGAACAGAGTTTACATTATACTTAAACTTCTGCATGTTAGTATAGTCAAAGAAGCAGGAAGGGAATTCCAAAGTCTAGCAGTCCAAGGAAAGAAGGGTTTCCAGCATCTAAGGACCTCTACAGTGAGGCTGTGGGACTTATAACTCGGAAATTAAGTATTTCTGAATCTATTTACACACATAAAATATAATTCCGGAGTTATGTCTGATGTTTAAACCATCTTGTATAAATTAAATCAAAACGTGTACCTGTAGATTTGAGTGATCACAAACAATCATAACAAAAGAGTCACAAGTGGCAATGAATATGTCCTAGGTTGGGACTATGATTCTGGTACCAACTGTTATGTTGGCAACATCGATTCTATCAGTTTCTACCATGTTGGTTGAATCCATCATCTTGACATTAAATTTGATCCATAATAATTGCACACCAATTAAGAAATATTTTCTGAATTTTAATTTCTTCTTAAGATCCCCTAAGTTTGAGCCTTAATTTTTAGACACTTTCTAGACTGAAAATCATATAATAGATTTTGATCCAAATTGGAATAAGGATTCTAAATATAAAGTTTAGTATCATTATATCTTCATTTACATGTTTGTAAGGGACATAAAAGTGGTGCAAAACTGTTCTGTTTGAGAAATTAACTTTTACCTGTTCTGGAATTGGTATTCTTATATATATATATATATATATATATATATATATATATATATATATATATATATATATATATATATATATATATATAAAATGAAAATTTTGAATTGAATTCAGTAAATTAAAAAAGTTTACAACAAATTTTATATTTTAATATTTGATGAGACCCCAGTTTCTCTCTCTCTCTCTCTCTCTCTCTCTCTCTCTCTCTGGCCTATATTCTATTATAATTTAAATATTTTTTAATATGTTAATTAAAAATATATTAATTGTATATGAAATTTTCAGTAAACATCATCTAACAAACTTTTCAGAAAAATCTTTCATCTACTTGTTGAAATATTACAATCTGCAATGGATTTTACCTTATAGTGTTTTGTGGATTACTTCCTATGCATACGTTTGAACATTAAAAACTCTCTATTAAGATTATACCTTCCTTCATTTCCTTAGATTTTACGATTGTGCATTTATAATTCTTCATTGAACCTAATGACACCATGGAATATCCTTTTTACTCTTGGCTTATTTTAGGCTTTTCATGTAGGCTTTTTAATTTTTCAATCTATGTACTAAACAGCAAAATTTATGACTGCTTATAAACTTTATTTGGATAAAAACATTTCCTCTGATGAGATGAGCCATTTATTAAAAATCCATGAATTAAGGAAAAAAATGTTAAATTTTTGTATTCCTTGTTAAATACATTTGTTGTAATTTTTTTTTAATTTACTGAATTTAACTCCAAATTTTCATTTATACTATTAGTCTATCTCGTATATTGAGCATCTTTGTCTGATTGGGATTGGTTATAAATCTTGAGACTAATATTTACATTTTACAGTATTATACAAACTGTAATCTGAAAGTATTTCCAAATTTCCGTCTATATATATATACACAAGTTTCTTTAGAATAAATGTGATACCATATTACATCTTTCAATAACACTAATTTTAGAAATAAGAATCAAATTGTAAATCAACTTCAAAATGATAGAATCAGATTACTTTTCCGTTTTCATATCTTTTTTTTTTTTTACTTGATACAATCAAATATAAATAATGTGCACTTTGATTTCAGTTCTCCATTCAGAGATTAACCATTTCTAATCAAATAGTTTTAATAATTAGATTTTAATTGTGCTGTGTACACCTCATATTGTCAGTTTAACATGCTCGCATGTGTTGAACAGCTTTAAGAGATTGACTTTCAAACTAACCTATCTCTGATCAGGTCCTTAATTATCCCCATTTCTCTGAAGCCCAATTTTATCACTTCCATGTTTGCCTTGATCTCCCCCTCTGAATCATAACTGTTCTACATTTAATGGCCAAGAAATTTTTATCCATTCTTTCAATGTGGCCATATCATCAAAGTATCTTGTTCTATGCGCATTTCCCTATATTACCCCTGGTCCTGGATATGACCTTAAACTATATCCTATGGTGAAGCCCCAGCTTGCGGGCTTTGGGGAGTGTGGAGTCATCCATTAATTGCCATTGCTCTCAGGTCCACTCTGACCTGGAGTGGTAGTATCTGTTAGGGTCCCAATTATGGGTTAAATAGAAACTGACTTGAAAAATAAAACAAACAAATATATTCTATTAAAAGATTTTTCTTCCAAATAACTGGATTCGGCATTAAATATCCTGAAAAGGGTTGATATGCCGTAAAACAAAACCAACCAACAAACCAACCAACCAACCTATATTGTCACAATTTAATCTTCATTTGAGGTCAGCGGAACTAAACTTGTCAAAGGTTTTCTCCAGATCCACAACAGCAAAATACAAACTGTTCTCTTATCAAAGTACTTCTTTTGCACACAAACTGATTATCCTCTCATCAATACAGATTTATTATAAAGTTGCATTCATAATAAAGGGAGATCTTTTAACAATGTTTGATTTTCCTTTGAGATGAGGCTTCGCAATCAATTTAAACACACACAAAAAATATATACTTTCATATATGTACAATGCATAATCAAGTATCCATGTTTTTACAGTCCACCAAACTTTTATTTCCTTTCTCTTTCATAAAATAACCATTCTTTAATGCAGACATTATTTTCAAGGTAACAATGAGAATGTATGTATCGACTGACCTTGGTTCGACATTCCTTTAATAAAGTCTCAACAAATCGCCAATTGGTTTGTGCCATTCCAGACATGGACATGTCTGAAAGCTTGGGATTTCTTGGAACTTTTGAACGAGCTTCTTGCATGTATTTCTGCACAGAAAGAGAAAGATAAAAAACGAATTAAGAAATTGCTTTTTAATTAATGAACTATCGTTAATCAATAAATTGTATGCTCTCGTGAAGAACAGAAGAATTTGACAAGTGAAATAAAAACAAAAAGATGCCAGAAAGTAAAAAGAAAACAAAAAAAAAAAACCAACAGATAAAAGAAAAATCTTTAAAAAATAAAAAAAGGTAATAATAATTTAAGATTAAAATATTAAAAACACCAGTTAAGTATCATTTCTCCATATTACAATCATCTCTTTTTTGGTTTATGCTGAAATACAATATCAATTATTAATTGTATATATTTTAGTTGAATACAAGCCAATTATATTTTTATGCTAAACAAGGCATATTGCAACAAAATTTGAACTTTTATGAGAAAGTACTTATTGAGGTTGGATTTGAGTATGACTGTTGTAGTCTGCAGAGAAACAATCATGTGGTAATGTGTTCCACAGATAAGAAGTTATTGAAAAGAAACTGTTGATGGAAATTTTGTTTGATATGAGACAAACAGAAGAAGGAAAAAGAGTTCTTTGTAGAAATGGTAAAAAGTTCTTGCTGTGAATGTCTCGAAAGGAGCAGCCAAAAATTTGTTTTGGAAATAATGATAGAGTAGAGAAAGATTATCAATAGCTTTTCTGTGAGGGTCTGTAGAAAACAGAATGTATCATCTCCCACTAGATTGTGAAGTCAATTTTGCACTTTGTCAATATATGAAAGGAGGCTCTCCTTCTGAAGCTCTCCCTTCCCCTTGGTTCTGAAGCACCCTGGCTCCAGTGAAAAATGCTCAATTGTCTGAGAACAGGAATGAAAGCATAAAAAATTACTACGGCCAGATGAGGCTACAAAACTGACACAACCATCTGCGAATGTGGAGAGAAGGACCATACGATGCGACATTGCCTTGTCTGCCCTCCACTGCCCAACTGGTGCAGCTTTAAAAATCTTGCAGAATGTAACAATAACACAAAGGACTGCATAAAAAAATGAAAAAATAAAACAAGATGCAAGAATACTTTTTTAAAATTGATTTGTTAAATCAAATGTATAAATTTGGTTTGGAAAGAATTCATTTTAAAATGGATAAAGTTGGTGTTGCTAAGCTAAGAAAAAAAAAATCCAATTGGATTATTTACATATTTCATCTTTGGTGACCAGACGATCTCACTTTTTTTTTTTGGGGGGGGGGGGGAGATGACAGTGATATAGGATTAAAAAAAAAATTATTTGAAGACTTTTTTCTTTTACTATTCTGTCTTCACAAAGTAGATCTATTTGATGTAATGGTTTACAGCACAGATAATGAACCAATAATGATGATATAATGGCAAATATCTGTCATTATGTCATGATTAGGTCAGTTTTGTAGACCTATCTGCAGATGAGACTACAAAACTGACCTAACCATCTGCAAATGTGGAGAGAAGGACCAGGCGACGCAACATTACTTTGTCTGCCCTCCACTGCCCAACAGATGCAGCTTTAAAGATCTTGCAGAATATAACAATAATGCAAAAGACTGCGCAAAAAAAAGTGGAAAGCTGCTGTATGATCACATGCTTTAAAGACATGCAAAGCAGAAGAGTGCTTCGAAGGGCGCCTTCCTAGATGTGGGAGCAGTATTCCATCCTGTGATGTACCTGACTCATAGATAAAGTTCTGTGTCAGGAGTCAGGTATTGAACTGGTAGAATGATCTAACCATCTTTCCAACGACCTTAGCAACAGTTTGGTTGCAAGTTTTTCATTTTAGATTTGGAGTGAAATTCAGTTTTAGGAGCTTATCAAAGTGGTATACTCAAGGAGAGAGTCATTGAATCAAAAGAAGGATTTGAGCATTGGCAGTGAAAGAAGAGAAGCTTGGGTTTAAAGCTTTCTTTTTGTATAACTACATAGACAAATTATTTTTGGAGTCATTTATTCATGTGATTGTGGAATGGTAATTCTCAATTGGCTTCCAATTTTTTTGAAATTAACAACATTGCATTTATTTATCAGAGAGGAACAAAAGAATCAAAAAGTAACAATTTCAAGTCAAAATATAAAAACAAAAACATAAGGATAAAAATAAGACTGAAATTTGTAGTGCATATATTTGGCATTATATTTAAAAAGAAAAAAATGAAAATAAGGCTGAAAGAAAATTTTTTTTTCTAATATTTTAGGACATTAAAAAATACTCAATAAAAATAAATTAAACTTTGGAATTTTTTTTTAGATGAGGATTAAAAATGTGTATCAGCTGGATTACTATTCTCATCTTGATTGTTACTTTCACAATGTCCCAGTGTCGATGTAACCTCCGAACTTCTTCAAGTGCATCTTTTTCAAATCTTTAAATCTTTATGCCAAACTTTTAATGTGTATCCCCATGCATTAAA
Source organism: Euprymna scolopes (assembly GCF_053919585.1). NCBI lineage: Eukaryota > Metazoa > Mollusca > Cephalopoda > Sepiida > Sepiolidae > Euprymna > Euprymna scolopes. The sequence continues at coordinate 82,981,722 of NC_136500.1, forward strand.
TAAAGGGCTTAATTCAAAATTCTATATAATTTCTAGAGTTCTATATAAAGATCCACAAATTCGAAAACATGCTCCTGAAGAAAGTCAGGGATTACAGTAACTGAGACGGTGTGGAAATAGCAACCAAGATGAGAATATTAGTCTGAATAATTCAAACAATTCAAAAATAAAAAAAATAAAAATTGTAAAGAGAATAGAAAAATGAATAAATATAAACAAAAAACAATTCATAACATTTATCAACGAGTTAAAAATTCTTGTAGTTGTAAAGCCTACACTGCTTGCTACAAGCAGGACAAAAATACCACAAACAGGAGAATGTTGGTGTCATGCCTCTTTGAAAGTCTATGTGCCCATACAATTTCAATAGACAGACTTCTGACCAGATGGAGCACTAGGTGGTAAAGTACTCGGATTTCAGCCCACAGACATCTAAACATGTACAAACAGTGCTGCATGCATCATGGCTGCAGGTCTTTGAATGATTATTCCTCACTTGAGTAGTAAAGGATGCGAGGAGACCTGATTCTGATGTACAGTATCAATGAGGATTTAAATCTACCTGTCGATGAGTTTTTCATCCCAGCATAGAGTCCTCATCTTCAAAGGACGTGGTAAGTGATGTACCAGAGGCACTATTTTTTTCATATGAAGTAAAGTGGCATTTTCTGTCCATGTTTCCACACTGTGGAACAGCCTGCCAGAAAAGACAATGATGATGCCTACCGTATCCATGTTTAAAGTTACCTTCAAACTATTTATAGATGCACATATTCATCTTTTTTACATGGCTTGTTGCACTTTGCAATATTTTTTTATTTACCAATAAATTTCATTTGGTTTCGTTGTTTTATGACATATCAACCGTTTTCATATCATTTAATGCTGAATCCAGTAATTTTGGAAAAAAGTTTTTATACTTCATTTTTTTATATCTTCAAATATTTGTTCATGGTGTTTGGTTTTGCTTGGTTTGATTATTCTCCAGAGAAAATTGTTTTTGCTTTTGATTTTGCAGAACATGATTGAGTTTTGCAGAGGGAAACAAAAACAATAAAATCAGATATGAATAACATCAATGGAAGCATTTTCAGACAGCCTGATTTGGAAATTTAATTTGATTAATATGAAGTAGGTTATGAGCCGTATAAGTACTCACAAAAATTGCTTGAATCAGATCTGGACGATGAACCAAGGGAGGCACATACTTAAAAGAGGATGGTTCACAGAACTAATGCAAATAAGTGGCCAGGTAATTAAAAAAACAGGAGATACGACTCACTCAACCTCCAAATTTTTAGATAGAAACCTGACATAATATAAATATAATACTGCAATTATAGAAACCACTAAAAATAAGAACAAAGAACTAGTTTCAGAATGGCCAGTGAAGGTTTTATGGAGAGAAATGGTATAAGAATGATAAAATCAATGCGTAATGTGAGCCGCGAAGACAGGCATAGATTTGATGATGCCAATGGTAGATTAAATTTGAAAAGTATATTTCATTTGTTTGTTGGTTGTTTTACGGCATATCAATCATTTTGGGATTATTTAATGCAGAACCCAGTAATTTTGGAAAAGGTTTTATGCTTCAACTTTTTTTTATATCTTCAAATATTTATTCATAGTGTTTGGTTTGATAGTTTTGTAGAAGAAAATTGTTGTTGTTTTTAATTTTGCAAAAGATGATTGAGTTTTGTAAAGGTAAAGGAAAAAACAATAACATCGATGTCTGGTGCATTTTTGTTCAGGAAGCCAATATCATTAGACAGCCTGATCTAGTAGCACTAGAAGTATAGTAAGATGTCTGTAGAACAGGAGCGTATCATTCCCTTCTATGCAACACATGTCATCAACCATAAGAGGTATTGGTTATCTTAATGCACACACACACACACACGAAGAAATATGCAAATAATTTCCTTCAAACTTTCTCATTTTCTTCATGCGATACCTTTTGGCATTGAATGAATAAATTAAATCCAGAAATGACCACAAGTCATTGCAATTTGCATAATTATGCGATTTGCTTATTCAACTGTCACACCTTTTATGATGCCGCAGCAACAACCATTGATGTTGCAGTATAAATAAATTTGCCTTTGCATACTCCCATCGATGTGCAAGGAGAAAGAAAACAATTTTGTTATCTTTTATGAAATATACCAATTTAGTGTTGAATGTTTTTCAAGAAATGGTCCGTAAAGATATTCTATAAAGAAAGTGAGCTTATCTAATATCATAATAGGTTTTGTACATGCATATAAAGCAGTGCTCTTTATAAAAAGAATTGAGCCTTCTCGGTAGTCAATAATATAAACAAATATAAAAATATAATTTTCCTTACTTTTGTCATGAACATAACATTTGGGGGGGGGGGTATTTGACTGCTTCCCTAACAACTGGATTTTGAATCTAAGCTTGAAACATTTACCATATATAGCCACACTGAAGAGCCAGAATATGGCGGAATAGCTGCTTGTGGATGACTACAACTTGTAGATTGAGCTCTCTAGTAAGATAGATAAAAAAAGATGCCATTTGGCATAGAGCAATGCTCTTCATAAAAAGCAAGCTTTCTCGGCAGTTGATAATGTAAACAAATATAAAAAAAAATATTAATTTACTTTTACTGTCGTGATGAGCATGATAACATATGGGGAAAATATCTGTTGTTCAAATAGTTGGGTATCAAGTTTCAGCTCGAAAAACTTGCTGTGTTTAACCAAATTTTCCAGTGACTAGATGGCATTAGCCAATACATGACAATATCTTAAGCTGAATTCCAAAGATTAAATTCATTCAACACTACTCCTAGATAATCTAAATCAGTGTTTCCTAACCGTTTTACCATTGCATAGCTTTTGAAATGAATTACATATTTCATGGAAACCCTGTGCAAAAACAAAACTGTATATATATCTTTCTCTTTTTTTACTTTCATTGTAGTTCACATGCCATATATTTTTGAATAACTGATTCAAGGAAAAAGTAATACTTCTTTGTCATTTTTTTTTTTTTTTTTTGAACTGATAAATAAAATTCATACTTTATAAAACTTCATCAGGGAGTTCCATTCATACAAAACTAAAATAGATTCTAAAGTTAAAAGTAAAAAATAAAAATATATAATTAATAAATACTTATAAAATAAATGCAAACTGTGGCACAAGAATAAGGGCATTTGAGAGAGGCCCAAACCCTACCTCTCCACATTTGAAGACCTTATACCTGATCTTCCTTGTCATTTTGAGGAGACAAGTAAAATTAACAAGTGAAATATGCATGGTCCTCCCTGAGTGCACAGTGAACAAGACATAAAAAAATTACTAAGTTCAGCATTGCCCCTCCCCTCCCCATTTAACCCCAAAAGTCCCCAGGGGACGTCAAATCCTCGTGAAAATGAATAAACGGTGCAGTTTCAGGCTTTAACATATACAATTTGCACCATGAAAAAAAGGAATAACTAAGTCCATCATTTGCCTCCCCATTTAGCCCCAAAAGTCCCCAAGACCTTAACATATTTAAATTTGAGTTCAGCACCATGCAAAACTGCTAAATAGATATACACAGTTTTGGACCAATATGGTAAAATAGTCCCAAAAATGGAGTGTTTTTATTAGCCCTAAAAGAGCCCCTAGGGCACACCCAAGAGTTACCGTGAAGTATAGACAAACAAAATTATATAGAAATCAGTTAGTTACAACTTTTCAGAAAGTTTTATAAAAATACAAAGCATCTATTTTTTTTTAATAAGCACAAAAGTGTCAATTTTAGTCATTTTAACCCGAAAGGCACCCTGAGGGGAACTACAGTTTTTCCTAGAAAATCCGTTAGAACTGGTACTTTTTTACTCATATCATGTTTAATGTTTGTGTAAAATTTAAAAAAATTTCAAGGCATAGTTATTGAGAAAAGTGTGGACAGACGAACGGACAAGGGTGAATTTATAGGTCCACTCTCCTTTTGTCGGGGGACCAAAAATGTGTTGTTGAAATATGGCGAAAAACACAGCCAGGGTTGACAACTTGTTGGCTGATAGTGATGACTACCAAGCTAAAAGATCAATGTTGACTGACATTTGCTTCCAAAAGGTTAAAATTCAGAACAATCTGCTAAAATTTAATAACAATATATTCATACTTTTCTCTCTTCTCTATCACCACGATGAAAGATTTGTAATTCTGTTGGAATTTGGACACTGTTCATGGTGGCTACAAAAGATGGAAATCATGACCCTGTGCCTTAACTCTCAACTGTTTAAAAATGCTCCTTCTTAGATGTTAAAATAAAAGAATATATTTTTATAAAATAAGTGTAGTAAACATATTTCATACAGCATTCAATTTCAGTATAACGGTCTCTGCTATTAATGATGCCGAGAATTCAACACGACCCATTAAGTTGACACCATATTAACCCCTCCATATAAAGAGTAATATTTTATCATTTATTCTCCCAGGGAGCAGATTGCCCAAGACCTAACAGTCATTCCTGAAATGTCCATATGGCGTGAACAAACCAAATTACTCTCCCCAGAAAAAATGCTATAACAAAATGGAAACGGGTAATTCTTTCATCCGTTTCTTATTTACTTCATAATATTATGTACCTAAAATTAAATAAAATGTCAAAAGTGGATTAGCCTATCTCACTTATTCTTATGGAACCTTAGGGATCTGGGGGACCCCTGCTGGGAAACAATTGTTTTAAAGAGCAATAGTTTTTGAGTGCTGCAATTTAATACAGGCCCAAACTGAACAAAACACACAGCTTAAGAAAATAAATAAAAAATACTGTTACGTGATCTACCCTATTTCATGACTATATGGACTCTTCCACACATCTTCAATTATATAAATCTCACCTATCTGTTTAAATGTATGTATGTATGTATGTTTGTACATCTGCCTAAAACTTTCGACAGAGGCGACGGATTTTCAAGAGATCAGTATTTTTTGGAAGTTTGATCCTTCGAACGACAGACATAAAAAAATTGGCCATAACATTAATTCTTTCACCCTCAACTGGGCATTTTTCTATAGGGAGGGGGCGCTTTTTTTTACCGATATTTTCGAAAGTCATTCCCTCTTTTCAATTTACTAGCCTTACTTTAAATCTTTGCCATTTTCGGTTTGGCGATGGACACAACAGCAAAGGCGTCACTTTTTTTTTTCATGTTCTTTTTCCTCCTTCGCGGTATGGGTTCGAGCCTGCCTGTCTACTACCAACTTTTTTTTTTTTGCTCAACACACACCTCTAAACACCCAGGCTAGTCTATAATATAAATCTCACCTGTGTGTTTAAATGTATGTACATATGTTTGTATGTATGTATGTATGTATGTATGTCTGCCAAAAACTTTCAACAGAGGCGACGGATTTTCACAAGTTCAGTATCATTTTTAAGCTTGACATCTCAGACGACAAATATTGAAAAATTGGCCAAAAACATTAATTCCTTCACCCTTAATTGGGCACTTATTTTACAAGGCGGGGGTCACTTTTTTCATACTTTTGTAAATACACAGTCTTGTAAACATACCAAAGTGTTGTTATTTTTCACTCCAGCACCAAGTGAACCCACAAAAGATGTACTCCTGCCAGTTTCAGGTTTCTGTTCTGTGGAACAACCTAAGAGCATTTGAAAGCGGCCTTGGACAAACATTCAGACTTTATGCAGATATAAATATCTTCTGCCTCTGTATATGGCTTGTTGCGTTTTGGTAAGTTTTTGCCAAATAAATTTGAAAACTGTCATGGTGTTCTACCATATTTCATGACTATATAGACTCTTCCAGACATTATGTACGGAGTAGCGTATGACAAATGATGGGCCAGTTTCAGAACAGTTTTTCTGCAATATAATAATATACATTTTTGTAAATGCACACACTTGTAAATGTACCACCGTGTTGTCTTATTTATTATCAAACTTTAAATGTTACAACAGACACTATCATCATACTTGGTGTAACCAGCATTTTACTTGCTGGTTTGAGTTGAACAGGCTTTTAGAAATTGACTTCCAAACTAACCTATCTCTGCTCAGGTTTATATTTATTCCTCTTTCTCAAATTTATCCTTATCACTTCTTCCCATGTTTTCTTTCACCTTCACCTGCAAACTGACTTTGCCACCTCAACTGTTCTACATCTGCTACACCAAGAACTCTATTATTTGTTATGTAATAAGTCATATCAAAATAAAAATAACTATTTATCGAAATGATTCTTAGAAATTATTATAAGAGTACATGTATTAGAAGATTTCAATTTTTTTTTTTTTTTTATGGTGGTGGTACCATTGTAAAAGCACTAACATTATTTTTAAACATTTGTTTTGGAAGCATTTCAATGAATAACACAAAGGCAATTCTCCTCCTCCTCCCAAAGAGAGAGAAAGATTAGAAAAGGGTTTTATTGATCAGAATTGGTTGTGTTGTTTCATTGCATTCCAAACGGCGTACACAACAGAGGGCCACAGACCTAACCCAATCTTTTATTAAGGAAAGACATTGTGCACCTAAAAAGAGTTTACTTTTTTTTTGTTTCGCCTGGAAAATATTATTGCAACTCAAACTCGTCTGATAATTCTTGATCAATGAAAGCAAAATATTACAATTGATTATTACTAACAATCACGTGGTTTGTGCTCGTTCTGGTTATGTTGAATTTGAATAGTGGAATTCTCAGGCCTTTTTTGAATCAGAGAAATCAACAATCTTTGGGAGTAATTTTGAACTGAACCTTTTATTTGATCTTTACTTGTAGATTACTTAAAAAACAAGCTGAACATGAAAATTTACTTTCACCATGACTAATGTTTGTGCAAAATTTCAACAAAAAAAAAAAACCCCAAGGCGTGGTTATTGAGAAAAGTGTGAACAAACGAACGGGCGATCGATTTGAGGGTAATTTTACACCTATAATACTTCCTAGGGGCGCAACCAGAGTTATCCTGGAAAATCCGTTTGGAAAATTTCACCATGACTAATGTTTGTGCAAAATTTTAAAACATGTTATTGAGAAAAGTGTGAACAAATAAACGGAAAACAGACGAACTGGAGTGAATTATTAGGTTCAATCCTTTCTTTGTCAGAGGATTTTTAAAAAAAAGAGAAAATATAATAGTATATTCATTCTATCAAAAATTATGTTTAATTAAACAAGTATTAAAAAAAATTCATTATTCGAACCAGTATAAAATGTAATATTTCTTTAGTGGTTTGTGCATGTGTCTGAGTGTGTGAGAGAGAGAGAGAGAGAGAGAGAGAGAGAGAGAGAGAGAGAGAGAGAGAGAGAGAGAGAGAGAGAACGAGAACTAAAGTTTAAGATAGTAATAGCAGTATATATGCCTTCTTTCTCTTGTTGCTTTGTTTCACAGACTTCAAGCAGTGGACAGGAATTAAATTGTGAGCAGTTGAACCCAGCTAGTTATTAATAAACAATGCACTAACTGGCAACTGGCAGGCATGTTCTCATTCCACAAACAACCCGAAAGTGCCAGTAATTTTACTGAGAAACAAGTTTCTTATTTGTTTGTCATATAAAATAACTATAAATAAAGTGAGATAGTTGATGTCATAACCCATATTCAACAAGGGTTTGCATTCTTGAGGACATGCAAGTTATTTGGTGCAATACTTAAGGTGATGGACACAGACAAAAAAAAAAAAAAAAGAAGATAATTTTAACTAAGTTTGCTAAGAGATATTGACTTGAAGGTGTTCTAGTTGAACTCCTTTGAGATTAAATTGGATTATTTTTAGATATGTAAATTTAAACACGGTGATAATTAAAGGCAACCTAGTAACACTATCTGGTTCAAAGGTAGTTGATCTTCAACTATGGAATCGGGATTGGACCTAGCCATATCATGTGCTCTAGTTCAGAATTGACGAAAGTGAGCTGCGGCGATCAGAGAAACTATACTTGCTTAATAGCAAGACCGCTCAACATGACCAAGGTGATAGCCATGACAAGTGTAAGTAAATTTAAAGCATACGAGTTACCGTTTATCTATACTACTAACACATGGTGGATCTTGTTTGTTATTTGTTTGTCTCCATGCACAAATGATGTCATCAAAGTGATAAGGACATTCTCAAAAGAAAAAAAAAAAAAAAAAAAAAAAAAGATGGCGGATAACCGTGTATAATGGATGACGTCATCATTTTTTTTTTTTATGTTATCCATCAAATTAGAGAAGGGGAGCGTGAGATTCTTTATCCAGACAAACCATGACTCAAACGATCACATGTCACCTACTAAATGAATATCCAGACAATTAGGAGTTCAGTACGGTAAACTACTAAAACTCTACAGTTCTTGCCTGCATGTTTACACACTTGCCAACATGCAGCGTGCACGACAATCGTTTTGTAAGATCTTCTATTAAAACAGACGGTGGGATAACCGTGCACAGTGGATGATGCCACTAAAAGATGACATTATCGATTAAAATAGAGAAATGGAAGATAGCTATGCAAAATGGCTGATGTAAAAAAAAAAAAAAAAAATGATCACATAATCCATTTGACCAGAGAAAGAGAGATGGGGGGGGGGGGATTTTCCTGATATTAAACATTAAAAAAAAAAAAGAAAAAAAAAGAAGCAATTTAATGTTCTGAAACAATAAAAGGGAAATAAACTTGTGTGTGTTACGAGGAGTTATGCCTCCTAGGACATCCAGGTTAGCTCTGGAAATTTTTTCCAAACGAAACACATGTTCATTTTTCTATCACTTTTTAATCAAAATCAATCCGGCTGTCCCATCATGGTAATAACAAATATTTAGCACACATCGATTACTTCATTCGCTAAACAAAAAAGAAGAGATCTTTTATCAAGGCAAATCATGGTTACGGGTCATCTACTAGAAAGACAATCTAGTATAATACTAAAGTTGATAATCTGGCAGGCTTGGTTAGTTGTTTGCACATCACACATTTTAAATTGTTTGTGGATCGGCTAATAAGGTGAGAAGTAATGGGAAAGGTGGAGTAATAGCAACAAGAGCAGCATATGTTAGAGCAATTTATGTTTGTCAAGTAAAAAAATGAATGATATGAGAAGTAGTGGGAGGGGGAGATTAATGAGAAGTGGTGCAAGAGGGAGAATAACGGGAAGTAGTGAGTGTAGGTGAATTAATAATCTTTGTTAGTTAATTATGAAGTAAATAAAGAAAACATACCTTTCTTCCTTAAACGACTTCATATGGGAAGTTATATCAATGGTTGACAAAAGAAAAATTAATCAACACTTTCCCTTTTCTTAGCCTTTACACACACAAAGACACGTCTGTTTATTCACACATAATTACAAACAAAGAGAAAGCACACGTCATACACATGTTTTTATATACAAATAATCAAAGGGCAGATAACTCCAAGTTACTCAACGCTTAAAGCACATGCCATCACAAATCAGACATAGGGAGGTAACTTCTCACATTGTTCAATCTTCAATCTTTCAATCTTCATATTATTAAAACATGACTGTAGTTAAAAACTATCTCACACTGGACAACTCTAACAGAGAGAAGTAGTGAAAGGGGAGAATAACAAAAAGTACTGAGAGGAGAATAACGTAGCATCAGCTTAATAAACAATGATGTAAATAAATAATCCAAATAAAGAAGAAAAGGAAAAGTAGAAAGGAAGTGTAAAAAGAAGAGAAGAAAAATACATGATGTACCAATGGTAACTTCATGAGTTATATATGATTAAGTTTATTATAAACTAGCGAGGGGTACCCAGCATTGCCCGGGTGTTTGGAGGTGTGTGTGGTTTTGGGTAAATAAAAACTCCCCGGGGTGGGGGGGGGGGTAAAATAAAAATTAAAAAAATGTTTTGGTAGGTAAGTATGAGGATCGAACCCGAACCCTTGAGGCAAAGTTGGAAATTAAAGTGTGAAAAAAAAAAAAGAGTGCGACGTTAACCATTGGGCCCCCCCGCGAGATGCTAACGGAAACACGTTTGAATTTATTCAATTACTTAAATTAGCAGGTGCACGTTTTGATGACTTAATGAAGTCAACTTTTGACTGCGGGGTATCATTTAGTGCGGAACGCTTATTTTTTCTTTTTCCAAGATGTTGGGGGTAGGGGGAAACAGCTCCACTTGTCCAAATTGAATAGCAATTGTCTTCTGATATAAGGAAATATTTCCACATTGAGTAAAGCTCATTGCTTTTGGAACTTTCCGGCGATCGAGACCAGAAAAATAATGCAAGAATTAGTGTCGCTTTTATTATAGGAAAAGGCCTAACCCACATGCGGCGAGCGAAAACTGTTGAATATTTATCTTCCCGAAGTCGAGCAAATTAAATAGACAGGCGAGCTCCGTTGTTAACTCTGAGATATTACGATTTACATGTGATATAAAAAGTTTTAAAAAGTTTTTAGGCAACCGACCGCTTTTCTGAAAAAAGCCTTTTGTAGACATACAGAAAAAGCGAACACACATACACACATACATTTTTGCTTTTATATTTATAGATTACCAGGAAGTCTCGACGGTGTTGAGGACTGAATGAGGACCACTACTATGCATTTTTACACTATATTAATAACATCATGTTATTTTGTTTTTATTTCCTCAGTCTCCCTGTTTTCACTCTTAACATAGTCAGAAAGTGGAAAACTCGTTGAATTAGTATTTTATACATATGCTTTACATTTCATTAAAATAGAATATACGTATTTGAAGTTTTATAGGGTGCTCTCTCTGTCTCATATATATACATATATATACTAGAAGATGTATTTGGCATTGCTGGTATTAAACGTAAAGTAACATTTCTTTACAAAAATGATGTAAAAAAAACAAAAACAAAAAAAAACGAATTAAACTGAGACACATGCATGCAAGTACTATGTTTGTTTTCTAAACAGTTCACTTCTTATAAGTAAAAAAAAAAAAGTTAATCGAGCTGAGATCGAAACCAAAACCTAAAGATAGTCAAGTACGATAATTATTAGCCCAACTGAATATGATCTCCCAAAGGTGTTTTAAAACCTTCTTATTCTTAACATAATGTGAACAATTAGTGTATGCGTAGTCATGAAACAACAAACAGATAAAAATCCAACAGCCTCCAACATGCAACAATTTTTCAATTTTGACTCCTTAGCAGCCCTTTTTTTCCGGATGAAAATGGATTAAAATGTTTTCCACATGTCTGAATACTCTATATACCAAATTTCAAATCTGTAGCTCAAAAATTCAAGTATATAGGTTGAGAAATGTACTCATACACACACATTCTCATTATATATATATATATATATATATATAGTAATTTATAAAATATATATGGCGATTAAGCTACACTGAATATTCGGCATTTCATCCACTCTAGGATTCCTCAGGCTTATGCGGCATAATCTTAGAGTGGATGAAACGCCGAATATTCAGTGTAGCTTAATCGCCATATATATTTTATAAATTACTAACTAGCTCTACCTACGTATTGAGCACTTTTGAAGTAAATACTTAAAGTTTATTCATAAATCTATACTTTCGTAAATTAATTTTATGTGAGTAAATGAAGTAGTTATATATATATACAGATAGATAGATATGATGGGTACTTCGGTCAATTTCACCTTGCTACAACAACTAAGTTGTTCAGATATCCACACAGATGATTTGGTTATAGTGGTGGAGGCTTTGTGTAGAACCATATATATATATTAATTTAGCTGAAATAATGCGAAGCTCGCGATTTGTTTACAAACAAACGTTTGAGCCCTCTACGAGTGGCGGACGGATGTTTATTTAAATAGACGTTCGGACAGTTTAATTTCGGCCACCGATTCCGTAGTCAGGGGGTAGGACTGCTGTCATCACAACGGTTCTAGGTTCGATCCTAGACTTGGGAGAGGTGTTAGTCTAGTGGCACTGATGAGTTGTGAAACAACGAAACAAGTCTGTATGTCGATGACTAAAATATATTTTATATATATATATATATATATATATATATATACACACACAAAAACACATCACTGTTTCTTATAAGATGGAGGAGCATGTTGTAGATTAAAAAAAAAAAAAAAAAAATGACTCCCCTCATAAAAAAATTCCTAAAAAAAAAAAAAAAAAAACAATGATCCCCCCTCAAAAATAAAAATTAATGAAAAATCCCAAAAAAGGTTAACAGAGTTAACAAAATAAATAAGTATAAAAAACACAAAAAAAATTATCCCCCCCCGCCCCCAAAAATGATCACTCCCCCATACTCATCAAGAATGATTAAACTAAAAAATAACTCCATCCCTGTCAAAAAATTGTCATGCCCCCTCTCATAAAAAAATAACTAAAGAAAATAAACCCCAAACAATGATCACTCCTCAAAAACAAATAATGAATACATAAAAACCCCAAAATGACCTCTCTTCATAAAAAAAATACCTAAATACACCCCAACTCCTTAAAAAAAAATTAATGAAAAATCCCAAATCGATCTCCCCCACCCTCCACACTATAAGAAATAATAACTAAATAAAATAAATCTTAAATAATAACGACATCAAAAAATAAATAAATGTATAAATAAAGCAAAAAATGACACGCCCTAAAAAACAAAAAATAAATTAAACCACTAAAAATGATCAGTCCCACCCCCATAATCTATCTTCTAAATTATCTCTTTACAGATACATCTCTATGAAACGTTTTGTCCACCGATTCGTCATTCTGTCAGTTAAAAATAAAATTTACTAAAAACATGAATGGCTGCATCTTATTTTAAATGCTCCCAAGTATTTCTATAAGAGGTTGTCTGTCAGGCCTAAGTTTAAAAACAGCATTTTTGTAATTTACTTCTTTTTAATACCCATTTTAACATGGTGGCATGTGTTGGACGGCTTTTAGAAATTCTTTCCAAACTAATTTAACTCTACCCAGGTCTTTATTTTCCATCTTTTACTCAAATAAATCATTATCACATCCTCCCATGTATGGCCTCTCGGTATTTATAAAAGGGAGGTGGGAAAAGGATGCCATAGAGGCCACAACAAAGAATCTATGAAATGAATACGGTTGGAAGTGTGTAGATTCTGACTCCATATACTTAAAGACAGACGAGTATTGAAGGTTGAGAACCGATTTTATTTACTACCAACAATTTGTATTAGGAGAGGCAAAGTGTTCGTAGGATGGAATGTGATTTAACAAAGGAGATGAATATTCGTAAAATGTTTGTAAGTATGTATGAATTGACAAGGAATGAATGTCCGTAAAATGTTTGTAGGTATGTATGAATTGACAAGGAATGAATGATCGTAAAATGTAACTTATGTTTTGGACGATGGAGGGGGTAGGGGTAGGCCGGTCATCCTGCTGTCGGTGATGCATGTCCTGGCTTGTAACTGGAAAGCGAGTCTCTTCTTTCATCAGTGCTAGCAGCCCGGCGTCTTCGTCTCCTTTCTCCTCTTCTCTTCTTTGGTTTGTGTGAATTAGGCATTGTTTAGAATTGAAGGCGTTTGACCTATAACATGAGAGCGTAGTCGGCTTCAGTTCACTGGTGCCTTATTTCTTTTTCTTCTTCATCTCTTTAGGTCAGGTGGGAGAATCTGCCATGCATTCACTGACGCAGCAGGGCGAATCTCCTTCTCCCACCTTTGGTTCCCTCAAATCCCTCGTTTTTATAGTGGCAGACTGGCTCCCAGTGACTGTGATATTTGAGGTGTTTATTTTAAGCGCGGAGCTCTGCCATTGGTCGATAATTATTTTGTGGTTATCTTCTTTTTTTTTTTTTTCAAGCGGAAGCGATGCGTGGAGCCATGTGCAAAAGACGATTTTTCATTTTGTCTCATGGTGGATACATTAACATCCGGTTCGCTGCTAATTCTCATCATGTTCCCACACATGTTTTACTTGGATTTCCCTACCAACTGAGCTTTACTTTACTGTAACTAACCCAAGAATTTGCATCTATTCTTTCAATGTGACCAAATTAACATAGTTTCCTGTTCTGTATGTGTCTCCATATGCTGTTAAGATTTAATGTTTCTCTGAGGTCATCAGATCTCTCTGTCTTTAAACCGAACATTACACATTCATCATACCATTTCATAGCATTTTCGTTGGTATACGCACACATTAAATAGATGCATCTTGAAAACAGATCCGATCTTGTTGATCAAATGACAATTAATGAAAGCAGATGACGAGTGGAAACAAAACAAGATGTCTGAAATTGATTTTTATATCAATATTTCAGCAATCCACCTCCTCCCTACATTCATTTATTGAGTTGAACCAACCAGTGAGTCATTACCTACGCTCCTTACAACGATCAATGGAGTTAATATATTTTTTTAATTTTCACTTCTGTTCCCTTTGATTACAACTCAAATAATGACGATACCAAATGGTTGTGTAAGATTTATTCATATTTGCATGGCAAACTCAGGTTACTTCCTTTACTTAAATGGCTGGAGAACAGACCCCCCCCCCACATGAATTTTTTTTTTTTGAAATGATTTAGATAAAAAGAAAAAAACTACTGATCAAGAAAATACTAACTTTGTAGGTGTCTGTTTTGTAGTTTTAGAGTTGAACTTGAATGCCTATTAGACACTATCTTCGAGTGTCAATGATCTCTTTGTACAGGGGTTTCTCAGGAAAACTTGACATGAGGGTGCCTTTTTCTATAAGTAAACCCCGGACTAAATATTCAAAATCACGTAGTATTCGCAACCTAAATAAGATCTCCTCTGTATGACTAATCTACACTGGCTTTTACCAGGAATGGCACAGCTTTTCCAAGTGATGTTATCTCAAGATGCTGAATATTCCACACCAGACAAAAGGAATTCTTGCCTTGGAGTCCAGTAAAACCAAAAGACAATAAGAAATGTATACTATATTTAACTGGTCAATTAAGGAGAGGAAAATTATGCTCCCAACTTCTTTACTAACTTCAGTGTTTGAGGGGTAAAAGAGAACTCTTATGGAATACTCCAATAGAGATCAAGTGTTTGCCCCAGGAATTGGGGCTCCTTTGATTTCTGAAAACTTTGAAGTAAAATGAAACAATGTGAAAAACAGACACCAGCCTTTTATATAATAGATAATACAACCAGCAAATATGATTACCACCCCCTAAAAAAAAAAAACAAAAAAAAAAAAAACAATCTAGATACAGTGGCGTGCAGAGGTCTAGTGATGTTCAAATTTGAACTTCTTGATTGTCTGCACTAAAAGGCCAAGTACAAGTCCTAGTACTGAGAAAAATATTATGAAAAAGGGAGATAATTTGAATATGTTTGGGTGCCTGGGCCACCACTCTCTGCATGTCACTGTGCACGCATTGAATTTAATTTGCATCATACATTTTTTCCATTATCTTTGATATAAATGACAAAATTTGGTGCAGTTAAAGCCTGTAAGAAAAAAAAAAAGCTGTGTTGGAGAATTGGTGTTTATGAGAAACAGATTTCAAGAAAAAGTGTTTAGGAGTGAAATATAAGCAAATTGAAAAGAAACTGAATATAAATGTTGGTGCGTGAAAAGCTTACAAAAACAGTAAATACAAGTAAAAAAAAAAACTGGTAAAAGTTTATTCTGTGAAAGTGTCCCACTTGTTTAGGTTGGCCTTCTGAAAAACTTCTATGTCAGTTGTAAAACAAATTTGTTTATCTCTTTTCTCATGGTTATAAGATGTGACACATGGTCAGAAAAGTGGGATTTGAAAAGACAGCAACAGTTCCATCGGCATTCCCTGATAGGAGCACCTAAGGCGATTAGCAATAAATTAAATTGATCTGAAAGGGTGAGAAAGCAAAGCCTGGAAGAGTGGGCCTCCTAGAACTGCACAGGAAATAGGACTACACACCACAGCTGACAAGTCATTTTAATAACAGCCTAGACACTGATTTTTTTGGGGGGGGGGGCAGGGTGTTTAAATTTCTAACATCATGCATCTTCTCTCTCTTGTAACCAATGGGTCACTACTTGTCATAACCAGAGAAACACTCAAGGACAAGAGTTAAAGAAATTGTTAGCAAGACAATGTTTGCCACCACAATAAGATTGAAAACAATGGGTTGAATGAACAGAAAATTAAATTATTTAATTAATTTAAACGCTTATTGAGATGAGTATTATTTATTCATTTATTTATTTGCGGACTATTATCCTCATCTTTATAGTTGTTGTTTCACAACGTTTCGGCCAACTATTCCTCTGACCTTCGTCAATAATGATAATAAATAACTGGATTTATAAGACCAAAAAAATCCAACCTTGATCGCTCTTTGGGGTCCGTGGTGCAGTGGATAGAGACATTGAATCTTTACAGTTCCAGGTGACCATTGTCTGATGATAACGATTTCAATCCTACCCAAAGTCGGTCAGAGGCTTAGTTGGCCAAAAATGTGGAGAGACGACAACAACTATGGAAGGCAGTAATTGCTGAGGATGCAGTTAGGAGATTCGTAGTTCTTATCTCATCGCGGTTACCACCTGACTAAGGCCAGAGGAATAGTTGGTTGAAATGTCGTGAAATAACAACTAAGAAAGATGAGGAAAATAGCCCACAATAAATAAATGAACAGAAAATTATTTAAGAGAAATTGATCATCCAAGAACAACTCAACAAGTATCTGATGATGACCTTGCTGTAATTGATTGGGAAGTAAACTCATAGTATCTTGTTTCACAATTAGAATGTCCTAGGAAATAAAATTTGTTCATGGAAGTTCCATTTGGCTTTCGATACAGAGAGAGAGAGGGAAAGTTTTGTGTAAATAGATGAGTTATTGCTGTGAATGTTCTACAGAAGGGGATCAGGGATTGGAGTTCAATCAAACATTTATTGATACAATTGATACAATAGAGAGAGGCTAGCATAATCTCTTCTGCGTGAAAAAGGCTATAGGGATGAAAAGAGATCATCCCATTAGATTATACTCTGCCAAGGCTAGAAAGAATGTTCCAAGCAGAAGCACCCCAGATATGACAGCAGTACTCCATTTTGGAACATATCTAGCTCTTGTACAGATAGAGGATTGCGAGAATGGTAGAATGATCCATTTTTTCCAGCAACCTTAGCAACAGATTTGATGCAAGTCTTCCATCATTCATGCTATAAATGTATGCATTGCAGATTAATTTATTCTGTAGGCGTATATTTTGCAAACAGTCTATAAATAAAAAAAATTGTATTTAATCCAGTAACTTTCAACAAGTGTGTGTGCTGTAACAGAGCACAGATGAAAATACAAAATGACATCACTGTAAGGAAAAATACTATAAGAAGGAGCAAGAACACGTGGGAGACGTCGCAGCTGTAACAAGAAGTCACGTGTGGCAGGATTATGATGAAATAAATGTTGTTGCTACATGAAATGTGAGTTTGAGTTATTCTTTATTTTGGTCTCCTTTACGACGTAGACTGCATATGGTGTATTGGGTCTACATGTGTAAGCGTGGTGTATAACGTTACACTAGGACTGAAGAATTTGAGTCTAAATATCACATTTTGAGATTTTACAATATTTTGATATTAAATTTTATCATCATGAACGAGACCCATGGCAATTCCACAGACAAAATTTTACATTGCATTTTTGTATTTAAAATTTTAAGAGTTTAACATTTACTGCAATTTATCATCATTATCCTGACACGGTTGCTATACAGCTTATCTCGAATGTAGAAAGGGACAGCTTGTGATGTTATCAAATTTTGCCCAAGCTGTCTTTACTCTCATAGCCTTATTATGTTCACGTCCACCACCTGCATTTAACATATCTCCTGTGACTTCATGACGAAAGAGAGATGGGAAAAAAGAAAAAAAAATTATCACACGTGGCAGTATGACTGCGACAACAGTCAAGTCAACTGGACAATAAATGTAAACCAAACGCTTCCATCTACATGACTCAAGATGGAAAATATATCGATATGACTTGGCACAATCCTGAACAACTCTGCCAATACAACCCTAACCCGATCCTAAACATCTGTCAAAACGACCTGACATGATCCCAAACAACTCCGTCGAAACAACCTGACATGACATGGTACCAGAGCAACCTCTTGAGTCGGCTTTTTATAGCCATTGGACAAACTCATTTTCACTGTAGGTTGACCTGACTAAGCCATTGACACACCATTCTTGAGCGCTTCCGTGCATGTTTGTCACATCTCGATAGCAGAACAATTTTACCATTTCTAGGATATTGTCATCCAGTTAAAAAAAAATATATTTTTTTTTAATTTAAAAACATTACTTGTAAAATCAGAATTCATTCTTGTAGGCACCCAAAAAATTAATTACTGAATGTTATTTTCTCTTGGAAATATTGAAGAAATAACACTAGAATTATTTGATAAAAATGGAATTCTCAAACAACATAAAAATATTCTGTTCCGAAAATGACATTTGGACATAGCTTGACATCAAATATATAAAAGAACTTGAAAGAGAACTTGAATGCCTACTAGACACTATTGTCAAATGTCTAAGTTCTCTCTGCATAGTATTTGCAGCTCTTAGTTTGGCTACAACACACTGGCTTATATGAGGAATGGTGCACCTTCTACAAGTGATGTTTTCTATAATAATAAGTGATGTTTCCTATAATAATAGCACTGTTTGATACTCCATCAGACTAGATGAATTCTTTTGTAATGAAGCCACAGAGACGTATGTAGCATCAGCGGCAACTCAAATATGCAAATGACCAAGCCATGGTGTAAGTTGACGTCACAGTGAAGGAAGAGAAAGAAAAGTGGAGAGAGAGAGAGAGAGAGAGAGAGAGAGAGAAAAGGAACCATGTGGGCAGGAAGAGCAACTTGGAAGCACGTATGAGGGCAGGAGGAACTTTTAAAACAAGATGCAATACGAACTTTGAACAAAAATGGTCAAATGACCATGTGTCATGGGGCAAACTGCAGACTTGGCAGTGGAAACAAAAGCAGATCATTAAAAACCCCACATGGCAGTGACTGGAGTTAAGCAAACATGTTCACACGGGAGGAGAAAAAACACGTTTGACACAGAGTTTTTTTAACCATATGAAAAGACTGTTAAAACCAGGATGCAGGCAGAGTTTGGAAAGTACCATGAATAAATGTTTTTTGTTAAAACTAAAAAGAAAAAGCCAAGCAGAATTTCCTTCCTTTTTTTTTTTTTCTTTGCAATTGTCTCTGCATGTAACAATGATTCTGTGTTAATATGTCATTGCAATGTTACACTTGTCCTGGAATCTGGTAAAAGACCAAGAGACCACAAGAAGGATATACTATAATACAGTTTAATTAGTGAAAGAAATAATATAAAAAATACACTCGACTAGCTAAAACCATTATATACGATTTCCCCACTCTCTAACTGTGCCTAAATCTAAATGCAGATTCCATGAACAAAACTTCTTTCCCAGAACTACCCGCCTGCTTCCCAGTTGAATACAACATGGTAGCCTTCAAATCCAATGTCCATCCTCATAAATAATCAAATTCTACCCAATTCATATCATCAATTATTACTACACTATCACCTTACATCCATTAACCCTTATCCTTAATTGGCCTTTGAGCCTTGATAAGTGGTGACTTGCAAGTATGAAAAAAAGAAAAAATTAACGTTAATTTATTTATTGCGGACTATTATCCTCATCTTTCTGAGTTGTTGTTTCACAATTGTGTCACATCTGTATAGATGTTAAATGTTTTATGGCATGTCAGCCTAAAATAAGTCATTTTACGCCAGATCCATTTAAAAAAAAAAAAAAAAAAAGAGAGAGAAAAGAAAATTACTGATTTTACTGGGTAAATATTTCTAAAGTTTGGCAAAGATTCCCAAGTTCAAAAGGATGCACCTGAAGAAGGTCAGAGGTTACATTAGCAGAAGCATGAAAATAACAACCAAGATAAGTGCAGTAGTCCAAATAATCCAAATAATAAATCTTTGTCTAAAAACATTCTGAAACCGTTGCATTTCATGCTAGTGGGGAAAAATGTAAGTTAAAATCCGCATAGATCAACCTCCTGCACCTCCTCAAGATAGAAGCAACTCTTGGTTAAGGAAAACAGATCCACAGTAGAGTTAATAAAATATTGTTTAAAGTTGAATTACCGTCATCTTTCTTTCAGGAGTGTTCAGCAACCCGACTGAGAGAAAAGTATTCAGACTATATTGTTTAGCCTCATCCGAGAAGACAACATTCATATATTGGATAGATAACAAATATCAACAGTGATGAGAGCAATATAAAAAAAAAAAAAATCAAAAGAAAACACAAAAAATCTTTAAAAAAAAAAACGAAAAAAAAAAAAAAAAAAAAAAGAAAAACGAGGTAAACAATTTTCATTTTGTGTATCCTCATTTTACAGAAATTTTAACGTTCAATAAAGTCAAATGCATTTTCTGGATCCTTTTGCATGCATAGATCTCAGAACTGACTCGACGGAAGGAGGTTGATGGAATATAGGGATAACTAGGAGCAAGATGCCTATGTGTGGGTTGATTGTCAGATAAGGAAGGATGGGTATAAATGTTAGGCATATCCAGGTTAATGCATTAGAATTATCTGGTGCCTGAAAACCAGCATTTTGGCTAGATGAGACTCAAAAAAATCTTGGAAGACAGCTCATCTATGAGAAGAGAAACTGATCTCAAACCTCTGTTGCCTTGTGGCAATATCCACTTATAATAAAAGTTTTAGAGTCCTCAAGACGGTGAGAGGCTGAGATTGCTGGTATTACTAATACATTGTCATTAAGATAAGTACATTCAAATATCTCACCTCTTCTGGACTCACACAAAGAAGATATCTGCCAGCGCGCGCGCACGCGCACAGAGAGAGAGAGAGAGAAAGAGAGAGAGAGAGAGAGAGAGAGAGAGAGAGAGAGAGAGAGAGAGAGAGAGAGAGAGAGAGAGCATGTTTAAATATATCTTTAAGGCACCTAAACTTTTAAGCTTACAGTTCTATGGTGTTTTTAGAGACTGATATATTCATGTGATTCTATCTCTTCTAAATAACTATTCGACCATTCAAATATTCCCTAATCTTTCTGTGTGCTACTAATTCACTTGTTTATATGTTGTTTATATTTTACCCAACTTATTACTTTTGGTACTCATGTAGGTATTGATCCTGATGTAACTCAGTGTTTGCTAGGTTTTCCCCGGAACATGACATCAACAGCTCGGGTTCTGCTGCTGTCTGACGGAACATAAAGCCAATTACAATGTCGTGCGATGATTTTCAACTTGTCAATGCGTGTGTTCAATGCGTGTGTGCATGCGAGCTGAAGATCCGAGTAGCAGACGACAATTTGGAAGAGGATAAAAAAGGTTGCTCATTGAACATGGAGTAATCCTGGCAGCCATTTTTTTCACAACCGAGGAATTAGTAAAGCCGTTCTTAACATGGGGAGGTTGGGAAGAGGGGTGTTTATTCCAAAAGCTGTTCTTAACATGGGAATTTGGAGGGGTGTCTATTCTGATAGTTGTTTTTAACATAGGGATGTTGAGGGGGGGGGGGTCTTTTTCGAAAGCCGTTTTTAACATGGGGAGGTTGGGGGTGTTTATTCCAAAAGCCATAAAAAAAAGTGAAAAAATACCTTGGCAAAAATTGCGGAGAAGGCTCTGTTTTATAGTTATTTTAAAAATGGAACAGAAACTTATGTTACATCAGACAGCAGTAGGACCCGAGCCGAGTGAATGCCAAGTTACGTCTGGATCAATATCTGCATGAATACCTTACTTTGCTCCACACTTAATGACTGTTATATAATGCAATGTGAAGTTATTTTTTCTCACTGTCAATAATTATCAAAAAGTTGTGGGACACCATATTAACCAGTTTTAACTTTGTTGTTATCGGAAAGTAACTAAATAGTTTTAAGTAGTACAATTCTGGTAAAAACCTTTTTTTATATATCTCAGTTTTTTTTTGTTTTGTTTTACTAGGGAATTAAAGGACACTCAAGGAAATGAGTATCAGGTGGCCGATGAGACAACACTAATGATCGATAATGATGGAACTTGAGTAGGGTTTAATTATTTAAGAGGACAGTTCAACAAGAGCTTGTTTACATTCAACTTGAAAACGATCATGTTATAGTCAGCTGGAAAGCAGTCTCACAGTATTGTGTTTCATAGATGGGCAGTTCTAGGAAATAAACTTTGATCATGGAATCTTTATTTCATTTTAGGCACAGATAGAGTGTAAGGAAAATTGTTGATAGTTGTTATAGCTAGATGAGTGCCTACTGCGAATGATTTTGAGGGGAGGGATATAGATAGAAGCTCAGTCGAGCACATACAAGGAAAATAACGACAGCGCAGAGACGGCCTCGCAATAAAATACTGGTCTACTTTAGTACCAAATTCTGATATTGTCTTCGACATATTGCACTTATTCTATCTATATTCAATAGATTTTATATTCATCAGCATAAAAATAAATATAATAAAATCATATAGTATGCAAAAAATAGACAGTAATCCAAAGTACTTTGATAGTTTGCGGCAGCATATATGTGTCTGTGCGTCTGTAGTCATGATGATTCGGAAAGAGGAGGAGGGAAGTTATGAGGATATGAATTGAGTAAAAAAAATTTTTTAAAAACAATTAGTAATGATAGAAAGTTTCAAAATTTCAAGACTATTACAGAGAAGAAGTTGCGGTGGAAGAGAAATAACTTAACTCTTTGGATCAGTGAGCCTGCTTCAGTGAGTACCATTTTTTTTTTTTATTGTTTGACTCTACACAAGAAAGCGACAAAAGTGGGCGACCACAGGTGCAGTTGAAGGTGCATATGGAAGCTGATTAGTGGGGGGGGGGAGAAAATAATTATTTTTTTAGCTATAAACAAAAAATCACGTAGTTGCCCACTTTAACGTTTTCCTAGGAGACAGTCAAAGAAATTTGTTCCCATCAGAGCAGAGGATAGTTTAAATGGATTAAGAAAATGCAAACGAAATTTGCCATAAATAGAATGTAATAAATTTCAGAAGCTAAATTCAGAAATTAAAAAAAGTAAATTAACTTAAGATTTATTTCGATAAAAAACAATAAATATTTATTTAAAAAAAAAAAAAAAAATGGATATTTATTGTTTTTTATAAAAATATTTAAAAATAATTCTTAATTTAAACAACAAAATCAGAATGTAAAAGAAAAATTAAATTAAAATACAAAAGATTAATTTATAAATAACCTTTTGTAAACTTAATCACAAATAAATAAATAGTAAGTAAATGTTTAAAAATCTACATTTTCAAATTAAAAAGTGAATCAATTTAGTCAAAATAAATTTACCATTTAGCTTTTTAATAAAAATAAGTTAACATTTTTAAGAAAGTATTCTTAAATAAAAAACTAAATAAGAAAAAAATGATTATTTATTTTGAAATAAAATATAAAAAATTAACTAATAAATAAAAAATAAAAGGACTAAATAAAACTTTTTAAAAATAAAAAAAAGAAAGAAAAAATAAAGAAACCTTTTTGTTTTTTTGTTTTTTTAGATTGATCCAAAGCAAAATGATCATTTAGTTTCATTGTAACTTCAGAAAAATTTGCAGAAAGACAAATACTGAACAAAGAGCTGAAGAGGAAAATGCCTTTGGCAATGCAACATGTTATGTACTGGTTGGGAAATGGGATGATAGCGCCATGTACAGAGAAAAAGATGAAGAGATGAATATTAAAAATAATAAGAAAGACAAAAAAAATAAAATGTTAATTTTTAAAATTTAAACATTTTCGGTTTTACTCACAAGCCAAATTTTACCATGTTTTTCCGCAAGTTCAAACTTAAGGATGAAAACAAATACAAAAGAAATTATTATTATTTTTTTTTTTACTCATTAGCAAGTTTTAGATACCTTAATACCGATTTCTTACTTGTAAATTATGTTTAAAAAATAAATAAAAATAAATTAAAACCAAGACACAGATAAAACATCAACAAATATCATTAATCAGAAAAATGACTTGGAAACAATTTTTTTTTTTCAAATTACATTCCTCAGCCATCTTGAAGTTTACAACTTCCTTCCTGTTGTATTTACCTGTCTATACAAATTTTAATTTTCATTCTGCAAACATTAAACCTATATTTTAAATGAATTTGCTTCCATGATGACAGTCATTCTAGTAGGACAAAGAATGACCATCAAGTTGAATGTGTGTTCATCAAAAAAAAAAAAAAAAATACAATGGTTTTTCTGAAATAATTCAACTGGCACAAACCCAGGAATGTTTGGTTATAAACAAATAGTCAGGGATAATTGACTGATGTGTATTACCGGCTATAATATAGAGGGTCATTTTGCCAGCCAATCCACCGGCAGTATACATGTAATTAAATGTGATATAAGCAGGCACAATCTGTTCACCAGTTGTCTTCTGAATATGTTGGGTTTGCGATTCTACTACTTCCTGTTGTGTATATCTGGTTATCCTGCCATTTTTTTTAATCTGCAAATCTATTGTTCCTGTTTCTCATTGGTGCCCATTTCCATGATCTACTTTCCAGTTTTGTGTAACTGAAAACCCTGAAGTAACATAATCAGAAGACTTTGATTAAAAAATTTAGTCAATTTTTTTTTTAAATATTTGTCCACTACTTACTTGACAAAATATGCTCAGTTAACAATCCGAGTCCATGACAAAAAGATTGGGGGGGGGGGGAAGAAACATCTAAACTAAAATGAGTTCACTTAATCCCTGGCAACGTCAGGTAGGTAAAGCTAGTTTTAATATCCACATAACACTCAATAACTTTATTAGTGTACACACAATTTTCACTCTCATAAATGTTTAGTTTGGTTTGAAAGAACATTTAACTTTTAGAAATTTGTTATATATCTAGCATACAAAGTTATCGGACCTCCAAAGTCAGACCCAAGTAGCATTTAAACTGACAAATCAAGCTTTGTTTCTGAATATCCAATTCTTATGTGCTTTTGCTGTACCATGCTATTTTATTTACCTCCTCTCTAGGAGGTAAGACACAAGGTCAGATGTGGGTTTGATGGAAGTGTTTCTGTGGAATGAACTGAATTTGAACTAAGCCCACTCAGGTTTCCAGTCTATGTCATTAACCATTTAGCCACCATCTATGTTGTACTATGTTGTTGGCAATATACTAATGTACTTTGTTACAAATTATTTAAAATATTACTTCGTCTGGCACAAACGATTGCTTACATGTAACGTTTTAAATTACATCTAAAATGTAAATTTATCTAATCAGATTTTCAAACTCGAAACCAATCAGCTTTTAAGCTGAGAAACCAAGGTTTGCTTATGACTAACCAATTTTTGTTTATTATTGTTGTACCATGTTATTTGACAATATAAAAATATATTTAGAGTTACATTTTATTTCTAAATATTTCTTGGTCCCAATCCAGGCGACTGCTATGAAACATTTTTATGTAATCATCTAAAAATAGAAATCAGCAAGAGCAGTAACTAATTTTTTTAATTCATGACTATAATATAAGAGTTGTTTATTTTACAACTAATTTTTTTTTCTTTTTCTATATAAGTTAAAAAAAAAAAAATATGTAAGCCAATAAAAATGAAAAACTTTGATAACTTCATTGCATCCTGTACAATGCAAGATACATATCGCTCATTTTAATGTAACAAACAGGCAATACCAGATAGCCTCGATAATGTATGCACAAATTTTAGTTTCAAAAATGTTTAGTTTGTTGGTAGGAACAGTCAAATCGTAGAAATGGATAATTTCTTTTATTTCTTAATGGTTTAGCAATTCCACCAAGTTAACCGATCTGCATTCTCTTCTAATCCACAAAATATTTAAAACGAGGAAAGAAAAAAATAAAATAAAACAATCAATTTTGTTTCATTCCCAAATGATCAGTTACATTTCAAGTGAATGAAATAGTTTACAAATGTTCACTCTAGGAATGCTAAATAAAACTGGCCTGACAGACGAGGTTCCAGGGGGATATGAACCACATGACTAATCAAAAATATAATATTACTTTTATACAAGTTATAAATAACCAAACTATTACTACCGATCTCAAAAGCAGCGTTCAAAGAGAATGAATAAAAGATAGTATTTTTCGTTTTTTTTTGGTTTTTCTTAGTGTACAGATATGCTGGTTATTTCCCATTAGTTATGAAATCTCCGAAAGGTTACATTCATTTAAGAAAAAAAAAAAAAAAAAAAAAAAAAAAAAAAACCCGGTTATATTTTTATTCATTGATGAATAAAAACTGCAGCTTTTTTGCATGTGTACGGATGAGTTAGTTATCTGCGATTAATTATGAGAGGTTGTAAAAAGCCACCCTCATTCATAAACCAAAAAAAAAACTAACATTCTGTTCATGTTTTACAAATCAATTACTTATATGGTCTTAGTTACAAGCAATTTATTTTTAAATGAAAGTCGCTCCAGACATGGTATGAAGCCATCTGAGGTAAAGAGATAATCATAGTAAAAAGGGAGAGAAAGATAGAATCACTAAGATAAACAAAGCCTGAAAGTGACCCCATTACCAGCGTTCAATCATTTGGAGTCCATATAAGCTAGCTAAAAAGTAAACCCTGAAGAGCCCAATGGAATGAAGTATTAGTGGAGAATAGTAGTGCCTTGCATAACATTTAATAGGAAGTAGATTTTCTTAGCTCAAAATATGTGGCATATGATAGCAGCATTTTTTGTTAAAGAAAACAAAAGTATTTGCTTTCGCTGTAACAGAGTGCGGACGTGTGTATAACAGCCAATGTATGCAAATAACCAATCCATATGAGAGGTGATATCACAGTGATGAAGAAGGAAAGAAAAAGATTATAAAAAAGAAAATATGGCCAGTGAAGGACAGAAATAGACATGTTACACACATAGCCCATAATCGACAGGGAAAGATGTATCCTAAACATGGTCGGAGAAAAACAGAGTACCATATGTTTGACACAGCAGCATCTTGTTTGAACATTAGAGTATGAACAGACTTTTGAACAAGAGACAAGGCATTATTCTGGAAGTACCTGTAAAGAAATGTCTGTTCTTTCAACTAAAAAAAAAATGAGTCAAATTCTTTTCTTGTCTTTGTTTCCTTCCAAATGTCTGCATACAACGTGTGGGTCCCGATTGTTGACATGTAACGATTATATTACAATGCTTTGAAAATTCATCTGTTACGTTATAATCTAACAATACCAGAAATGGATGCCATCTTTGTTATCAGCAGCAAATGCAGCTACTAATAATAGTAAGTATTAATAATCTTCGCCTCATGACTTGTTCACTTGGCATTAAAATCAACAGAGTCTAGGCAATTTCTGAAATAATCTTTTCCCTGTTGATTGCGGTATGATACTGGTTCTGTTCAGTTCTATGAGATCCACTCTCTCAGGCTTTGCTTTCTCTCTTTGATAGGGATTAGCTTATTGCTAATCACCTCAGACGTAGCCCAGAGTGCTTCTCCTTAGAAGCGCTGACTCTTCGATCCCACTTTCTGAACCTCACCGTGGTAGAAAAATAAATGCCTATTCTCTCATTTATTACTAATTTGATGTTTGGACATCTTAGATTGTTTCCATACTGGCAAGTCTCAGTGGCCGGAATTTGTGTGAGACTTTAGGATATTTTGCAATATAAAATTTATTTGAATATATAGAGTTTGTGAAACAAAATGTAAGATCCTGTAAAGTAGCTTACTTGTTTTATACCAATAATGGTAAGTGCTTTTTGCTAATGGCCAGGAGAGGAGGGGGGGGGGTAACTTTTGGTCGTTATACCTAAAACTTTATAAAAAAAAAAAAAAAATGATACTTGATAACCCTTTTCTAAACATTCATCATTATATGGTGAAGATTAAAGGTAAGTGAAGTAATCATAAGAAAGAAATGACTCCCTTCCCTACACCTTAGTATAGTAGCTAACAAAAAAAGGAGCCTTCATATCGCCCATGGTTATGATTCTTCACTTTCCTTTTTTTTTTTTTTTATACCTAATAATAAAGACAGTTGCAATCAGAACTCTTAGAGCAATATCCAAAAACTTTGAGACTTATGTGAAGGGAATTAGAATCTCAAAATAGAACTTGGGGAAAAAGTTAAATATAACACCAGACTGGATCATGAAAAACTGTCTGATAATTATATTAGTACTACTATTCTAAAGTGCTGTCAATCTTCTCCCATTGAAATCAATACCTCAAAATAATTCCCATAATGCCATACTAATTAGATTTGAAATGTATACAGTCCATGTTTTTCTGATTAGTTGTCCTTTAAATAACTAAAAACAAAGACAATGAACTCAAAACAAATATTATCTGGACTCATTAATAAACCAAGAATGTTTTTTGTTTTGTGTCATTAATTTATTTCAAATATATATGTCAGTGAAAATGGTCAATGACGGAAAAAAAAAATAACATGTAAAACAAAAAAACAATTACAGTTTCTGTGTTTGGGCAGGTGGGCTTAGAAACATAGACACAAAAAAAGAAATAATTAGTTCTATTATTTATTTATTCTTGACAAATCATCATCATGCATCAAAAGATTGAAAGTCTTGGAAGATGTTTACATTCAATGATTTTATAGGCATTAAAACAATAAAATAAAAATAGCTATAATATGATGAAAATTTGGTTTAATTATTAATTTAACGACTAAACAATATTGTAATGATTAATTTCTCTTTCAAAATCTTATTTAAGAAGAATATAATTTTGTAAAAATAAACCCAAAAAAAACCCCGAATATATTAAAAAATATGGAAGCAAAAAAAACCTAAAAAATTTTCAAAAAGTAATGCAGCAAAAAAAAAAAAAAAAGATTCAAATTTTACAGAAAAAAATGTTCTCTTCTTTTTTATTCATTTAACATGCTTTTTTCACATTAGATGCAGGTTGCATGGCGGCAAAGTGATTTTCTCCATGCAGCTATCATATACATTGATGTTGACGTGCCATTGCTTGAGGTCATTTCTGACCAAATCATTCCTAGTCTTTCTCAACCCATTTTTTCCTCACTTACCCTATACTGAAATGTCTGTACATCTGTTTATCCAACCCGAGCTTTATTAAACATGAACCATACCACTATAACAAAGAGCTGACTCTAGACTACACACCTTCAATCTCAATAGTAGAAACTCAGAACCGATGGTCTTCAAGGTGCACAACACAGATCCACCAAACCAGAGCTTTGTTATTCCTCTGCATCCTCAGAAAGACCAAACATTAACCCATATGTAACCTGGCACTACAGACATAGCTGTTGTAAACTTAACTCAGAGTAACAAGCTAAGAGCAAATGACAAGATGGGAAATAGCTCACAAAACTTGTTTCCCATGCAGTCTGTACACGTAAGATCAAACATAATTCACATTCCCCTAACCCCTCACCAGCACAGATCATATCATTATTTGCAATTTGAATTCAGAGCAAGAAAGCATGCAATATTCTAATCATAAATTATTGATCGTGCCATCCAAACACAGAGAACAAAAATGGCTTTTCTAAAGAACAGGTACTTTGCAGGAATTTTGGCAATTAAATTCAACAGAGCATAGAAAGACAAAATAAGAGTTCTTCAGGTTATAAAAGTAATGGACTCAGAAATAAAAATCGATTAAAATAATCAAATATTTATTAAAATAAAAAATCCAATAGCGTAAACTAGAACAATTTTTACAAATCCTATTTCAAGCCTAATCAATATTCCACTTTTTCTCCTCTTTGCTCGAGCACAAGGCTGACTCTATGTAGCCAGTTTCACCCTCTCTATCTTTATCAGCTAGCTTACTTATTAAAAATAAGAAAACAATCTAAAGAAATAATTCTTGTCATAAACCGTCCCACAAGTAACCAACTGAAGTTCATCCTATTGATCAATGTTAGTATTTTCATAGTGTTCTTCTATCTTTCTAATCATTTCATATCACAACACCTTTGTCCTCGAGTGGCTCTTGGTCTTGATAAGTGATTACTCAATAGTAAAAAAAATGAAACATTTTTTAATAGGAGTTTTGGTCATATTTTTGAAAACACCCTGTAAGGTTAATTTGAAAACATTAGAAAACAAAAAAGTGATATGTAATATTTTATCAAATAATTTAAATCATTTATTTCTGAGATTTTCAGTGCAATACATCTACTTTAAAAAAAAAAAAAGAAAAAAAAAAAAGAAACGCCTCCTTCTAAAAAAGATGTATTACACTGAAAATCTCAAAACAAAAAATGATTTTAATCATTTAATAAAATATTTCATAACATTTTTGAGGTTTTCTAATATTTTCAAATTATAATATTTTGTTTTAACATGTTTTGTTGACAATAGTGATGATAGTGACGTGACGTCCCTGGAAGTTCTCCGTGTCATCTCAGGTTGAATCAAGTTGGTTATGTGTCCGTGATTCTTCCCTTCAAATTTTCAAGCATCAGAAAACTTTTGGCTTAAGAAAAAAGTCACAATGGTTTAAATTTGTGAGCATGAAGGCCACTCCACATTCTCCATCTTGCATGAAGAGATCAAACGCAGGAAACATTTCCGTCAACACTCCATGATTATAAATAAGAAAACTTGTATGGCCATGTTGCCTTCCGGCAATAATCCATGTTTTACCACATTAATAGCCAAAAGCCACATGATAGATCGCTTATGACATGGAGGAGATCAGTGGTGACAATAATCTGATCGTAGCAGGCAGCACAAGTAAAATAGCAACAGACAAGAAAAGTTAGAAGTCATTCACAAAATGTCTAACCTTGGAAAAAGACCAAAAACAAAATTAATAATGATGATAAAGAAAATGGATATGTTATAGCAATTGCTGGAGGAAATTGAGGTGCCTGTACATAATAGTGAAGTTTGAAATGAAAACATTTTAGGTAAAAAAACGATTACGTATTTACCTGTCATGTCAAAATTAGTATAAATTCCAAAAATTATGAAAAATGATCCAGTAGAAAATGTGCTAGATCTAGTTTTTACAAAAAATATCATACATACTACCGGTCCGACATTTTGTATATTTTGAAATGGCAGATTTAACTGAAAGTAACGGAGATAAGTCAGTTTTGTCATACAGAATTGATTGTCTGCAAAGAACTGTTCAACATCAAAACATACAATAAAACTTTATAGTTCAATAAATTTTATTTTTAATTGTTAGGATTCTTCTACTGGATCGTTTTTCGTAATTTTTAGAGTTTATACTAATCTCAACATGACACGTAAGTACATAATAATGTCTTTACCTGAAATGCCTTTGTTTCCAATCTCACTATTCTGCACAAGTACCAAAAATGAAAATGATAGCAGCTAGCCTATTAATCATGACCTTCTCTACCTCTTTACTGCCATAACAGTTCTCATTTTAACTGTCGGTGATCTTCATTCCACACCATGTAGTCATATTGCTTTGAGAAAATATATGCAGATTTCCAGAGTTCAAAAAGATGCACCTGAAGAAGGTCAGAGGTTACATCAGCTGAAATGTTGTGAAAATAACAACCCAGATGTAAATAATAGTCAAAACCAACTCCTTGTTATTTAATAAATTTTTATGACATAACAGTTGATCTACCCAGAATTGTCTGGAAATGAATAAAAACCCCTACTGTACTTCTTAACTAGATCCCCTATATCACCATTTTTATTCTTATATTTTTAATTTGTATAATTTTCAGTCTTAATTGTTTCAAGGCAAATAACTTAAAATACATAACATTATTTCCCTGGACTTCTTCAATGAAAAAACATGTTTTCTAATCCCAAATTAATGAATATTTAAGTAATTTTCTGTATGTCCAAGGTCATACTAAATCAGAATATCCAAGGTTTGTGAGCATATCTTTAGTAGTTTATAAGTTTTAGCTGACCTGGCAGAAAGAAAAAACAATTTTCATTTATATAATTGATATTTTTATTACAAACATAATGATATTTTTTAAAATATTTTATACTAACAAGGCTACCTGGCATAGCCTGGGGCAAAAGTGCAACATATTTCTATTAAAACTTCTTTCTCAGCACATTTCTATCCGTCTTTATTCCCACTCTCCTTCTTTCTCCTCCATCCACACAGACAATTCTCCCTTATATAGATTCCTTGAGGAATGAGTCGACATAAGGGAAGTAACTCTTTGATAAAAAAAAATTACTTCCTTTAATAACTCAAATGTCTATGTTAGTTTAGGGTTTAAAAATGAATTTTTTTTTCTAAATTTTAGATATTATGGATCAATAAAAGCAAGAGAATTCTTGACTTAGACTAAAGCGTTTGCCAACCTGAAGCAAACAATAATACTGACACAACCCAACATGGGCTTGAACTTTAATGTCGATACGACCTAACACAGACTGAACAGTAACACTGATAATTACAAACGTCGGTATAATCCAAGAGAAACCTGCAAAGTCACTGTCGAATGACTCAGATGTCATCTTTATATAGCTCTTGGGCAAGTGTATTCTGGTATTTTGAGGGGTGATCGGTGAAATCATGCACACACCATTCTTGAATGCTTCCATACCTGCCCATCACATATTATTCATCCAGGACAAAGCTAATCAAAAATATACCAACTTTGTTTTATAGCTTTGAATGTTTAGCTGGACATTCAAAGCTGTCATTTATATAATGGATAAACGTAAATTTATATAAATCAGCAGGGTACAACTTCAGATCAAATCTATTCTGCTATTGGCTGAATTCAATCTAAAATCAGGTACTCACAGGAGGGACCACATGAAGGTTGCCAACATCTATAGTGAAAGTGATCCTATGGAACAAACTGGATTCTACTTAGCATAATCAAGTCGGTTTATGTTGGTATGCACTTTACCACTGCCACCTCACAATATTTCATATTGGAGCGTTATATCAATTTATCTGGTTTTGTAATCAAAACCTGTCATTGCTTGTATCATGTACAGTTGCAAGTCGCAAAACTAGAAATAATCAAGAACCAAATAAACGTGTTGCTGTTTAACCTCAGTTTTAAACTGCCATCAGCCATGATACTGAAATTCTGACTCACCTCTCTTTGCTCAGAACTCAGGTGGATGTGTTCTGCCTGTTGCCGCCATTTTCGACGCCATTTGGCTGCTTCTCTCATGCGCGCCCTAGAAAAGAAGAAATAAAATCAACACGAATGAATTATCGAATAAGAACAATGGACAACACAACATATATGAATAAAAGAAAAAACAAAAAAGGGAGTCGCAGTAACATATGTTGGCAGGGGAGTTCTCAGCACATCTAAGGAAAAAAAAAAATACAGACATTGTATTAAAGCTGATGCAAACAATGACTTGTTCACCGCCCCCCCCCCCATCTACTGATGATAACCGCTGCCCAGTCAAAGTGGTGTCAATTTGTTTGTTATGTCTGCAGTGGAAAAGCAAACAATTGTAGACAAACATTCCAGAAACAATAAAGTGAGCTGTGTCCAGTTATTTATTTTTTTTTATTTATCCTATTTTTTTTACTAGTGGGTCATATCCTTTCCCACTAGATTGCCAAATCTGTTTTGTACTCTGTCTAAGCAAAATATGTGCCCCAAACAGAACCTCCCTAGATATGATGCCAGTACCCTTTCTTAGGAAGCATACAGATAGAGGATTATGTCAGGAGGTACTTTTCTGGATAAATAGAATGATCCAATCATGCAAATGATTAGTGTTGCTAATTAGTCAATGATATTTTGGACTTGATATAAGTAGACACATTTTGCCTATTTATAAATTAGTTTGCCAACAAGCTGTTGTAAGCTTGCTCCTCACTGTGATAATCAGTGTTTGTTGTAGGCAGTGATCGTTAAAAGATTGGTAGCCCTTAGTTTGTCTGTTCAAGTTTAAGGGGAGGAAAGAAAAAAAAGCATAACTCATTATTTGTAACGAAAACATAAATAACAGAATTTGTTTCTTTATTCTCCCTTCCCATACCTACAGCTGACAGAATGAACAATACAGAAATGTTTTGGAAAATTTTCATTCTTTGAAAAAAAAAAAAAAAAATTTCTTTACTTACTTTTGGTTTTTAGGTTCTGTATTTAAGATGTCTTCCCGCAGAAGTGGGAATATTCCTTTTGAGCACACAGTCAGGTTTTGGCAACTTATTTCCTCTGTACTGGATGATGAAGGGTTCAATCCCTGTAGCTGTGTTTGATCTGGCATGTGAGGCTTGTGTGCTGACAGGTCAATATAAGATCCACGTTTCTCAATTAAACTCTCTAGAAAAAAAAAAAGAAAGAAGTTAAATACATTAGTATTGGCTTTTAATGTTTAACTTGTGTCCATGTGCCATCAATATTGGCAGCAACAACTTTGGACATATTTCATAAATGCGGAAATAAACCCATTTGGTGCACTAACAATAAAGTCAGAACGTCCCGTTTCAAATGAATTTAACTTCACATGGTAAACACACCATATTTTATATATATATATATATATATATATATATATATATATATATATTAGACATTAAGAGGAGATTATAGATATATATATATAAATACCCGTTCACACACATTATATTTGTAAAAATCAAGGCAATGAAATATAAAATAAGAACATCATATTGTGTATTTTCATACGCATTACAATTGTTACTTAACCATTTGGACAATTTTTAATATTATATCATCCAAAAATATTCCCAAACAGCTACTCTTCAGACAATAAAATACACTATTTATACATATATGAATATATTTTATTTATATTATACTCTCTATTTATATTATATATTATTCATATTATACTCTCTATTTTAAGAGATCAAGTACTTGTACTTATCTCCACCTCACTCTTATATTATCTTTTCTTTTACAGTTTTCGATAGCATTCAAATTTAGTAATTGCCCCATTTTCGTATGCTATCAAAAAATGTAAAAGAAAAGATAATATATAAGAGTGGATGGAGGTAGGTACAAGTGCTTGATCTCTGAAAATAGAGAGCATGAATATATTCATATATGTATAAATAGTGTATTTTATTGTCTGAAGAGTAGCTGTTTGGGAATATTTTTGAATGATATAATATTAAAAATTGTCCAAATGGTTATGAAACAATTATAATGCATATGAAAATACACAATATGATGTTCTTATTTTATATTTCATTGTCTTGATTTTTGCAAAAATTTTATATGCATGCTCGATTATGG
The DNA here is from genome assembly GCF_053919585.1 of Euprymna scolopes. Taxonomy (NCBI): domain Eukaryota; kingdom Metazoa; phylum Mollusca; class Cephalopoda; order Sepiida; family Sepiolidae; genus Euprymna; species Euprymna scolopes. The sequence goes on from NC_136500.1 coordinate 83,016,876, forward strand.
AAACTGATAATCATGAAGCTTAAATAATTGAGTCAATTCATTTTGACTTTGATTTTATTGGTAGATGAACATTACCGGAATTTTAATATATCAAAATATTGGTTAAAAAGATTAATAAGATAGCTATATATATATATATATATATATATATATATATATATATATATATATAAGTAGTTAAATGGATTAATCCTAATCTTATAAATACAAGACTGATAAATTAAAAAATGTATCCATTTTAAATGTGGAAATTGATGAATCGCACAGGTAAGAAATTCATTTTTATAGTATGAAAAGGTTAGTAATCGCAATTAAGAATAGGAAATTGGATCAAATGTTTGTAACATGTCTTCTTCCTAAGATTAAGGGTGGTGGTGTTTGATCAACACTGCTGGGGAGCCATGATGTAATATACTGTTTTGTTTTTAAATCCCCGAAACAGTGTTTCATGGTAAACAACTGATGATCCCTTGAAAAATAAATTATTGGTATTATAGTAAATTCGAGAGCGAGTTGATGTAGTGATTGCAGGTGATTAAATGACTTACTGACTAGATGGTTTTCTAACGAATGATAAAAAATATTTTTTTGTATAGTTTTAAAGGTTAAAAACTTCCAAGACTATATATATATATATATATATATATATATATATATATATATATTGCTTATGTATATGCAACAGGAGCTGTACGATTAACTAATTTGCATAATAGTTTTGAAAAAAGACATTTTATTAACTATTATTTGTTGTTTTGTTTTCTTTTAATTCAATAATTGCTTCATTTTAATATAATAGTTTTGTTTTGCAATACTGTTTTCTTTTCCGGACGTATATTTAGCACTAGTTGTATATACCCGGTGTTGCCAGGTTGAAAAATATTGATGGACGGAGGGTTTAGTCACATTCTATTCAAGATACACCGAATATCCTAACTTCTTACAATTTTCCTAAAAGTGGATCAGATTGAATTTATGGAGGCATAAAATACATTAATTTTCATCTATGAAAATTAAACAGGGAATAGCTTGAAAGGAAAATAACTCACAGCCTAAATAAATAAACTTATTTTCGTTTTTAATGGCAACTGGTATAAGTTAATAATAATTGATAATAAATTAAATTAAAAATAAATAGATCAACTTAATATTATATTTTTAAATAGAACAATGAAGACAATTTTATTACAACAAAAAATAACAGAGATAAATATAAAAATAGATTTTCTTTAATGTAATATACAAATGAGGTTACTCTTTGAATGTAGATTCCCCTGATTAAATAGCATATATAGAAATCATGCTGGAATGTAAGCGCGTAAAAAGTCAGTTTTCAGTATGAAAATTAATTTGAAACTGTGTACCTTTTGCACCTATTAATCAAATTTTGAACAAACAACCAAACAGACTTTATTATAATGGATTTGTGTTCAAACGTTCCTTTTCTTTAGAGGGACTAGCTTGATTTTCCATAAATTGCCATCTATTTCTAAATTGTATGCAACAAGGCAATCTTTTTTAATTTTTTGTTTCTTTGTGTTCACATTTAAATGATAAAATTGTATCAAGATTACCAAAATGTTTATCTGTATGAATAAATGAGATTTTTTTTTATTTACAACAAAATTATAAAAAATTTTTTATTTTTATTTTAAATCTATGTTTCTAGTATTTCAAGTAACAAACTTAGCAAAGCAATAGTGAGGTGTTAGATCCAGCTTCTTTGTGTGTCTTTGAACCGTGTAATCATATTACAGTTTCCCATTCTTTTTTAAGCATTCTTGTTGTATTTTACAAGATCTTTCAGGTTGCATCAGTTGGGCAGTAGAGTGAAAACAAGGCAGTGTTGCATCATGTGGTCTTCCTCTCTACGTTTGCAGATGGTCGGGTCAGTTTTGTAGCCCGATTTTGTCATGCCAACTTTTAATGGTTCCGTTCCTGTTCTCAGACAGTTGAGCATTTTAACCACAGGAGCCAAGGTGTTTCTGAACTAGGAGGGACGACTTCAGAAGGGGAGATTCCCATGTCATTAGAAGGCAGAGGTGGAGGGTCATTCTTTAGCAACCTGGTTCACAGCCATAGATTGTTGTTTTTTTGTTTGTTTTTTTTTTTGTTTTTGTTTTGCTAAAACAAAAGACAATCACTTACAAAGTCTTCACCTATTTTCATTTTATGAAAACAAAACAATGACTACCTTTTTAAGAATAAAAAAAAAATTAAACGCAAACAGAAAACCGTTTAATAACTTAACAATTTAGAAAAAAAAATGTATTTATAAAAACCAAACTGGTTACTAAATTTCAATAACTGTTAATATTAGATTGTATAAACTATTTGGGGGAGAGACATTATTTTTTTTGGGGGGGGGGCACTTTTAAATTAAGCTTCTTTTTTTCTGCTTGATAATGCATTAAAACATGTAAATAAGTAGGGCATTCTTTAAGTGGTGGGATGTAATGAGTAACTATTGTGTATTTTCAATGGAAAAGCATTTTGTCAAAAAAAACAGTGATAAGCAGTTCCAACGTGCAACAACAAGAGGTACTTAGAGAGATTTATATTAATAGCTGCCACTACTATAAAAAGACTTGCCGGAAAAATACAATACATTTCCACTATATTAATAATTAGGCAAAATATAGAGCCAGAAGCACAAGCTTTTCAAACAATATGTATTTTCACACAGATAATCCTGCCAATCATTCCATACCCTCTGAATAGACTATTCTTGCCAATGAACTGAATTATTGACCAATAAAAATCTGAGGTGACCTATTAGATCCCACCTTTGAAAGTAATTGATTTTATGGTAACTAAGTCAGTAATGTCTCAATCTCAGTTTTTGTTGATGTTTTACAAGCCAAAGTTCTATTCTTCACAAAATTATCATAAAAAATTCAGCAAGTAAATCGGTAAAACTTTTCAAAGCTGGTAACTCACAGAAGGAAAGCATAGGAAGAGCTTGGAGTTGGCATAAAATTAATTAAATCAGTGAATTGATCTATTATGCCCATCCCCACCCTACAAATGAAGCAACTTTGTTTTTTCTTATAACGTAAAAAAAGAAAGAAACAAAAAAAAAAAAAAAAACTTACAATTTTTAAATTGGGAAAAGGAGGAAGGTATCTATAATATAAATCTCAACTGTCTGTTTAAATATATGTATGTTTGTATGTCTGCCTAAAACTTTCGACAGAGGCGACGAATTTTCACGAAATCGGTATCATTTTGAAGCTCGACCCATCAGATGACAAATATCGAAAAATTAACGAAAAACATTAATTCCTTCACCCTAAACTGGGCACTTTTCTACAGGTAGGGTCACTTTCTTCACCGATATATTCAAAAGTCATCCCCTCTTTTCGACTGTCTAGCGTTAATTAAAACCTACGTCACTTCCGGTTTGGCGACGGGCACAACAGCAAAGATGTCATGTTTTTTTTTTTCACATTCTTTGCTTCCTTCGCGGTATGGGTTCGAGCCTGCCTGCCTACTACCATTTTTTTTTTTTTTTTTGCTCATGACACACCTCCAAACACCCGGGCAATGCTGGGCACCCAGGCTAGTTATAAATATAAAGTATATAGATCTGAGTAAGCCTTTGAATTTACTCCTGTTCAAGTTACCACCATAGATCAGTACATACATAGTCACATGAATGAGATAGAATCTACAGGGATCTACAGGGTTTCGAATGCTTAACAACTATGGTATTTGTGATAAGACTATTATTATTAATAACAGGTAACATCATCCCAAAATGACAGAAAATTCTGTGGATATGCTTTTAACATTGTGTTCATGCTGGATCATTCAATGTTGAATTTATTCAGTTAATCTATTTTCCCAGACAATACCGGGACACAGGTCAGTTAGTATTATATGAAATAATGTCAGATTCGATGAAGTAAGGAAAAAAACAACAAAAAAAAAACAACGAAATAAGAAAAAAAAAATGTCTCAAACTGGGAATTTAAAAAAAAACGTATAAGTCAGTACAGAAAGTAGAAACGCAAAAAAGAAAGAAAGAAAAATGTCTCATTCTGGAAATAATTTCAAGGTGGGAAGATTGACTTGCTATTTGCTTCTCAATTCCCCTAAATACTTGAAATTCATTCAGCAATTATTGGCTTGCTAACTTTGTAGTGGGGCATAGTACACACACATGAATAAATACACATTTGTTTTTATTATAGATTTGAAGATAGACACATACAACATCAGCATTAATGGGTGAATGAACAATCATACAAATTGATAATTTGCCTAAATTAAGCCAATCACGATTAGAGCTTCCCAAAACACTCAGAATTTGGCTTAAAAAGAAAAAAAAAATGAATACAAAATTGCAGTAGCAGAGAAAGTATGATTTTTTAATATTACGTTTTTATAGGTAATAATCTTTAAAATTGACTAATATAGAGAAATAGAACATATGGGAAAGAACAAAAGAAAAAAGAGAGAGAGAGAAGAAAGGGAAAGATGTGAAATGGAGAGAGAAGACAAGAGAAATATTAAAAATGAGGTAAATCTTAAAAATAGACTAGCCAAACCATTGGATCTTATTTTCAGCACAACTTTCCCTCGTCCAAAATAGTTCACAACCACATTTGTAAAGCCTATAGACTGTGGACATCATAAATCCATATTTAATCCAATTGACTGATTTTGTTTTTTTTTGTTGAAAGAAATTATCTGTTTCTAACAGATTGTTTTGTGTTTCAGCAGAGAAGATGCAACTAGAGTTTCAGTCGATGCCTTCTACACTCGCCCCCCCCCCTCACTCCTTACTATGGTCACTTCAATCGGTACATTAATTTTACACCAATGACCGTTATGAATAAATCATTAAATAAAAAAGTAAATAAAAATACTCAAACAGCAGAAGTCAGAATGCATGCTGTAACACTCAACTGAAAAAAAAAAAAAAAAAAATACCAAAACTGCATCACATGGCATATAGATATTATGACCAGGCATTTTTGTTAGCCATTGATTAGTGATGATGTTCAATTCCAGCATTAGCGGCTCCATTTCTATGATATCAGGAATGTGATTATCCAAGGGCCAGAATAATAAAAAGACAAAACAAAACAACGAAAAAACTAAAATTGAGATGAATTTCCCAACCCTGTGTGGGGTAAGAGGGGGCAGCACAAAAAAAAACAAAAAAACAAAAAAAACCTTATTTCCTAAACAAGTTCAAGTCAAAATTAAAAAAAAAAAAAAAAAAAAAAAGAGTGAGTAGTAAGAAACAGGCTAATCTAAGTCATTAGTAACTCTACTCAGTTTCAATTGAAAAAGTCAAAACTAAGAGAAAGACATTGATGTGGGAGAAAAGGAACAGGAAGTCATTCTTTGATGCAACAAAAGTCACTTAACTCCCCTATTTTCTTCATGAATTATTTGAAGATTTAGCTTTCATGGCAAAATTATCATTTTCAGAGAATTGTCATAAGAGAGAAAAATCAACTTTTTCTATTAAAACAATGTTTCAATCAAAAAGCTGTGAACTCATGAGAGACTTGAGGAATTTAACAGAAATCTGCTTTTTATGGATTTACAGAAAGCGAAATTCTGCTAAAAACTGGAGAACTTCTGTACCTGTATATACCCGCCTCCTCATGATAAAACCATTCTTTGTAAAAATCAATCAACCAACAACAACAAAAAAAAAGTTAATTTTTTTAAGCACTCTCAGATAAGTGCATTATTCAATTTTAATAACATTTCTAACACCGTCCAATAGATTATAATATGAAACGTTCAAGTTTTCAAATTTAACATCATAACGATTTACAAAAATATTGATGTAATTAGTTTGACGAGATGTATGTACTTACATTTTTTTTTAAATATCTTAAACACCTCTATATATTTTAGGTATAAGTAAAAAAAAAAAATAAAACTGAGAAGACATCCAGAGTACCACTGAAACTACCCCCTTAATCTACATGCTGCCAGGTTTGAAATGACGTTTTCGATAGTCTGTCAAGATTCAGTTTGAAATTGTAAGTTTCAAAACAAACCTCATTCTCATCCATGGTTTTCATCTCTTTGTGCTTCTGCCATGCATATCATAACCATTACTTTAACCAGTATCGTCAGGATAGTTTGAAAGCTTTCAGACAATCTTCCAGAAGAGCTGACAATACCTGCAAGAGTGCAATCTCTTAGACTAAGTCTAACAACTCTCAAAGGATTTATGACTATCTCATCCCAAGCTGTTGGCTTTCATGATGTTTCGAAAATCTACAATAATATTGTTAATAGTGGCAAGTCAGCTATTCCCCCTTTTTTTAATGGTCTTCAGATTATTTAATCTTCTACGGATAACGCTGATTGTTTTTTGTTGACAATTCTATGGATGATTCTGGTACTGTTCTTCCTGTTTTCCTTTCAAAAGTAATCAATCACGTTTTCGACTCTTATTATCACTCTGGGGATGGTTGCTGGGGTTCTTTATAATATTGACCAGTCTATGTTCTTTTCCGGTTCTGATTCAATTCTTCCTGCTGTTTTCCTCCTACCTATAACCCTGACCTTTTCAAGACTAAAGCTAATAGGCATCTCCTGTCTATGTGATGATCATCTTTCATTGCTGTTAGCTCCTTACATCAAATAGCTTCATGTCTTGTCTGGAGCGATTTCCATGATAAAATGGCATTATCAATGGTCTGTTAAGTTTCAGTTTGAAAATAACATTTTCATTAATCTGTCATGAAGTTTGAAATCATACTTTTCTCACCTAAGCATGCTGACTGAATGAACGCATCTTAGGAATATGTTTTTGCTTTGCATATTGAAACAAAATTATCTCATGAAAATTTAGTAAAAAAAAATAAATAAATAAATAATAATAAAATGTCATGATGAATAAAAACAAAGAAAATCATTCGATACTGTCTAAAGATCATAACATTAACATACACACAAACAAAAAACACTTAAAACATAATGACCAATGCGCGGTAGAATAAAAAAAATATCAAAGAAACTGAAACGGTTTCCAAAGAGATAAGAACAAAGAAATTTTATTTAGTATTTATGTTTCCCTTTGTTCATTCGAGAGAAAAAGATCTATAATATTGATGAGAAACTGAGCTTAATATTAGTTATCATCAATATATTGTTGCAATTTTATCTTGGAGATACCAATTATTATCTCACGGACAGAACCTATATAATTCCGTCTTATATTGGGTAGCACGCATAATCTCTCTCACACACACACACACGCGCGCAACCTCACTTAAAGACACACATACCCTCACTCAAACAGACGAACACTGTCACACACATGACAATTCATACACAAATAATACACCATCAATTATGACTATGCAATTCTTACAACTACACACTTACATTTCTGCATGTTGGTATAGTCGCAAAAACAGGGAGCAGGAAAAGAGTTCCAAAGGCAAGTGTAATATTTTTCTCATATGTGCATACTTCCACATATACTCCCTTTCTCTTTCTTAAACACTTGCAGATTCTCTTTCCTCACACACACGTGCATACTCTATTTCTCTCTCTCTCTCACACACACACACACACACACACACACACACACACACACACACACACACAATCGTAGTCATTTGTCACATGTGTCTATTCTTATTTTTCCTCTCTTTCTCTGTAGCTTAAACGAAATGGAACTTTCATGAACAAATTTTTTCCCCTAGAACATCCCACTCATGGAATATGAATCACAAGTCTGCTTCCCAACCGATTACAACATGGCCTTCTTCAAATCTAATGTAAGCAAATACTTGTCAAACTGTCCTATTGAAAAATCAAATCATTTTCGGTAATTCACTGCTCATTCTACTCACCGTTTCCAACCCTTAAGCCTCTTTCATACAGAAGAGATGTTGCTAGTCTCTCTACCATATCGTTATGGTCATGGTTAGTGCTCGACTGAACTCCAATCCCTATCAAACATTCACAGCAAGAACTTGTCTGGCTACAATCACGGCAAAAAACTTTCCTTTCTTTCTCTGTGTATCAAAAACACAACAGAACTTCCATGAACAAAGTGCGACAAACTGCTTCTCAACTACCTACAGTATGGTTGTCTTGAAATCTAATGTAAACAAATACTTGTCAAGTTGTCCCCTTGAAAAATCAAGTCCTCTTAAGTAATCCATTGCCAATTTTACCCACTGTTTAGTTCCAAGTCTTTCATGACGGCTACCAATGTCCAACCAGCAATCTTTTTTTAATCCTTATCCTTGAGTAGTCTGAGGTCCTTAATAAGTGGTGATCCATCAGTAAAAAAAGAAAAAAAGAAAAGAAAATCGTCACATGTATTATCTTTCTCTCTCATACACATGCATACTCTTTCACTCCCTCCCCACATATATTCTTTGTTTCTCCAACTACTCGCATGTGATGTACTCATTTACTCCCTCTCCAAATGCACTCTTTTACTTACTCCCCCACGTGTATTCTTTCTCTTAATCCCCACATGTATTATTTCTCTCACACATACATGTGCACTCTCTCAAAATACTAACTGTGCATTGTGAGATGTATAAACACACATGTGAGACTCTGGCAAGCCGCTGATAAAAACTGAATCGTGGTAGTAGAAATTAATTTGTCAACCTGCATGAACACAAAAGATTCAAAATAAAAAAAAAACGAAAGAATCGTCGATACATTTTAGAAAGATTCTCTTTTTCTTCTTCCAATCTTAACCGTTATATTCCTCGGCACTTTATCCAATGGGAAAAGATCGATGTTGTCGAAATGTGCACCGGCTCAACCTATGCATTCTGCTGATAAGCTGATATAACATCACCTCATTTAACTTTCGCTGCGCAACAGATGCGTTAGTTTTTATGGACAGGCACAAGCAGAAAAACACTCCTTATAATAATCAGTATCGTATCTTCCTTTTACTAAGTAGAAACGATATTGTATACAGATGCCTATACTGAGAATGCATAGATATGAATATACTTGAATGGCTCATTAGTCAAATCTCATTTTCAATAATGAAAGCACATCGATTCATTTATTGACTGATTTATTATTAGCTTAAGAAGGAAATCGAAGAAGCTATTGTAACATTTACGTCTTGTTGCTAAGCAACACGTCTTCATTTGTTTGTTCCGTCTGCTTCCCACCGGACTACAACTTGGATGTCTTCAAGCCCAACGTTAACAAATTCCTAATGAACCGCCCCCTTAAGTAAACACTTCATCAAATCTCCACACTAACGTAATGTACTTGCAATAACTCTTATCCCTGAGTGGCTTCCGGGCCTTGATAAGTGGTGATCACTATGTAAAAAAAAAACAAAAAAAGAACATAACGAATACTGACACAGTTATTTCCATGACAGATACTCAACTGAGCTTCCATATTGACCTCCCCACCCCAGGCTGTAAAATATTCACAGCAAGAGCTTGTCTTTCTAGCACCAAATATCTTTCCTTTCTGCCTCTGTGTGCCTAAAACCAAACAGAGTTTCTATGAAGAAAGTTTCTTTGTAAAGAACTTCATGTCAGTGAAACATGTTACCCTGGAACCACTTCCTTGCAGACTACAACAGTCATCTTAAAGTCTAATGTTAATGAATATTTTCTAAGCAGTTAAGTTCTCATTAGTAATCAAATTTTATCTGTCATTTGCAATCCTCTCAGAGCACCATTTCATCATCCAACTGACAACCTCATTACCCCTTATCCTTGGGTAGCTTTTGGCCTTGATAAGGTGTTTGACTAGTATTAAAAACACAAAAAAAATTTGTAATTTATTACGTTTATTTATTCACTAATACATTTGGAGAAAAAGTATTAATTCACAATTGCTCTAAAGCTTGGGAAGTGGGGGGGGGGATAGAAACTCCAATAAATCCCTTCCAAACAAGTTGTTTACTGCAGGTACTTCCTGTAAATTCCTCCTGGCTTCGAGGTCCCAAATAAATTTTTTTTTTTAAATTGGAAAAAAAAAGAAAAAAAAAAGAAAACGTTTCCACCACTCTGTTGTCTAATTTCTTCCAACTGCAAAAACACAACTCTCTGCGCACAAAACTCATTCCTTTTGTCATCAAATCCTAAATCCCCGAGTCTCTATAAAAGTCAGGTTTTTTATACAACCATCAGCAGCATCTTATTTGCATAAAGCAATCATTTAGTTTAGCATAAAACCGGAAAGGCAGCCATTTTTTTCTTTTCTCTTTGTCTGCATGGGACCGCACATGAAACAAGTGTGTACTGATTTTTTAATGCCTTTTAATCACTGTATGTAAGGAAAAATATTTTTTTTTTGTCAAACTTTCAAGTTTATGCTCCCGAGCAACGCCACATTTCTTTGGTATTCTACAATAACAACGTTAATCTTGTTAGCATGGCAGGTGAATATGATCAAACATGCTGAATTAATGATTTAAGATCTAAAGAGTTTTGTGATTAAACGCAAAACAAGTTTCACTTCAAGTGATAAAAGATTAAAAAAACAAAACAAAGAAAAACAACTAAGTCTAACAATAAAACAACAATCAAATCAATTAATTCTTTGAAAGAACGTCCCTGACTGATGATTTAACCTCGTCAATAAAACGAATTTGAAACATGTTAAATACCGACTCCATTTTGACAAACTTGTGTGAATTCTAAAACATTACAAATAGCATGCATCTAGTAAACTTCACTACTAAAAGAAATTGCATAGAACACTGTTGTCATATTTGAGTTGGTGTATCTCCATCCTATTTGAGTGTTCTTGGTTAGGTGCAATAACATATCTGTAATTTGATTGATCCCAATCGTTCTTCTCTACAACCTCTCTCACATACAAATGTGATACTGCTAGTCTCAGTCTTTTCTATAATTACTATTATGGCATGCTCTTCAGAATTGTCTGATCTGTTCCCTGCTTCCTTTGCTCCAGCTCGTTTGTCTTGTTGGTCTAATGGTCTCCATCAACTCGCTGTTATGTTATACCTCATTATAATAAAGCTTCCTATTCCAGTAGCTTCTTTCCAAGAACTGCAGACTTGTGGAATTCTTTCTACTGACTGTTTTCCTGCAGCCCCGACTTTTCTAGACTGAGACCGAAAGGCATATCCTGTCTTTGCGATAATCATTTTTTGTTCTTGTTTGCTCCTTATATCAAGTGGCTTCATGCCTTGTCTTGAGTAATTTCCACAAAATTAAAAAAAAAAATGAAAAAGAAAGTACTTTATCTACATTATTACAAAAATATCTAAGTACTCTCTGGAGGCAGTATGCTATGAACCCAAACTTAGAGATACTTGATAATTTTGGTAGGTACCAGTGTTATTAGTAAAATACCTGCACAAGGACAGGTATAAACGAATATAGCATTAGTTTTCAATTTGAGTGAGTTTTTTCTTTTCTTCCTTTTGAGGTAGGTACAGTTTAAAATTACAATCGATTTGATTAAAGAAATTTCATGTAAGTTATATATTTAAAAAGAATATATGTGGTTAGATTAATAGCTGCCGGATGGCAAATAGTTTTTTACTTGTATTGAATACCTTTATGTATTTGAAAAATCATATATTTATACTTAACTTCAAGGCATATTACTGCTAAGCAATATGCAACACTAGTAAATATATTTGTCTGATAATATCTACATATACGAACAAGTGGATAAAACAAATTTGTTTTTGCTTTTAAATTTTGAGCTCGTTTTATAAATTAGTAAAAAAGTGTTTGTCCAACTTTAAATGAAATATTTTATTAGCACGCACAAACTTGGGGACATTTTTAGCTCCATGTAAAGAAGAAATTCAAACATCCTGATTTTTTATTTATTATCGTTATTATTTTAATGATGGGTTAATAAAAGATGATTTATAATCTCAGGAGAGAAAAAAAAAGGTCTCAATTATTCAATTAACAAGCTGACAGATGCAGTGTCATCATTCACGTTCACGATATGGACACTTCAGCACCATCACATTTCAGAATATGAACAACTTGGAACCATTACATTTCTTGAGGGAGAGGGAGTGTATGGACCACTCAGCACCATCACATTTCTAGATATGGACCACTTGGAGTCATCATATTTTTGAGGGTGGAGGTATGGATAACTCGGGGCATCACATTTTGGGATACTGATGATTCAGTATCATCACATTTTGAGAAATCAATCACTCAGCACCATCACATGTTAGAATATAGATGATTTGTAGCTGGATTCATGGCAACAAATTGCTAAATATTTACTCCGAGATTTTTATACAGATGCAAAATAATTGTGTTGAATATTCACTTTTCTGCAAATCAACTCAGAGCCAAACAAGTGTTGGAAGCCATTGGGAATGTTGCCAAAAGAAAACTCCCCACACTATTCACAAAAAATTTGTAAGATTAAATATCTTGCAGAAACAAATTTAAGAATAGGTTTAAAGAAAAGTTCTGCTAAACTAAATTGTCTGTGTACTTGGCATGTGTGAATGATCTTCAGGTAGAGATAATTCTTTGACCATAATCTTCACCAACTTAAGTAAACAAAGTTTCTGTCAAAATGTCATCCAGGTTTAAATTAAAGTGATCCCTATAATATGCCTAGTACAACTGCGGTCAACATCTGAAATCCTAGATTACTGCCAATAACTAGTGAGATTTTTTTTAGCAAGGTTCTTGTTAGTAACATTGAGTAATTATTATGAATTACCAACTATACATATTACAAGTGTAAACCCTCTGTCAAAAATGACAGAGAAAAAATTTATGCTCCATCAGTGTTCACAATAATATTCACGTAAACTAACGTCTGAATCATTGAAATGAAAAGAAAAAAAATAACATTCCAAGCTAAACAGTTTAAAAATAGAAAAAAAAAAAAGAATGAAAAATGTATAAATCTGTATAAAAAGCAGGAAGAAAAAAAAAATGAAAAAAAAAACGGTTTATCATGGAAATGACTTGCTTTCTTAATTCCTCTAAATACTTGAAATAGATTCGTCTAACAGTTTTTATTTTTCTGTGACAGTTTAGGAAACTTTTGTCTTTACTAATCAGTAAAGTATTACCACTGTAAACTAAGGGAAGAGTCTATCAAGCATGTGCGTACAGTGATGATGCATGGAGATGAAACCTGGTCAGTGATGATTGAGGATATGCGTTGCATGGTTGGTTGGTTGTTGTTTGTTGTGGCGTTCACCCTGGATCAGTTGCATCAGCTCCATCCAACAAGTTCACCACATCCCGTCAAATGGCTGACCAGGGATAGAAGTTAGAAGCTGTTTCTGCTACAAGCTACAAGTATAAGCTATTGTCGAAACCACTTTAATAAGATGGTGAAGATTTTTGCATTGATATCGATAAAACTGATGCCATGATTACTGCAGACACATTTATCTCTTTTTTGAAGAGGGAAAGCAGGACAGCGTTGCTCCAATCTTAAGGAAGGTTTTCGGTTTCCCAAACATGGGGGATAACTGGTGTAAAATTTGGACCAGGACATCTGAAGAGCGGTTGAAGATTTCAGATGGAATACCATCTTCACCGGCCACTTTATTGTTTTTCAGCTTTTTAATGATGTCCAGGATTTCATTCATTGTAGGAAGGGTGGAAACACAGTCGCATCAGAAGTGTCTTAAGGATTGGTATGCCTGGGCTGGACAGTAGGGAAGTGCTCCTACTGGCTGTCAAAATGGTCCATATAGGCATGTGCAACCTATGGCCAAATACTGATTCTGTGGGATCAGTCTTCATCCTATTACGATTACCTCTGCCAGTCAAACTCCCTCATATGTTCTCATCGCGACACTGATTCTGTAAAATGGACTGGATGTGCAAGCGAAAGTTTGGCTCTATAACCGAATTGAAAAGCCAAAACTCCTCTTACCGACTGAATACAACAACATGCCGCACTGTTTAACATAACTGTTATCACAGCTTATGGTCCCACTCTTGATGCTGACAATGACATTAAAGATGCCTTCTATAATAGTTTCCAGGGTGTTATGGACAGAATCCCATCATGAGATCTTGTGGTAGTTGCAGGAGACTTCAATGCCCGCACAAGTGTTGGAGATGCTAATACAAGGCACATCGTTGGCTAGTTTGCCATGGGGAATCGCTGTTCAAACAGAGACCACCTAATTGCTGCAACAAATCAGCTCACAATTTCAAGCAACCACTTCCAACACACCAAGCGCCACCTTGTGACATGGTACTCCAACGATGGTATAACAAAGAACCAAATTGACCACATTCTCATCAAATCTCATTGGGCATTGAGCATACTTGAGTGTTGTTCATACCACAGGGCAGAAACTGGCAATGACAATGGTTCTGATCATGTTATGCTGCATGCAAAACTATGCCTACGACTAAAAGCAAATCAGAAGGTTCATCAACTATTAAAATATGATATATCCCGGTTCAAATGCGAAGATACTCAGAACTCCTTTCAAATTAATCTATCTAATTGTTTCAACAGTCTTCAAGCACTTCAACCGACTGACACAAATGTCGAAGCCATGTGGCAATCATTCAAAAACAATGTCAAAGAAGTAGCACACCAGACTCTCGGCACCACCAAAAGACATGCCAAAGATTGGATATTGGTAATGATGACTTCGGAGGAAGATTAAATCTGGACAGTATAGATAGGTGCATGCAAAACAGAAGACTTTGATGATATGTCCACACTGTGAAAGAGAAAGAGTTGTTGGATTAGCAGATGTACAACAGTCAAGGTTGCAGGTTCAGTTTAAAGGAGAAAGTAAAGTAGAATATGGGAGAAAGTGATAAAAATAGGTTTGAAAGAAAGAAGGATAAACAAAGACCTGGCTAGAGATAGGTCAGTTTGGAAATCATTTTCTTAAAGGTGTTCACCATATGCCAGTATGTAAAATGGACATTAACCAATGATGCAATACACAGACACACACTGCTGTTCATTATTAGGCATCACCTCAAACCAATTACTGACTCATTTCAATAAATTCAAATGTACAAAGAAAAAAAAAAAACTACAATAACTTCATGAATTATGAAACACAAAAAAGTCATTTCACTAATCACAAATTGGGAATCACTTTCAGATGATATTGTAGAAATAATTAGTCAATTTGTTTATATTGACTAATTGATTAAAAGCATGGAAAACAATAATTATTATTATTATGTAACTCAATCAGAAAACAAGTGACATTTTATCAAAGTCCTTCAATTCTTTCAGGTAAAACAATAAATATCCAAGAATTTAAAATTTGTTAGCACAGTTGCTAATCGTGAAGATGGAGAAATTATTAGCAAGTTTCTGACTTAAAATGTTATTATTGAGTAGTAATTTAGAATTGCATAGTTACCAGGCCTGCTATTTTTTTTATTTTATTTATTTATTTTTTTAGTTGTAACAATATTGGATCTGGTGTGCAAAAACAATGTTAAAAACAAACATTTCTACATAAGTTTAGTATACCAGACAAGAATTTTCCATTAGTGCATAAGTTAAAAGTTAGTCTGAAGTCCACTTTTTGGGTGTTCAGTATCAAGGTGAATGGACGTCATTTTTTCCAACTCTTTTACCAAGAAAGATGCCGTTCATCTTGATGCACTTCTGTAAAATGTAACCCAAATAGAGTTATTTCTTGTTCTTTTTACTTTTATTATTCCAGTCACAAAAAATATCAACATATCTATTACTGCTGCTGCCACTCTTACAGAAAGATGTCACTATCCATTGAACAGACTTTTTAAAAAAAATTTTTTTCAATTGTAGCAATATTTGATTTGGGTGAGTACAAAAAATGTTAAAAACAAAAATTCCCAAGATTGATCCATTCAATTTGCATGTTCAGCAAAAAAAAAAAAAAAAAAAAAAAAAAATTGCTATTTTCAAACTGATGTGCATCATATGGAGTGTTTGATAGAAATGTGTCAAAATCTCTAATAAACTACTCATACCTCTTCATCCGAACTGATTTTATGCAATCTGTGCATTTAAAATCAGAATGACATTCTAGATATGCATGGAAACAACTAAAAATGTTAAACTTGTTAGTGATGTTAATACCATTTCAATCACAAACCAACCAACAGAGGACCATTTCAAACTTGAGCATCACAAACCAACAGAGGACCATTTCAACTTTAGCATCACAAACCAACAGAGGACCATTTCAACTTTAGCATCACAAACCAACAGTGGACTATTTCAACTTTAGCATCACAAACCAACAGAGGACCATTTCAACTTTAGCATCAGAAACCAACAGTGGACCATTTCAACTTTAGCATCAGAAACCAACAGTGGACTATTTCAACTTTAGCATCAGAAACCAACAGTGGACTATTTCAACTTTAGCATCAGAAACCAACAGTGGACCATTTCAACTTTAGCATCAGAAACCAACAGTGGACTATTTCAAACTTGAGCATCACAAACCAACAGAGGACCATTTCAACTGTAGCATCAGAAACCAACAGTGGACCATTTCAACTTTAGCATCAGAAACCAACAGTGGACTATTTCAACTTTAGCATCACAAACCAACAGAGGACCATTTCAAACTTGAGCATCACAAACCAACAGAGGACCATTTCAACTGTAGCATCACAAACCAACAGTGGACCATTTCAACTTTAGCATCACAAACCAACAGTGGACTATTTCAACTTTAGCATCACAAACCAACAGAGGACCATTTCAAACTTGAGCATCAAAAACCAACAGAGGACCATTTCAAACTTGAGCATCAAAAACCAACAGAGGACCATTTCAACTTTAGCATCACAAACCAACAGTGGACCATTTCAACTTTAGCATCACAAACCAACAGTGGACTATTTCAACTTTAGCATCACAAACCAACAGAGGACCATTTCAAACTTGAGCATCAAAAACCAACAGAGGACCATTTCAACTTTAGCATCACAAACCAACAGTGGACCATTTCAACTTTAGCATCAGAAACACACAGTGGACTATTTCAACTTTAGCATCACAAACCAACAGAGGACCATTTCAAACTTGAGCATCAAAAACCAACAGAGGACTATTTCAACTTTAGCATCACAAACCAACAGTGGACCATTTCAACTTTAGCATCACAAACCAACAGTGGACTATTTCAACTTTAGCATCACAAACCAACAGAGGACCATTTAAAACTTGAGCATCAAAAACCAACAGAGGACCATTTCAAACTTGAGCATCACAAACCAACAGAGGACTATTTCAAACTTGAGCATCACAAACCAACAGAGGACTATTTCAAACTTGAGCATTACAAACCAACAGGGGACCATTTCAAACTTGAGCATCACAAACCAACAGAGGACCATTTCAAACTTGAGCATCACAAACCAACAGTGGACCATTTCAAACTTGAGCATCACAAACCAACAGAGGACCATTTCAAACTTGAGCATCACAAACCAACAGAGGACCATTTCAAACTTGAGCATCAAAAACCAACAGAGGACCATTTCAAACTTGAGCATCACAAACCAACAGAGGACTATTTCAAACTTGAGCATCACAAACCAACAGAGGACTATTTCAAACTTGAGCATCACAAACCAACAGAGGACCATTTCAAACTTGAGCATCACAAACCAACAGAGGACTATTTCAAACTTGAGCATCACAAACCAACAGTGGACCATTTCAAACTTGAGCATCACAAACCAACAGAGGACTATTTCAAACTTGAGCATCACAAACCAACAGAGGACCATTTCAAACTTGAGCATCACAAACCGACAGAGGACCATTTCAAACTTGAGTATCACAAACTGACAGTGGACCATTTCAAACTTAAGCATCACAAATCAACAAAGGACCATTCCAAATTTGAGCATCACAAACAAACAGAGGATTATTTCAAACTTAAGCATCATAGACTGATAAAACATCCATTTCAAATTTATAATAGACTGACAAACTGGCAGACAAAGCCTCTAATCAGAATGCATGGATGCATCTAAGAAACTACTTTCCGACACTTCCCTTTGCTAATTGATTTTATATGATCTTTTGCCACTGTAAATGCTGTTTTAGTGTGATTGATTGACATAGCCTCTTATAGGGAGGCATTGTTTTTTTTTTAGAACAAAGTAAACTATTTTAGCAACAGTGGCATGAAAAAAATGGTCGAAATTTTTTTCAAGAGCGAATATCAGGTTGTTTGTACGAATTGAACACTTAAAATAATTTTATTCATTTATTTATTTTAATCACAAAGCATTCAATAGAGAAACATTAAAACTAAACTGAAAAAGACAAGAAGTGTTAAGATATATTTGTTGATATTTATTAGATGAAACGTTGTTGTTACTGTTTAACATCAAAACTGACAGAAAAAAATTATACTTCGCCAGTGTTCACACTAATATTCATATGCTCAGCATGTTTTGACAGAAAGAGTAGTATAAATAGTTGCAGTGGAAAAACCTTAAGATCCAAATCTTTAAAGTATATTTTTCTTTTTAAATCGATATTATATCAAAATATATAAAATAATATCTCAAATAAATCAGAATAACATGAACATTATTATTATCACTATTTTAAAGGAATTCATTAAATATTTGGTGAAGAAATAATTTTTTTTTCTTTATGTGGTACCTACAGCTTCATTACTCATTAGTAGTCTGCAAGTAATATTTTGTTTAATAAAATAGTGTCTCAATCAGTGAAGTTTAAAAAGAAACGAAAAAATAAACGTATAAATTGGTATAGAAAGCACGAAAAAAGAAAATGCCTCATTATGGAAATAGATTTGTTTTCTTAATTTCCTTAAATATTCAGGATTTATTTCTCATGAAATTTTTGTATGAAATTTTGTGATGAAACGGATGGATATAAATATATAACCCAGTAAAATACAAAATTTATGAACTAATCAATATTTAGTAATCATGCTCTTAAAATTTAACATAAATATTGTGTACATACTTTTCAGAACTTTTTAAAATAATCTCGGCATTAGCAAACTAATAAAAAAACAAGTGAAGCATGCATGGTCCCCCGTGAATGCACAGTGAACAAGGCATAAAAAAAATGAAAAAAAAAGTTTAGCATTTGCAATCCCCCATTTAGCCCCAAAAGTCCCCAGGGGACATCAAATCCTAGTGAAAATGAACAAACGGTGCAGTTTTAGGCCTTAACATATGTAAATTTGAGTTCTGCACCATGCAAAAAAAGAAATGACTAAGTCCATCATTTGCCCCCTCTCCCCCATTTAGCTCCCAAAGTCCCCAAGGCCTTAACATATTTAAATTTAAGTTCAACACTATGCAAAACTGCTAAATAGACATATACAGAAAATTTTGGACAAATATGGTAAAATAGTCCCAAAAATAAAGTGTTTTTATTAGCCCTATAAGAGCCCCTGGGACACACCCAAGAGTTATTGCGAAATATAGACAAACAAAATTATATAGAAATCAGTTAGTTACAGCTTTTCAGAAAGTTTTATAAAAATCTAAGGCATCAATTTTTTTTTAATAAGCACAAAAGTGTCAACTTTAGCCATTTTAACCTGAAAGGTACCCCTAGGGGAGCAACTAGAGTTTTCCCAGAAAATCCATTCTGTTACTTTTTTACTCATATCATGTTTAATGTTTGTGCAAAATTTCAAAAAATTCCAAGGCGTAGTTATTGAGAAAAGTGCAGACAGACGAACGGACAAGGGTGAATTTACAGGTCCACCCTCCTTTTGTCAAGGGACCATAAAAAGATCTTTTTATCAATTCATTACAGGTCACGTTAACAATGAACTTGTAGAATGATTGCAAATGCATTAAACAAAAAATATCCAATAAAATCCAGAATCCTTTTTCATCATCAGTCTAATGTACACATTTTTCAAACTATATATATGGTTACAGTTCATAAAAAGTTCTATCAAATATTATATTTAATAAATGATGCTTAATTTCTTCTGAACAAAAAATAGTAATCTTAAGTCATATTTTTAAACTTAAAAGTATAAATGTATGCAGGAAACAGATTTTCACATTGAAAAAAATTGTTATTCACAATCAATTATTAAAATAAATAAATAAATAAATAGGCACCCATAGCTGTAGATTTAGCTAAAATTATTGTATCTTGCCATGGATGAAAATTGTATAGAATAAGGTTTCTGTATTTTCTGAAAGTTTGAAATTGCATTTTCGTTGATCTGTCGCGCTTCAGTTTGGAATAACATTTTCCTTGGTCCATCACACTTCAGTTCCAAATAAAATATCCATCATTATCAGTATAGATTGAATGGATGCATTTTAATAACACCAGTATTTTTTTTATACATATCCATATAAATGTATTAGTTTAAAATAGCTACATATAAATACCTACTTATATCGTAACTATCTTTGTCAATATTTGAATTCCCATATTTCTGTCGCATTTTTAGTGTACCTGAGTACATCAGAATAATAACCATGACAACCAATATCTTTTCAAACAAAATTCAAACAAGAGAAACATTCAAATCCTGTCAGTTAATTCAATGCAAGAACACAAAGCAGCTTCTTGTAAGCTCCATGGTAACCAGTTTTGTTAACAGGTCTATTGCAAGACAGAGCAACTAGGACTAGATGCAATGGGCAGCAGCCATTATGGATGGCCACTTTGCTTTGCCAGTCACATGACAATATTAAACAGCAAAAGCAAACCAGGCCTTCTGCAAACCAGGCAAGAAACCTTGCAGAAAATTTAAATATCAAAGCAATAAAAAAAAAAATGAGAGTGAATACCAGATTGTTAGGATATGTTCAATTAGAAAACTAAAGAAAAAAGTAAATCTAAAAGATGAACACCACTCAGAGAACAAAGACATCCGAAGTTTAACATTAATACCCCATACCTGTCAAGTCGATTTCATAGAACATCTTTCTAAAGATTTTTTTTTTTTTTTTTTTACACAGTGATCACCACTTATCAAGGCCCGGAAGCCACTCAGGGATAAGGGTTATTGCAAGTACATTACGTTAGTGTGGAGATTTGATGAAGTGTTTACTTAAGGGGGCGGTTCATTAGGAATTTGTTAACGTTGGACTTGATGACATCCAAGTTGTAGTCCGGTGGGAAGCAGGCAGACGGAACAGAGTAAATAAAATAAAAATGCTTGTGATACTTTTTAATGAACTTGTATTATACCAAGTGCAGTGATTCAGTAATTAATATATAGTGAGAGATTTTTTTTTTTATTTTGTTAGGGGCCACCTATTTTTTATACAATGCTTTATTAAAATATTTTAGAAAGAATGAGGGAGTCCCTAAAACAATGTAGCATGAGGCCAAAAAGGAATGTGGGGGGAGAATGGGGGTCGAGTGTCATCCATTTTATCTATTCCTTAAGCTAATTTATCACTCACCATAATACCTCATTCACTCTGTAAGCCTAAGCTATCAAAATTCCCCACATGAATGAATTTTTTTCAAAATTTTATTTACAAAAACATAAACATTTTTTATTTACAAACGAAAAAAATAAGCTTTTTTTTTTTTAATTTTAATTTCGTTTTTCTTTTATGTTTGTACATACACGTTTGATTGGTTTGCCCTAGTCCATGTTTATTATTCTGTTTAAAATAATCTTCATGGGTAGGAGTGGATAGGAATAATTTTTACCAAATTTTGAGGTCTAATTGTCTTAGAGTATTTAATGGACACAAAGACAGATAAACCCATGTCTTCGATATTAGTATAAATTCTTAAAAGGAAGCAAAAAAAAAAAAAAAAAAAAAAAACAAAAAAAAAAAACTCAGTAAAAAGAAGAGTATGTGTTTAATATTGATAAATACCTTAGATAGTATAGATATTAGTAAAAATATATTTGTTAAGGGGGATCTGGCCTGTTGTTGTAAGCAGGATGTATTCTCAGTAGGAAGGTTTTTATTTCTCTCCCACTGCAAGAACAAGACACCAGGGCTGGAAAGTGTGGGATTGAGAAGTCAACGCCTTAGAGGAAGGGGGGGGGGTCTGATCTTCAAAAAGTGTTGTTGTCATATGATCTAAGATGCTTATACGACATCCATAAGGATTGTGTAAAGCATCGGCTACAATTCTTAGAGATATTGCTTGACCAAATACCTCACAAAAAGTTCATAATTTTATAGCTACTTTTAGTTTAAACTGCATACAAGATAATCAGTAAGTATTGTCTATACAACACATGCTTTTATCACTATGTTCTCCTTCTAAAAAATCAATTATATGACTTGAGTAGTAGTAGTTCAGATGATTAACTGAGCCACTGATGTGGTTGAAGTCTTCTAAAAAGCTACACACAGAAAGTCTATACAGAAAGAGATTGTTGTTGATTTTGTTTTTTTTTCTTATTTTGCAAATCAACTGCTGTTGGGTCATTGTATACCGAAAATGTACTTAATATAATAATGTGTTAAATATTCAGGCTGAGTGTACTGAAAACGTCATTTGGCAGGAGTAGGTGCACTTGGCATAGATATGCATCTGGCCAGAAGAAAACATGATTAAATGTCAAAACTAAAATGGTCATTGGTTGGAGTCGATCTATTTAATTGAAAGAAAATAACATTATTGATGGTTAAAATAAAATAATTATTGATTGAAGTTGGGCACACAGCTAGGAGAAACAAATATGGTGGATTGTCAAAAATAAAATAATTGTTGATAACTAACCCCAAAAAGTTTGTGACAAAGGAAATACCTTGGTGCTGAATAAAATGTACTGCAAGCAAAGTCCCAGAGTGAACATTTGCAAGAGGTCACAAATTATTATATAATTACAACTTGAAATTGACACCGTCAGCGGACTGGCGATTTGGGCCTGAGAAAAATCACCCATCAAATCGTTGTGCATACATCTCCCTTCTTCATTCACCCACACTCCTTCACTGCTACCAACAATAAAAAAAATATACATCATTATATTTTCATTTTTCAGTGTGTCAGCATTCTTGTGGGATGTGACGGTGGTCTAGTGGTTAACAATGCGGACTGACAACCTGGGTGTCCCAAGTTCAAATCTAGTTTGTTCCATGAAAGTCACTTTTACTTAAGATATTGGCAATCGTCACGTGATCTCCCCCCCCCCCCAATTCCTAAAGTCTCTCTAGAAAGAATTCTGACCAGAAAAATATCATTGTATTCCACATTGTAACCTGAAAAAAAAAAAAAAAAAAAAGTATCCTAGGGCCATTGTATACCGGGGTTCTACTGTACTTCTAATATTTAGTATTATGACATTTGAAAGGAATTATACATTTCACATATAGATTTTCCTAAGCTTATCCAAATTCATCTTTATTTTTGTTTTTATAAAAGTGTCTCATAAAATAGCATGAAATTCTTTTTTCCTTTTTTATGATTTAAAGTTGGGGTTATGCACGCGTTATGCACACTTGCCAATCGGACTGACATATAATCACTCTCTTATCTGTTACGTTTGTTTTTCTTTCCGCTAAATACAGAGTTGCGTCTTTCTTCCAGACCCTTACCGATCCACAACAGAAAAGAACAAAAGCAAACTGAAACAGTATGTTTTGCATTCTTCAGACTACTCTTCTAATCTTGGTTTTTATTCTCACAACATTTCGGCCAATGTAATCTCTGACCTTCTCTAAGTGCATCTTGTCAAACTCTAGAATCTGTACAGAATAGCCTTAAAGAAATTTCAAATTCCATAATAGCTGTTGAGGGCAGCTGCACTAATACCCTTGAAGTAGTCTGGATCCAATTTCACTCTTTAGTTATGAATGAAATAATCGCAAAGTAGTGATTATCAAACTTTAGTAGGGCAACTGATTTAGAAAATAAACTCTTAATTTTTTATGGGTGTTATTCTTATGCTTTAATGAATGCAATGTTTGACATTCTTTCTTCAGGTGCATCTTGTTGAATTCAAGACTCTATACAGAATTTTGAATGGAACCCTTTATTTAATCCACAGAACAGCTTGCTTTCATTCTGTCAGTCAAAACCAAAGGACCTGTGGCTTAACGGATTAAAGTGCTAAGTAATAATCAATTCTAAATGACATTCCTCTGGAGACTGAAAGTTAAATTTTCAGTATGGGTGATACTAAAAATACAGTTATGAACTACTTACGACTTCTATCTGGTCATCGCTTATAGAACAAGAACAAGCTACTTCTGTCAATTAAATAAAAGATTCCATTCAAAATTCCATACAGATTTCTAAATTTGACAAGAAGTTACATTGGCTGAACATTGTGGAAATATCATCCAAGATGAGAACAGTAGTCTGAATAATCAAACAAATACAAATTATCAATTCTTATCTAAAAAAAAAAAAAAAAAATTTTTTTTCCCTATTACTTACCTGCATCTTGTATCCTATCGCACGTGTGATACGTAGGTGTGTGAGCTTCCCCGGATTTTTCTTTGAACTGTTTGACCCGTTCATCAAACACTTTCAAGAAAGGGTCTGGGCTTTCCCACTGCGAGAGAATTTTATTATCAATGAGAGTCGTAAACATCTGTGTCTCGATAAATGGAGAAAGGAATGGTAGGTAGGCTTCGGGCTGGTCACTGAGAAATGCCGCCTTGTCAAAGTTTTGCATCATTTCTCGGTTGCTTAGCCACTGCTCCATGTCTTGCAGCGGCTGAATCACAAACGACTCGTATGAACAGAACATGTGCACAAATCGGTTTAAGAAAACCTCGCGCATAGCATTGTTAAACTTGTGTTCCGTTAGTTCAAGCATCGGCATCACAGAGATGTCTTTGGAGAGCGTCTGACACACAGCCTCCTTGTTGCAATTGTTGTCCGACGATAAATCCTCTATGGTGGTGTCCCATACTCCCGTCTTTTTTGCTAGGGCAGATATCCGTGCCCACGTTTCGTTGTTCTGCAAGATTTCACGCTTCTTTTCCGGTGATGAGTTCCAGCTGCGGGAGTCGGTGAGCAGGGACGAGGAACCACTCGTTTTACGAATACCACCTTTTCGCGGACTATATGTAAGTCGGCGGTCTAAACTCCAGCTGGTGTAATTCTCCTTGTTGAACTCGCTGCGGTATCGTGAGAGAAGAGCCGACAATTCCAACATCAGGTCCTTTTGGTGCGGAAACATCGGTAAATCCTCGGGAATTTCCACATTTGTGTCATCAATATCCACAAAGCACATACTAGCCTGCAAATAATAAAGAGAAATATTTGTTATGTCCTGTAGGATGCAGTATCATATTGAAAATAAAAGCAACAGAAGAAATATATTTGACAATATTTTGCAGATTTGGTTTTAGTATTTACATGTTTCAGAACTTTGTCCTCATTTTAGTTACGTTCATGTTTCGGTCACCGTACTCTACAGATTTCTCCACATGCCTTTTTATCATAAGTAACCTTCCAGGTATTTTGAAAAAAAAAATTTTTTTCTTCGTTATTAATTATTCACTACTACTTCTCTGACATAGCTAAGTAGGTGTTCATACCAGTTTGAGACTAAAAGCTAATTGAGGACAGGATTAATGAGACATATTTTTGTTAAATGATGAATATTATTATCAGAGGATTGAAAATGATGACGAGAATGGTCAAAGTTTGATTATGACATAGTTTATGGCACATGGATTTAATGATGACAGTGTTGTAGTCTGCAGAGAAACAGTCCCCTGGTAATGCGTTCAACACATGAAAAAGTTCATGGAACGAAACTCTGCTCATGGAAATTCTGTCTGAAACTACACACATGAAGGAAAAGAAAGTTCCTTTCAATTGTGAAAGATGAAGCATCTGTTGAAGACAATTTTGTTATCTGCAGGGAAGCAGTTCCATGATAATGTGTTCCACAGATGGAAAACTCTTACAAAGCTCAGTTTGTGGTATTATATTATATGATATTAGGCACAGGGAGGAAAGAAAGTTTTTTACATTGTGATAACAGTGCAAATTTTTGCTATGATTACAGGGTGAAACAATAAAATTGTTGCCCTAAAGAAAACAACACTACAGCTTTATTTTAAAACTTTTATTGAAAAAAATCAATTCAGGTAACTTGATTATGTAGTAGAGGTGACATCTATTCAATATAGCTACCTTCAGCCTCAACCACCGCCTCAATACAGGTTTGGAACTAGAAGCATGCCTTTTCTACAAGAGCCGGCTAGAGCTTGGCGAATACTCAGCGGATGGCAGCGATCAGGCTCTTTGGTGTTGTGGAAGGTCATGCTGGTGATGTTATCGACATATGACCAGATGAAGTAGTCCAGTGGGTTCAAGTTGGGGAGGAGGTGGACCAATTGGAAAAGGGTACAAAATCATAGTACTCCTTCTGAAGCCAAGTCTGGGTCTCTTTGAACTTGTGGGCCAGTGCAGAGTCCTGCTGCCACACCTAGGGTCTACTAGCAGCCACCTGATTACACCAGGGGATCACCACACTCTTCAGCACATCCAGGTACACTTTGGTGTTGACTTTCAAGCTGACTTCGAAGATGTGAGGTGGCATGATGTGGCACTCACTTGAAACCACACCAAAGACCATAACCGTGGCTGGAAACTTCATTGAGCTGTGCACTCGAGCATTGAACAGTCCGGATTTGCATTTTGAGGGTTTTGGCAATAGTTCCGTTGTCATAACTTGGATTTGTAGAGAGCATAAGTTGCACAGCGGTGCATCTCCGATCTCGCTTGTTAAATAGTGCCATTTTCAGGCATGATAGAAGGCTCCTATCGCTCTTGGGATTTGTACACAACTGGCCAACTAGTAGATGGTCTGCAACAACAAAAAAAAAAAGAAAACCGGTTTCCATCAAACGGAAACAGAATCATGTCGTCTTTTTTATGGCAACAATTTTATCGTTCCACCCTGCACCCTTGATGGAGGAACCAAAGAGTTTAGCTCAATCAAGCACCTTCCATGAAAATATGGATAAAATACAGACTACCAATAGTTCTTTCGTGAGAAAGGCTCTGCAGAGAACAGAAGAGATCTTCACTCACTAGATTGCATAATTGATATTAAATCATTTTACTCTCCAGTTATTTTCAAGTGGATTTCTTATTTTCATAAGTAGACCAAATATAAAGATGGATACAATATAAAATGGCACTTTTGCCGGTCTGTTACACTTAAGTTTGGAACTGTATCCTATTTAGTCTGTCTGCTTAACTTTAAAATAACATTTTTAGCACTAAAGGTGCTTTTTGTTTTTAATGCAATAGCAAAAGAAAAAAAAAACATCTGGTGAGATCATAATCAGGAACTTTACCGATCATTTTTTTGTTTTTACATGTGAACTTATTTAAAATAATAAAAAAAAATATTCACCACATCAAGTATTTTCTCAACCGATACATAAGAAAAACAGGTTATAACGTTTCACTAACATATATATATATATATATATATATATATATATATATATATATATATATATATATATATATATAAAGGTCTAACCTGTATAAATGTTTAGTTACTTCTGTAAGAACATTTATAAAAATGTTAAATGGAACATGGTATTCTGGAATATATTTTCTTATTAACAAAAGATTTTTCCACCATTTTCACTTGTTTGAATTCATGAATTAATTACTTTAGATTTAACTCCACCCCTTCGTTCCATTTTGTATTATTTCTTACTTTCTACCATGACTCCTGAATATTCTATGGACCATATGACGCACAATGACCCAATTTAATTTTTTTTTTTTTACTGCTTTTCACTCCACACAAGGCACAGTGCAACTTGGATGTACGGGGCTACTATTTGGGACAAAATTTGCAGGGATGCTATGTAGGGTGTTGAGCAGCAAGATGTCTGTTCACATTACACTTGAACTTCTGTATGTCACTATAGTCAGGGAAGCAGGGACCCAGGAGGGAATTCCAAAGTCTAGCAGTTTGCAGGAAGAAATTATTTGAGTAGACGGCTTTCCTGGGGATCTCTACAGTGTAGGGGTAAGATTTTGCTGCTTGTTGGGTTAGTTGGGGGTATTTACATCGAGGGGGTACAAGTGCTTGGAGTTCACTGGAGCACAATGCAACCCACGTTCTTTATATTTTTATTTATTTATGGTGTTTAGTTTGATTGTTTTGTAGAAGTAAAATGTTTTTTGTTTTTACCTTTGCAGAACATGATTGAGTTTTGCAAAGGGAAAGGCAATAAAAAAAGGAACAATAGTACCAATGTTTGGTGCATTTTTGACCAGAATGCCAGTATCTTAAGACAGCTTGATTTAGTAGCGCCAGATGCCCTAACAGGTATTACCACTTTAGGTCAAAGTGGATTTGGGAGCAATTGTAATTAAAGGGCAACTCCACATTCCCCACAGTCCCCAAATGAAACCTCACCACTGGATGTCTTTCAAGATCATACACAGAACTGAGTTGCATTGGAGGAGGGACATTCAGCAAAGGGTGTTAATCTATAAAGGTACAGAAAAAATCTTAATCTTATTTTTTTTTATCAGATAAAGAATATAAGGTAACACTGTGGCAATAGGCGATACAAAAGCCAAAATTCAGTCAAAAAAGTTCAAATGTACCTAAAATACACAAATATTTTTGGCAATTCAATCATTTTTGGAAAAAAATAGACTTCAGTCGTCTATGCCTAACTTGTCCAATAGGCTTTGTCCAATAACATGCCCACAATCTGCACCTGTGTTACAAGCACACCTGGATATGACTGAGTAAGGCTGTAATGACCCTCTTCAGTTCAACAATAGTCTAGAAACAGTTTTAATATATATTATCTTTGAAATAACCCCACAGATAACAATCTGGGATCATCATCATAATAATAATCTAAACATTGTTGGCATTGGTTTCTCTGATATTTTTGTAGTCAGAATTATTTTCTAGAAAGACATTGGGCACTTATAAGAAGAACCACATGAAGGTTGCCAACATCCTAAGTGAAAGTAAATTTTGTGGAACAAACTGGATTCAAACTTGGGACACCCAGGTTGTCAGTTTGTGTTGTTAACCACTAAACCATCATCACCTTCCACAATCTGGGCTGACGGTGGTTAAGTGGTTAATGACATGGACTGAAAATCTGAGTGTGCCAAGTTTGAATCCAGTTTGTTCCAACCAACTTTCATCAAACCAATACTTGATCTTGTGGCTGACCTTCTGAATAGGAGGTAAATAACATAATTTGAAGTAGATAAAGGTCTTGTGAGTGTGAAGCCAATTCCGGATCACCCTTCTTACTGATAAGACGATCACCAAAGTATCCTTACATACCATTGAACAGCAATAAATTAAAGGCTGCTGAACATTCATGACTGAAACTCAATGCACAAGTCATGCATAGATTGAAATTTATTTGTATCAAATATGGTTGGATTGCAAAAACGTATTGTGAATCTTATTAACGATTCCATTTCACTTGTCCTTATATTGACTCTTTTGTCATTTTCAACGATGAAATACTTTTAAGGTTTGAACACCAAATTCATAACACTGTTGATAAGGCAAACATATTCCAAAAATACTTTTATGTAAATATTCAGATAATTGTAACAATCATTCTATTAAGTGTATAGTCTCTGTCAAAAACGATGAGAAAAAAACTACTAAACATATAAAATACCATTTCAATCAGTTAAATAAATATTAAAAAAAAATAAAAATCATAATTGTGGATTGATTTTTTTGTGGTAATGTAATTTCAGTCTTTGCGCATGTGTATCAGAAATCTTAGTAAAGTCAGTCTGTACAAGGGTGTTATGTATGGGCTTTTTTTACAAAGTTATTCATTCAATACCGACAAATTTAAGTTTGATTATAAAAAATATCAAAGTCTACAGAAATATCAAAATCACAAAGAAATATTCATAAATGTCTAATTATAAATTGTATGCACGTATATAAAACGTGAGTTCCATTTCTTCCTGACAGATTTTTTATTATTTCAAAAGGATTATTATTTTTAACAGTAAATTCTACAAATTGATGTAGAAGGCACTATTAATTTCTTATTATTATACTAAAGATGAGTTAATCAACGTTTGTTTCCCCAAGGCCATTTTCTTTTCTATTTTAATCACGAAAAGTACATACCGAAATATTCTTTAGTTTTGGGATTGAGTAATGTTCAAATAAGCCACAATTTGCAATAAACATCACCAGGTGACCCGTCCTTTACAAATTTTTTTTTATTCATCACATACATGCTCTATCACTCCATGTTTGCCACCCTTCACCACACTTATTTTATATAGCATCTATCACTCACTTTCGTTAGCCTCTCTCTATTTATTAATCGAAGATAACAAAGAATAAAACTATTAGAACAGTCCATTATAAAACAAAAGGGAATATCATCACTCATAGCAATATTGTTAATAAAGTTCCAACTTAGCATACCCAATCCCATAATCATTACATAGTATCCATTAGGCTAGGCTCCTAATTATCTTGAGAACTATGTGAAAATGGATCATAAAATGAAAGTAATTTGTATGCTGAGAGAATATAGAATTTCGATTTTCTACTCACTCTTAAGATGCAATGTATATGTTACACAGGTCAGGTTACAGAAAATGATCTTGCATTCATATCAATGGATTACATGCAAGGCGATCCATAATTATTATTATTACGGTATCATTGATCGCCTTGATTACATGTGTGGCTACATTAAGAGTGTCTTAGCTGTTCAGATTCTGTATTAATACATTATTAATATTACTTGGGTAAAATCACAAGTTTGTACTTCTTAAAAAAAACAAAGATGGAGAGACAGAGAGACAGACTGAGACAGAGATGAACAGACGATAGAGAGAGACGAAGAGATAAAGAGAGAGAGATGGGAGATAAAGAGAAAGAGAGAGAGAGAGGGAGAGATACAGAGAGAGAGAGGGAGAGATACAGAGAGAGAGAGAGATAAAGAGAGAGAGAGAGAGAGGGAGAGATACAGAGAGAGAGAGAGAGATAAAGAGAGAGAGAGAGAGACGGAGAGATAAAGAGAGAGAGAGAGACGTAGAGATAAAGAGAGAGAGAGACGTAGAGATAAAGAGAGAGAGAGAGACGTAGAGATAAAGAGAGAGAGAGAGAGACGTAGAGATAAAGAGAGAGAGAGACGGAAAGATAAAGAGAGAGAGAGAGACGGAAAGATAAAGAGAGAGAGAGAGAGACGGAGAGATAAAGAGAGAGAGAAAGACGGAGAGAGAGAGACAGAGAGATAAAGAGAGAGAGAGACGGAGAGATAAAGAGAGAGAGAGAGAGAGAGACGGAGAGATAAAGAGAGAGAGACGGAGGGTTAAAGAGAGAGACAGAGGGATAAAGAGAGAGACAGAGGGATAAAGAGAGAAGAGAGAGAGATGGAGAGATAAAGAGAGAGAGAGAGAGAGAGAGAGAGATGGAGAGATAAAGAGATAGAGATAAAGAGATAGAGAGAGACGGAGAGATAAAGAGAGAGAGACAAAGAGAAAAAGAGAAAGAGGCGGACAGAGATAAAAAAAAAACAGAGATAAATAGAGAGAAGGAGGATTATCGGGCAAATACAATTTACGAGCTATAAGTATAGACCTGTTCTAATTATTTAAGATTGATTAATTATTATTACTTTATTTCATTGCCTGGCGGTAAAAAAATATATCGATCATCTTGACATTAACGTGTTGAACACGTTCTTTTGAAAATTTACGATAAAAAAATAAATAAATAAAATAACAAAAGCTTTCTTTAGTTAAGAATTGTTTTTGTCTTGTTATTATTTTCTTTTTGTTTTTGCTGTTTGGTAAAGATTGAAGAACTCAAAAAAGTTGGCTTTACTGCAAGCAATGTGTTGTATGTGAGAATTTATAAATAAGTTACAAGCAATATTCTTTCATGTTCTTTGGATGGGGAAACTTCAACCCATCCCACACAAGTGAAACCGAAAATGGCAGAGACTGGATTTGGGCCGTCGAAAGTCCAAATGTGAACTGCGTGAGAATCGATAGGGTATGGCATAAAGGTTTACTTCATAAGATCTCTAGCTATGGTATAGCTGGAAATGTCTTCTCAATTATTAAATCATTTCTTTCTGATAGGTTCATAAGAGTAGTAGTTGAGGGGCAAAAATCAGAAGCTCACAGTATTAATGCCGGTCTCCCTCAGGGGTCCATCCTGGGCCCAACTCTTTTCCTGATCTACATTAATGATCTTCTAAATCAAATCCTTACATCATTTGTAGACATTTATGCTGACGACACTACCATTTATGGTAGCACATCTAAGACAGTAAACGACCAAGTTCTCTCCAATTCTCTCTCCTCTGATCTTGAGCACGTAGTACAATGGGGTAAGGAGTGGCTGGTTACTTTTAATGCATCTAAAACCAAGCTTCTCTCTTTACATCATCAACATTCTGATCCACATCTGACATCAATTGAAATGAATGGCTCTCGTCTTCAGGAGGCATCAAGTTTTGACAAGCTTCTTGGCTTGACCATTACTCCTGATCTTAAATGGAACACGTACATCAAATCTGTTGCCAAGGCCGCTGGAAAAATGGTGGGATCTTTCTATCGATCCGGTAGATATCTCACTGCTGATGCTATTCTCTATCTATATAAGAGCCAGGTACGTCCAAGGATGGAATACTGTTGCCACATCTGGGCAGGAGCTGCTAGAAAGGACTTGTCCTGCCTTGATAGAGTTCAAAATAGACTTCGTAGCCTCGTAGGAGATGTTCTTTTCTCTTCCTTGCAACCTCTATCTCACAGAAGAGATGTTGCGAGTTTGTCTCTGATGTATCGTTATTTTCATGGAAAGTGTTCGACTGAGCTTCAATCTATTTTACAAAAAACACTCGTCTAGCTGTAAACACTATCAATAATTCCCCCCACTCTTTATCTGTGCCTAA
Source organism: Euprymna scolopes (assembly GCF_053919585.1). Taxonomy (NCBI): domain Eukaryota; kingdom Metazoa; phylum Mollusca; class Cephalopoda; order Sepiida; family Sepiolidae; genus Euprymna; species Euprymna scolopes. The sequence goes on from NC_136500.1 coordinate 83,049,647, forward strand.
ACCTAAACGTAGATTCCATGAACAAAGCTTCTTTCTTAGAACTGCACGCCTGTGGAATTGTCTTCCGTTTTCCTGCTTTCCGGCTGACTACAATATGGTTGTCTTCAAGTCTAACGTAAATAAGTTCTTGATGAGCCGTTCCATATAAGTTATCAAATTTACCAAATTTTCATTACTAATGATTACTACATTGTCCAATTTCTACTGTACACTCTTTAACCCTTATCCTTGAGTGGCCTCTTGGCCTTGATAATGTGGTGATGCCTATGTAAAAAAAAAAAAAAAAAAAAAAAAAAAAAAGATAGGCTCACCTAGAAACTGAGATTTTTTTCTTCTTGTTATAATTATTGAGGAAAGATTTAAAGGAAATGCAGATGAATTAACACTTAATGGATCAATCATACTTATTTTTAAAATAATATAAATTATGTAGTTTTTTGTTTGTAAATCGAATTGTAATAAAGTTGCATGATAAAAATACAAAATGTCTGAATTAAGTCTTGAAATTAATCTGAGGAGGAGCTGCTAAGAGTACTTTTTCCTGCTTTGACAGAGTACAAAACCATCTTCGAAATCTACTAGGCAAGGACCTTTTCACCTTCCTATTTCCTCTTTCTCACAGAAGAGATGTTGTAAGTATGTTTCTGCTCTATCGTTACTTTTATGGTAGGTGCTCGACTGAGCTTCAATCTATGGTCTCCTCTTGTAAAACATTCACAACAAATATTTGTCTGGCTACAACAATAGTCAACAAATTCCCTCACTTTCTACCTGCCTAAAACTGAACAAAAATTCAATAAACAAAGTTTCTTTCCTAGAACCGCCCGTCTGTGGAACACAATACTGTAAAGCTGCTTCCCAGATTACTATAACATGGTCGTTTTTAAATCTAATGTAAATCAGTTTTTGTTGAGCTGCCATTTGATATAATTAAGCCCTATCCAAGTTCCACCATTACTGATCATCATGAAGTTGTCTCACTGTCTACCTAACACTCATTAATCCTAATCCTAGAGTGGCCTCCGGGCCTTGATAAGTAAGCAGTGGCCTCCAAGTAAAAGAAAAATAAAATAAACTTCCAACAAGCTTTTATCAATAGTTTTAATTTTAATAAGCAGAGACGTGAGTAGCCAATGGCAACAAAAAAAAAAAATAAAATAAAATAAAATAAAGCTGAAATTGGGATGAATTCCCTAACTGGGGGCAACATGACCTGCCACTGTGTATGTGTATGCGGAAAGAAAGCAGCGCAGAAAACAACTTGGATGATGTGCCAATGATAAAAACACATTGAAAATAATTAAAAATGAGTACTCATGCAAAATATACATCATGCTGAAATAATAACATTGTTATTTAAGAAACCCATTCTTAACATGGGGAGGGAAGAGCATTTTGTAAGAATTTTGTATTTTAACGTAACAATTTTATAAACAAAAGATACTATAAAGATTAAATTTAACTTGAAAACCTGATCTAAAAAAAATAGTATGGTCCGTATTCTACATAAGTACTTAAAAATATTTAATCAGTGAAATTAAAATTCAACTTGAGGCAACACGGGTAAAAGCATACCAGATGAGGATACCTCCTTGACAATCAGTCCATCAGAGTCTAGGCTACTTCTATGCTGTTCTAGGAGGCTCACCCTCCCAGGCTTTACTTTCTTGTCCTTTGAGATTGGGTTAGTTCTTTGCAAATTGGCTGAGGCACATCTACCAAGGAATGCTGATGGACTACCTAGGCATTTTTTGAAGGCTAGAGTGTTCTTCTTCAATTCCCATTTTCTGACCGTTTTCAGAGACTGGCATATGGTCTGACACAAGTGCAGTAAGTTCATCAGAGTACATTTCATGAAAGAACTTGTAATACAAGCACAGAGAAGCAACTCTGTAGCGATGACAGGTTGGAGCTTAGCAAACAGTGCAAGACCTATTAGAATAGATATTCTTTTTTGCATCCTGTTTAAGAGGGAGAGAAATAGTGAGAGAGATAATGGGAGAGGGAGACAGCAAAATAGAGGCAGAGAAACATTGGACTCTCAAGAAGGTGCTATCGCCATGACATTTATGGTTAGGTTTCTTGTAGTTGTTTATGGAGACGAGCCTCATCATTATAGTATTGAATGTGCCAATCCCTTTTTGCCCCCCCCCTCCCACTGGCATATAAACTGGAGCCATTTAATGCTGATCAAGAATAAAAATAGAATAATCATTCTTTGAAATCGTTGTTTGGTAGAAATATCTGATTTTGTTAGCATTCTTCATAGAGAAATAGTTTCTAGAAAGCCAATGGAATATTTATATTTTTTGTATGATTTTACTTTCAAGAATCCAAATATTTTATTCAGATTGACTTGCTCAAAAGGACCCTTCAGGTCATTCACCTGACCAAGAATAAATTCTATTGGGCCTATAACATTTCAATAATATATGATCCACTGTAAATGAAGCACAAAAGTGTATGTAAAATGAAGGATCTTTTCTTTTAAGCGGATAGGAATGCGTTACGTAGTTGTGGACAATACAGAGTTGGGCAAGAGTTACCTCCTCATCTCTCTTTTCTATAACTGATTGATCATTGGTTGAAAGAGTTTTTCATTTGTTTGCTAGAATTTTTAAATGTTGATTTTAGATCCATATATGGAATCTTAGTGTTTGTTTTAATACTATGTAGTATTTTACTTTTGAAACTTGATTTCCGCAAAGGCTAATACAGCTTGACATTAAAAAGAAAATTACTGTGTTTACTGTAAAGGTTACATTTTTCAGTGCTTCAACTGGGAATCTTGGGTCTGTACACATCATGAATTTGCTTGACCTGTTGTTTTTTTTTTAAGATTATATCAAATATAAAATCTATGTCTGTTATCTGAAAAATGTAAATTGACACAGTCGTTGGCACTATCTTTGTATATTTTTCCCATCATAGACGGTGGCACTTCACACTGAATCTTCATCTTATCAACACGTATTGGTTGTTGCAATCATGGTCTTTTATGTTTTGAAATTCATTCTGAAATGCAATTGTGTTTGTTTTGTGCTTTGAGAATTTTGCCATGTTAAGTATAAAACCTGGTTGATTCAATTGCTGGGAGTGAGGGTGAAGATAATCGATTGGTGCATGTGACCAGAATCTATTTCCATTTCACTGCTAAGTGCCTTGATAAAGAGACTGAATGTTTAATGGTGTATATTTTTCTCAAAATTGGTTTTGTACCACACATCAATCAATCATATGCAGGATTGAATAGGTTAAGATAATAATTTTTAACATATTTTTCATCTCTTAACTGTTAAAAGGCTTTACTCAATATCTATATATAAAGTTAGGTATGTTTATATATTTTCATGTATGAAACTAACTCTTTATTATGAATTTTGGAACATGACTGCTAAGTGTAAGGGTGCATAATAATGGATGTATTTAGTTTAATCTAGTTTTACGCAAAGAGGGTAAAATGGTACAGAATTTTTTTTGCAAAAATTCAGATATCTCTCATTTTTTAAAAATCTTTACACTAGGTATTCGACATCAACTAATAAATAATGAAATTTTTTTTGATTTTTTAGAACATTTTAAGGCACTTTTAGGAGTCATACAGAAACAATTTCACTTTTGAAAAATTAAGTATTTCAGATTTGCATTGTGTTTGAGTCGTGTTCATACTAGAAAACAGTTAAAAACTGCGGAAAAAGCATAATTATAATCAAAAACGGTCACCATATGGTACTTTCAATAAAAGCGAGGTACTTTTGCTGTTTATGGATCATGCTGAAATAATAACAATATTTAGATAGCCATTCTGAACATGGAAAGTGGGGCTTTTTTTTTTAAACTATTCAGTACTTTCATTTAACAATTTAATGAAAAAAAGATACAGAAATTCTTTTTTTTAATAAATGAAAGATACTATCTGCCAATTGTTGGCTGTTGTAATTTCATTGGATAAGTGTTTTGGCATCTTCATGCGGTTTACGTAACCTGCTCGGAATATGCCGACAATAATGTGGCCCCCATTCTATTTTTACACATATTTTTATATCATAGACAAAGGTTTAGCAATGTGTGGGAAAGGAGTCTTTCTGATCCTTTTCGGTGAATTCACTGGATGTTGCAATTCTTGGTTCTCTCAAATTTCTCAAGCAATGTGAGAACATAGATCACACTTTCATTATATATATATATATATATATATATATATATATATATATACATACACACACACACACATACACACATAGTATTTTCTGACTCCATTTTTAACATGTAATGTTGGTATTTTATCTAGTCTTACTACTTATGCAATCATTCACAACAATTTTGCTTGTTCACTTTTTTATTTGTTCTTATGATATTGCTTTACATTACAAAAAGAATAGAAAAACTACGCAAGTAAAAACGCGAAACATATAAAGAAACTAAAGAGAAAGGAAAAGAATAACCCCCCCCAAAAAAAAGAAAGAAACTAAATGTGCAGGGGGGGAAAAAAAAGAAAGAGATTATTAAAAAAATATATATTTTAGAATATGAATAAACAAAAAATAAAAAATTTAAATACAAATTTTAGGTGAAAAGAAGAGAAAAGCAATCGTCTTTTCTTACCTCACTGGGAAGTTGTAATTCTGATCTGTCTTCTTGTCCATGGTAAAGGCCCATAATAAAGGGCACAGGTGCATCCAAGAAGTGCGATAAAGATGCCGGAAGGATTGGCACATAGACGTGTTGCCATGTAAATGGGAAGATCAGAATTGTTAACGATTCAGCCACTAGCATCAGTTTCTGGTAATCTGTTGGATAAAGAAAGACTATTATCAGTCTGGGATTAAGAAACGATGCAGAAATTCCTGTCGAAATTATTTCTCATCTTAAGATTCTCAGCAAACCAGCATCGAATAATCAGGATTAAAAAGGTCATTAATGAATTAAAATCATACAAAATCTCAAAAATCTGTCATTAATTGAGCATGTAAAATGGATATCAAAGTTGTGCCGATCACCACAAATGCAAAATAAAAAATGTGTGTAACTCATATAATAGGGTAAGAGGGTTTATGCAAATGTGAAACCGAGATCTTTTGTATTAGTGCAGATAACATAGGAGAAATATACATACATATACAGGATTCCTCATAAGTAATTATGAAATTTTGTAGGTACTTATGCAAAATATGCATTGTGCTAAAATAATGTTATTTAGAAACTCATTCTTAACATGAAAAGGCTGTAACTTTCTTTTTTTAAACTATTCTGTACTTTTACCTAAACAATTTAATAAAAAAGATCCTGTAAGAATTGAATTTAACTGGAAAAGCCCGTCTGAAAAACAGCACAGTCTGTATGCTGCATAAGTAAGGTTTTATAATATGTTAGAGCAATTCCATGTTCATAGGTATGTTACCACATTCCACCCTTTTTTAAAAGATGGGATCACCCGACCATCTATAATATAAATTTCATCTGTCTGCTTAAATGTATGTATGTATGTATGTATGTATGTTCGTATATCTGCCTGAAACTTTCAACAAAGGCAACAGATTTTTACGAGATTGATATCGTTTTGAAGCTCGACCCTTTGGATGACAATCATCGAAAAATTGGTTAAAACATTAATTCCTTCACCCTCAACTGGGCACTTTTCTACAAGAAGGGGTCACTTTTTTCGCTGATATTTTCGAAAGTCATCCCCTCTTTTCGACTGACTAGCGTTAATTTAAACCTTTGCCACTCCTGTTTTGGCGATGGATGCAACGGCAAAGACGTCTCCCCCCCCCCCGTTCTTTTCCTCTTTTGTGTTATGGGTTCGAGCCTTGCTGCCTACCACCACTTTTTTTTTTTTTTTTTTTGCTCAACAAACACCTCCAAACACCCGGACACCCAGGCTAGTCAAAGATAGAATAAAAAATAGAAACAAAACCCAGTCATTTTTTAGATATCATCGTTGTTGTGTCAAACGTGAAACTAATTAAAATACACATTCTTGATTTTCAGACTATGATCAATGTGTAATGCTTGTTCCGTCCAAATGTAGAATTATATTGTGTGGTCTATGTTTGTTCCAGACATCGAAAAATGGAAATATGTCACAAACTCCTGAAATTACATCAACATTACATTATATAAGTGTATTTCAGTTTGGACAAAAGTGGTATACTAATATCGTGAGGTCTGTGTATGCATCAGTTGTCCACTAAATGGAAATATTTTTAAGCATGACAGCAGTATACAACAGAAAAATACAACTGTGGCATTTCCACAGGTCCCACTAGTAGAGGTTTATTCAAAGATAATAAATATACCATAGAAGATATATGAAACTGTAAAATAAGAAACTAATAAATGGTATACTTATATTATTTGCAGCATAAAACAATTTTTTCTGATATTTTTTTAGATGATTGATTATTCATATTATTTTGATTCTTTGTACTACTGTTCTCATCTCGACTGTTATTTTCATAACGTTTTGGGTGATGTAACCTCTGACCTTCTTCAGGTGTATCTTGTCAAACTTGGGAACCTGCATGGAATTTTAAATGGAACTTCTTCTTTTTAATCAATGTGGGTAGCATGCTCTTGTTCTATCAGCCATGATTAGGTAGAAAGTGATTTGCAATTGTATTTTTGAGTGTCACCTACACTGAGGATTGAACCTTCAACCTCTGAAAGAGTGTAACTTACAACTGAATTTTTACCAAGTACTTTATCCACTATGCCACGGGTCCTTGCGGCCAATTCTAGTATGATAAATAGTGATAAGTAGTAAGAATTTACATCAGAAAAACAAGATTAGGTTTAAGGTTTCTAAAATTCATACTAGAATTGTCTACAAGGACCTGTGTCATAGTCGATTACGTAGAACCGTAGTCCAAAGAATTTAAATAATACAAATAAAATATGTTTATTAAAACTGTATGCTTTGATGGACTTTCAGGAATAGTGACATATTTGAACACATAGTCCAACAGTACTCGAGCTATGGCAGCTCAGATTTGTTCTTGAAGATGCTATGAGGCTATGCTATATAGACATTTTTGAGAATGCCTCACAAAAAAACATGGAATGTGGTCAAATTTTGTGGAAAAGAGGGCCACTCAAACAGTTTATGCCTACTAATTCATCGACCAGGCAGGTTGTTGTTCAGACAATCTGATGAAATTGTAGCATAATGGGTTAGCCTCTACCCTTCTGAAAGTACAAACCTGCACTATCCTAGTGTTATAACAACAGCAGAAATTGTAGCACACATATATTAGTTACTTATGGTGGAACTTATCTCTCTCTCTCTCTCTCTCTCTATATATATATATATATATATATATATATATATATATATATATATATTATTACCGTTTTATCTCTGCAATAGTATTGAGCAATATTTTCAGGTTTTTAATTACCATTTTTGCTATATCAATAATATAAAGCTGTGTGTGTGTGTGTGTGTCTGGTCACGAATAGGCTCCTATATGGTTAACTATTTTAAAACACTGATCACATATAATGATAGAAGATGTATCGAGACACAGAAATGGGTATGCTGGATCTGGCATAATGATGATTCATTAAAATTGTGGGGTCTGCGTACGCGCCTGGTCCACAAAGTATGAAAATAAAAAATTAAAAAATTAAAAAAAAAAAACGTTTACAAGTGCTTCTGATATAGATGTACATAAGAATACTTTGATAAGTATGTTTTAACTTAAATAGGGATGGTATAATAAAATTGTGGGGTCTGCGTTCGCGCCTGGCCTCCATAGAATGGAAATAGACACGAACTTTAATACAGACTTTTCATATCTATCTGCGTAAGTATACTTTGATAATTATGTTTCAGTTTGAAGAAATATGGTATAATAAAATTATGGGGTGTTCGTCCGCGCCTGACCTCCAAAGAATGGAAATATGTCACAAAGTTTAACAAGGTTTTTAATATAGATCCACAGAATATTGTGATAAGTGTTTCAGTGTGAACAGGTATGGTATAATAAATTATGGCGTTCATCTATTTTATTTTTACTTTGGTTTTGATACCCCCGAATTCGAAGCTATCTCTTTACAACCCTTCCTTTTCATAACCTACCATAATTCATATATTCATAAATCAGAGTCCATTTTCTGTAGGCTGTTTTTGAATCCAGTAAACGACGGGTACTTTTGCTAGTATATATATATAACAAGAAATCTAACCTCTTAAAATCAGAACAGAACCGAATTAAGACAGGGAATCTTGGAGAAATAAAGGGCCCAATAATACTTTTCCAAGATGGTCTTCCATGCTGTCCTCAATTGGTCTCCATGCACTCAACACCAATGCTTCTCAAAGCACTTCTGTGCTGTAATTAGCATCTCTATAGTGAATCATCATCTATATATTGTGAAGAGTTACACCCATCGCAGGGTAAACCTGCTAACATGCGTGGGTAGAGTCAAAACACAGCAGATCTAACAGTCTAAACTTGATAAAAGAAAAAAAAAAAAACTTCTCTCTCTCTCTTTGACAAGTAGTTGTAGAATGCACCTTAATTGATTAAGAAAAAAAAGTTGTGGAACTTATTTTTTAAATGTTTTCATCTAATGAAAATATAGTGTGTTCGTTGGTTTTCTCTTAATAGTCGTGTAAAGACTACATTTTGATTTATTATTAATGTTATCAATTTTGTTAAATTAAAAAAAAACGCTGCAGCTTTCTTTTTTTAATGTTCTGATTTAAAAAAAAAAAAAAAAATTGCGTCCTAAATTACGAGATGAAAAATAAATAACTCTCTTAGTATACAAGAGTTGTCTCCCTCTACACAGTGACAAATTGTAAAACAGCGCTGAAAATTGGGCAACCAGGTATGAATTACATTGCCATTTGGAATGAATTCAAAAAGAAATCTTCAATTCAATAATATAATCAATAGTGGGTGTTTTTTTAGGTCATGAGAAACAATTTATATATAAAAAATTAAATTACTGACATAATTCTACGATATTTATGAATATTTTAGTCATATATTATTATATTAAATTAATAAATATTAACGTTATGAAAGCATAATTCATGATACAGGGTATATACTATACACTAGTGTATGTGTGTGAGTATATATATATATCTATATATCTATAAAAGTGAACGTGTCTGTCTGTCTTTCTGTCTGTGTGTCTGTCTGTCTGTGTACATTTCCCTACGCAATAACTCTGTCAATTTTTAGTCTATAGACTCGAAATTTGAAATACCGGGTACTGAGATTTGGGAAAATCGATGTGACGGGTGTCAGCCAGAAATTTGGCTGTTAAGGGGTCAAATTTCAACGATTTGACCTTTAAGAACTCTACCGAACTCCTCCGACAATTTTGGGTCTAGACACTTGAAATTTTAGATATAGGTTCCTTGAACCTGGATCTAACTTAATAAAGTGATTTGAGCCCGAAACAATAAATTTTAAGGGGTCATAATAGGGGTCAAAGTTTTAAAAAATTAACCATTTTTTTTGTTTTTTTGCTTTTTTTGCACAGCATACACCTCCAAACACCCGAGCAACGCCGGGCACCCCTGCTAGTGTATGTATATATATATATATATATATATATATATATATATATATATATATATATATATATATATATATGGAAAGGTAATTTGTTTGAATCATTGCTGGTAAATAAAATATAAGTGTATTAGAAAGCTATAGCAATGTGGGTTAGCAGTGTGAGACGTGGTGTGGAAAATGGACAAAAATAGTCAAACAGATGGATATCTGTCTATTTTTGTTCATTTTCCATACCACTTCTCACACTGCTAACCCACATTGCTATAACTTTCTAATACACTTATATTTTATATATATATATACTAGCGAGGGGTACCCGGCGTTGCCCAGGTGTTTGGAGTTGTGTGTGGTTTTGGGTAAAACAAAACTCCGAGGGGGTTAAAAATGAAAATAAAAAAGTTTTGGTAGGTAAGTATGAGGATCGAACTCGAACCGTTGAGGCAAAGTTGGAAATTAAAGTGTGAAAAAAAAACGTGTGACATCAACCATTGGGCCACTGCGAAATACTAACGGAAACACGTTTGAATTTATTTAACTACTAGCAGGGGTACCCGGCGTTGCCCGGATGTTTGGAGGTGTATGTGCTGTTAAATAAAAAAGAAACCGGGGGGGGGGTGTAAAAGTTGGTAGGATCGAACCCAAAGCCCTGAGGCGAAGTTTGAAAATAAAATCGGCCAGTCAGAATGAGTTAAAGATGTTTGAATTTATTTAAGTAAGAACCAAATTAACAGGTGCGCGCACGGAAGCCGTTGAGCATTACGACGACGACGGTCAATGACCAGGTTTGTTTGTTATAAGCGAAGTAAAAAAAGAAAACAACGTTAAAACTTAAGCGGGGTGTGGGGGTAATCAAAACATCGAGAAAAAAACACAAAAAAACTACCGGAAGGCAAACGAACGATGTTAAACATAAAAATCGAAAAAACAAAACATATTACTGTACGATATATAGAGAGAGGGAAAGAGAGAGCGAGACAGGGTAGTCTTGAAAGTTTTTCAACTGTTAAAACTATATTTAAAAACAAACAAACAAACATAATTCCAAGTTCTTCACTAGAAAACTATTTCACTTCTATATCAGTTCATCTCTTGCAGTCACTGGATTAGTGTGCTTTCAAAGATTTACACTAGTTCTAATATTATTTTAGGGACCATCAGTTGTTTACCATGAAAAACTGTTTCAAGGATTTAAAAACTAAACAGCATTCTATATCATGGCATCACAACAGTGTAGATTAAATACCTCCATTAGCTTGAAATCCTCAATGTTCAACAAAGTCTGAACAGTCAAACTTGCAACACAAATGTATTGACCTCTAAAGGTTAAATTAAACTAGCATTTGTTTTTTGTTTAGCCTTTTGTGTGGCCAAAACAATAAGTTGTCTGTATGTACCAGGTTATCTCAAGTATTAATTATTTCCAAACGTTACTTGTCTGGTACTGCAGATATTTATAGCAGATGGTAATTGTGTTTCTTCGCTAGCATCTTCAGAACGAGAACTTTTCTCTTTTGATGGCAAAGGTTTTACCATAATATCACATGAATAGATATTCATAAAAAAAAAAAAAGTCTGCAATCATAACAGGTGAAACATGATTAGTTAGTTGTCTTCTATGGAAAGACGGGAAATGAAAGGAGGGGTACATGGATACTGATGCGGATTGAATGTGCCAAATTTGAATCCTGTTGGCTCCTGGCACTTTTGATGTTGGTAACCTTTGCGTGGTTCTTCCTCTAAGTACCTGCCTCTTGAAAGAACTGAAGGAACCAATGCCGACAACAGAATCAAGCTGGTTAAAAAGTAATACCATGTCGATTAATATGAATTTACAAATTTTTCAAGCAAGATACTATAATGTAATGTATCCCTCCCTCCATCTAGGCATAAAATAGCAACATTTGTCAAATTAATCGTATACAATAGGTATTATGTTGCTGAATTTTTTTTAGATGAGGATTGATAATTGTTATTATTCAAACTAGTGTTCGCATCTGAAATGATGTAAGTCATGATGTAAAATAAATAGATAATTAATTGCCGTAAGCTGTAAATCGATAGTTGTATATCGAAAGCAGAAAAAGAAAGACAAAGACAACAGAGAGGAACAAAAGGGGAGAGCGACAGAGAGAAAGAGAGAGAGAGAGAGCGACAGAGAGAGAGAGAGAGCGACAGAGAGAGAGAGAGAGAGCGACAGAGAGAGACAGAAACAGAGACAGAGAGCAATAAAGAGAAATACTGAGGGAGAGATAAGTAGAAAGAAAAAGAAGTGTAGAGATAGATAAAAAGAAGGAAAGAGAGAGAGAGACATAACGAGAGAGAGATAATGAAAGAAAGAGAGAGGGACAGAGACATAGCAATAGTGAGAGAGAGATAGCATGAGAGAGAGACATAGTGATAGCAAGAGAGAGAGATTAGACAAATTCTTTCAACTCAGTTTTTAAAGTAGCATTTACAGAAAATTCAGAACAACAGTGGAAATAAAACATGAATGACGAGCAGATTTCTTTGAAAGACTGAACCGATTCCAGCAGTTCACTCAACAGATTCACTTTAATGAGTGCAGACATCAGAAACAGATTCTTCGTTCATTCCCTTTTTTTAAAGCTTGTGTTTGTTATTCCTCACTTTTACTGCGTTAAAAAATCCCAGTGTCCGACTGTTCTACCCACCTGTTAGCATTTCATATGCGCATAGACAAACACATAAAATATCAGGGTGGTTTCGTAATCAGTTTTTTGTTTTTTTTGTTTTTGTTTTTACCATGGCTCAGCAGAACTATTTATAGTTAGATGAACATTACAATTATTATTTCCGACAGAACCCTAACCTCCTCTTCATTCAACATTACAATTTTTATCTATTACCAGCTTTGCATCTGTGATATCTATTACCATCATATTTGGTTTAACATCTGTTTTACATGCTGGCATATGTCGGACATAATGGTATGCAGAGATGAGTAGTGGCCCTGAGCTTCCAAATTGGGGAGGAGAGGTGATTATCCAATCATATTCAAAATATCTTTCTTCCTCATAATATTCCTCAGTACTGTGGTGCATACAATCAAGGAGTCAGACCTCTGCATGCCACTAGTTGGACGTTTTTTTTTTCTAAATTGACTTAAAAACAAACCTATCTCTGACCAGGTCTTTACTTACCCTTCTTTCTCTCAACTTTATCCTTATCACTTCCTCCTTCGTTTTCCTTGGTCTTCCCCTGCCAACTGACCCTGCTACCTCAACTGTTCTACATTTGCTAGCCCCCCAAACTCTAATTCATTCTTACACGACCACACCGATAAAGTCTTCTGTCCTGTACACATCTCCCTGTTCAGATTCAATCTTCATCCGAGATCATATCTAAGTCTATCTTTAAAACTCGTATTACGCATCCATTCCATCATTTTTATATAATTTCTCGGGTTTGTTTTACTGTACACATAGATTCGAAAAAATCGTCAAAAACAAATATGTAACAAATAAATGTTATCAAAAGCAAGATAAGTTACTTTTCTCCCTAACTGGATAATTTTCTAGTGTTTTTATTCAATGTAACATGTTTATTCAGCTCGAAAAACATGGTGTTTACCGATGTATTGGAAAATTTAAAATGGCGTCCGGACACGGTAAGTTTGGGAAAAGGAGTTATAAATAAAAAACTAAACAAAATACTGTTAGAAACTCGCTTAATATATGTTACCGTAACATAGACTGACATATATTCGGTGGGTTTTTAATAGTATTTGGCCTATTTATTTTAATTTTTGACTCCTTTTCCCAAACTTACCATGTGAAAGAGAGTTGGGCGCCATTTTAAATTTTTCAATACATAGGTAAACACTGTATGTTTTTCGAGCTGAATAAACATTACATTAAATAAAACACTAAAAACATATCCAGTTAGGCATAAAAGTAACTTATTTTGCCTTTGATAACATTTATTTGTTATATATTTGTTTTTTGATAACTTTTTCGAATCTATGTGTACAGTAATACAAAACCCATTTCTCTTCATAAAACATATCCTCAACTCTTACTGACCAGATTTCACTTCAAACATCATCACACCGTGGACATATACCTGATACACTGGTCCCCTGGTAGACAGCCTAGGACAATAAAGTATCTATAAACCATCCAATTTTAAATAAATAATTTAATTGTAATGTTTAGTCATAAAAACGCGCTATTATCAATAACCATGAAAAAAAAAAAAATGCCAATTTTTGTTCGTTTTGTGACACAAAAATGTAATTCGGTGACAATTTTCACATTGGAAGAGAAGGCAGATCAACAAAAGCGTAAATAAATGCGTGCCTTGAATGAATGCTAATGAAAAAAATAGCAGACCGCTATCTCTTCAATTTTCACCATGATAGCACTCTTGAGATCCACTCCGCTTTAGTTATACACCAGTAAGTTTACTGTATATGGAAATTATATATATATAAAAAAAATATCAATCCTTTTTCTCTATATAAATAAAACTCAGAGTGTGTGTGTGCGTGCGCGTGATGTTTGCGTGTTCCTTATAGAAAGAAAGATTAGAGAATCCACATAAAATCTAAAATTTGTATATTTGTGGAGCAGTTTTTTTTTGATGCATGTTTGATTAAAAAATAGTGATAATTCCTGTTTGTTTCTTTTTGTAACTCACCACGTGCCTGACGAAGATTCATGAGAGTTAAAAATGTTTGCAGACAAGTTCCTGTGCACAATCAAGTAGAACATTAGATCATTGACCTGCCAACTCAAAAAAGATTTTAAAAAATAAATAAAAAGAAAGAAACGGGAATTTTAGCTGTTGTTTAAACATGCATCAAACAAAATTTCAAAAGTGTTTTAAAAGTGTATTCTCATGTAAAATTTATTTGTATAAACACAGGAAAATGCAAAATATACGACTATGAAATACTTAGAACTTCTACCCAGTCATGCTGACTGAATAAGAGCATGCTACCCTCACGGATTAAATAAAGGGTTGCATTTGAAATTTCATGCAGATCCCCGATAAGTTTGACAAGATACGCCTGAAGAAGGTCGGCAGTTACATTGACCGAAATGATGTGAAGATAATACTCAAGATGAGTGGCTTCCGGGCCTTGATAAGTGGTGATCTCCATGTAAAAAATTTAAAAAAAGAAAAAAAAGTAGTCCGAAGAATCCATATAATATGAACAATCAATCAAAAATTCAAAACCGTAAAGAAAATAATGTTTAAATGTGTTAATATTTTTTTTTTTTTTTGTATACAAGTATTGAATAAAAATCGCTCAGGTTTCATAAATTAATTCAAATAATTACAAGCATAAAAAAAAATAGACAAAGCAAATGAAAAAGAAAATTGTTTTAGTGTGATGTGAATGTTTTCTTTTTCTTTTTCTTTTTTTTTAATAAAAGTAGTTATTTATAAGTTGAAGAATGTGTGAAATCAATACACAAAACCAAAGAAAGAAAGAAATGCTGTTTTTTGACTTTTGCATTATGAAATAAATTCAGTAAAGTTAAAATTAGTTACAGATATGATGAGATGTGTGTTGCAAAGATTATTTAATATTGATATGAACTTTTATGAATGAAATTAATCATGCAAATTGAAATCTTACTCATATATGAAAGAACAAGAAGTTTTTATTTGAAATTGACCATTTGTTCGTTTTTAAGTATACTTAAGAAATGTAATTGGTAATGACCGAACTACGATTTCCAGTATTGCTGTATTCTTAGAAAGGGGATGATTATTAATTTGTTTTGGACGTCTGTATATATTCTGTAGAAGAAAATAAGGAGGTTGAAATTAAATAATGTGGGTGTTTTTTTTTGTTTTTTTTTTTGTAAGGTATTTCTAAAAAAATTCCCTTATATTAATAAAGGTACTGGTGTCAAAGAGTTATGTGTGAGGAGAAAATGAATAGGGAGTGAAAGAGTTTGCTACCTTCTGTATGAAAAATGTTTAGGAGAAACAGATAGGTTGGATTAAATGTAATAATATTTGTATATAGAAGAAATGTAAGTATATCCATTAAGAAGGAATACAGGTGATTTGTGAAAATGTGTAACAAATTGAGATTTTGATATTAAGTCTACCATTGGTAAAAAATAAAAGGGAGAAAACAATATTATACAGGGTGGAACAATAAAATTGTCATCCTAGAAAAGATGACATGATTCCATTTCCGTTTGATAAAAACCGGTTTTCTTTTTTTGTTGTTGCAGACCATCTACTAGTTAGCCAGTTGAGTACAAATCCCAAGAGCGATAGGAGCCTTCTATCATATCTGAAAGTGACAACGTTCAATGAGTGAGATTGGAGATGTGCTATTGTATGACTCATGCTCTCTACTGATCCAAACTATTACAACAGGACCATTGCCAACACCCTCAAAATGCAAATCCAGATGGTTCAACGCTTGAGGACACAACTCAACAAAGTTTCCAGCCACGGTTATGGTCTTTGGTGTGGTTTCAAGTGAGGACCACACCATCCCAGCTCACATCTTCGAAGTTGGTTTGAAAGTCAACACCAAAGTGTACCTGGATGTGCTGAAGAGTGTGATGATCCACTGGTACAATCAGGTGACCGCTAGCAGACCCTGGGTATGGCAGCAGGGCTCAGCACTAGCCCACAAAAGTCCAAGGAGACCCAGACTTGGCTTCAGGAGGAGTGCTACAACTTTGTTACTTCTCTCACTGGCCCTCCCCCCTCTTTCTCCAGACCTGAACGTGCTAGATTACTTTGGTCATACGTCAAGAACGTCACCAACAAGACCTCAAACAATACCAAAGCCAGCCTGATCACTGCCATCCGCCGAGTATTGTGGAAAGGGCATGCTCCCAGTTCAAGACCTATATCGTAACAGTGATTAAGGCTGAAGGCGGCTATATTGAATAGATATCAGTTCTACTATATAATCAAGTTACCTAAATTGATTTTTTTCAATAAGTTTTAAATTAAAGCTGTAGTATTGTTCTCTAGGACGACAAATTTATCATTTCAATCTGTATATAAGAAAGAAAAGACCTTGTATCACCCCCTTAATCATACAACACAGTATCAAAGGCACCTGCCTTCACCTAGAAATATCTACAAGATAAAATATCCATAAACAACTAAGTTTGGAATAAATAATTTATTTGGATGATTCAGGCATAAAAAATGTTGTTTTCTTATGACAGAAAGATGCAATTCAGTGAGAAATGTCACATGTATTAATGAATAACGATCAGAATTCCATTAATTAACAAACAACACTCATCTGTTGATTAATTTTAACGGCATTTCAACCTTGACGGTGATTTTGTGCTGAAAGGTGTCCAAAGTTATAAGTATTGGTTATATATATACACTAGCAGGGAGACCCTATATTGTCCGGGATTGAATGAAAATCGACAAATATTCCACCCTTCCATACTTTTATTATCATTGAAATTGGTGAAAGCACCTATTTTTCAATTAACTTGATCGATTGCCTGCTCTAGTTAGTGACTCATTCCCACCCCTCTCATGTACTGGGAGAAAGCTTCACATGCCTCTCAGCAGCGACTTAGTACACAATACATTGTAGTCTACAATTGCACTGTAGAGAATCTGTTAATTTTATATCATCTGTAAATAATGGTCTGACTTAAAATTTAAGATGCAAAAGTCAAATATCATGGTTTAATTGTACTCTAAACAAAAACATTCATTTTGAATGCGCCCCTGTCATATCAAAGAACAAACTGTTGATTTTATGAAATTATTTTTACATAATAACTTGAATTAAAGTTAAACGGACAAACATCAAGTATGTATCCCTCTATCGTACTGTATATCAATACTCTATGGCTGACTGGGATAACTTCTGAACATTTATAGCAGATATATCTCTGCCTTCTATGTTTAAAAAGAATGCGTCTTCTATAATATCAGACCTGAAGGAATGGCTAATTGTCAGTATAGACCGCTTCATACTCTCTAAGAAATTCCAGCAAATGCCTAATAGTCAACCAAGGTTCATTACAGTATGTACTGGTGCCATTACACACTACTTCCATTGCTATCAACAAAATATGAAACTAGGACTGCCAGCGACCACTGTAGAGAGTAATAAAGAATGCGATAGATTTGTATGCTCAGTACATCAAGTTAAAAGTAGCTGAGCAGTGGCTTGGTTCCCACCAGTTTTGACAAATAACAAACAGGTCCTGAACAGAGGTGGGTCCTCTATCCCAATCATCAATGGACCTGAGGTAATCTTGTCAACATCTGACAAAGCCAAAAGCTTTGCAGTAAATTCTATCCATTGTGACCAGGGCCACCTAGCCTCTATATTTTCTCCTATGACTGAAAACATTGCTATGTAACATACAAATATCTGTGCGTGATGTTGTCAAGCTTATGATAAAAACTTGATTCCAATAACGCAACCGACTCCGACGGCATTCTAATCATAGTACTCAAAAAGTTTCAATTAGAACTAGCTCCCATACTTACAAAACTTTTTAAACGTTGTCTTAAGGAGAGACTTTCCTAAAACCCTGAAAAACTTCATCAGTTTGCCCTGTATTTAAAAATTTCAGAGATCAGTCATCTACTTCTCAGTGCAGACCAACCAGTCTCCTGTTAGAATCTGTAATAAATAGAGAAGTGGTCAACTACCTCAGCAAAAATAACCGACTCAGTGACGTGCAATATTGTTTCCATTCTGCTAGATCTATGGCTGATGTGTTAACTGTAATATCACATAGGATTAGTGAATCTCTCAATGAAGGCTTCATTTCTGGAGCAATATTTCTTGATATACCAAAGGCTTTTGATAGGGTATGACATAAAAGTCTACTCCACAGGATTGCCAGCTATGGAATAGTTGGAAATGTCTTTTCGATTATTAAATCCTTTCTCTCTGATAGGCTTATAAGAATAGTTGTCGATGGGCAGAAATTAGTTCAAAGCTGGCATCCCTTAGAGCTCTATCCTGGGCCCAACTCTCTTCTTGATCTTCATCAATGATCTCCCAAATCACATTCTTAGATCATTCCGACACCACAATCTATGGCAACATTTCAAAGGCCAGCAATGACCAAGATCTTTTTGATTCTCTCTCTTCTGATCTTTAGTATATGGTGCAATGGGGGAAAAGATGGCTGGGTAATTTTAATGGAGCTAAAACCAAGCTTCTCTCTATTCATAATCGTTCTGACCCTTATCAGGCCCCAATTGAAATGAATGACTCTGATCTTGGGGAAGCATTATGTCTTGACAAGCTTCTGGGACTGACCTTCACTCCTGATCTGAAATAGAACATATCAAATTTGTTGCCAAGATCACTGGAAAATGGTTAGATCATTCTACTGCTCCAGTAGGTATCTCACTGCCGATGCAATCCTCTATCAGCATAAGAGCCAAGTAAATCCTAAAATGGAGTACTATTGCCGCATCTGGGCAAGAGCTGCTTGGCGCATCCTGTCCTACGTTGAAAGAGTTCAAAGCCGGCTTCAAAACCTAGTAGCTGATGCACTTGTTTTTATAATATTTTTCTTTCCTTCCTCGCTGTAACGTCACCTGCACATGGCTCAGTATTTGCATATGTTTTGTTGCTGCTGCTGCCATACACGTTTGCACGCTCTGTTACATATTTACTTCCTTTCAAAGAAATTAGTCAAGATCAGGTGAGGTTTTTAAAAGCCAACGCACTGAAGGAAGTGCACTCTGGTTTACAAAATATGCCTGAGCAGGCCCTCAGGCTATTAGCAATAAACTCATCCTTTCTTAAAAAGACAAATTAAAGTCTGGGAGGGTAGATGTACAAAACAGAACCATACCTAAACTATAGATAAGCAAGGCCACTATCAAAGATGTCTCCTCGGCTGTAACACCTACTTGCGTTGTGCCAGATAAGTTTAGAATAGCATTATTGAGATATGTTCATACGATCTTGAAGGATTTCTTCTTCACTTCTTAATGAAGGACATAAAAAAATGAATAGTATCATACTCTTTCTAGTATAGTATCATACTCTTTCTAGTATAGTATCATACTCTTTGAATAGTATAGTATCATACTCTTTGGTTCTTTGGAGAATCTTCATTGCTAAATATACAGATCAATCTATGCGTCTTAAGAATGGATTTGTTCTTGTCCTCCATTGCTACTCAGTGAAATGTTTAATGAACAATAACCTGAAGCAGAACAGACAATATTGAAAACGCAATTTGAACAATCATTTCAAAACGTGACTTGTCATAAATAGGGAATAAAAATAAGGATATAAAATATTTTGAAAAAAAAAAAAATAAATAATAAACATAAAATAGAAAAGTGACGGTTTCATGACCTTGCATTCTCAACGAATTGAATAAATAGATCTTTTAATAAATGTAAATTGCCATTCACATCAAATATATTATAGTTATAAAATATATAGTTTTTTTTTTTCAATATAATTATCCACTGACATATTTTGTTGTCTATGGTTTATCATAGTGGCTGAATATATATGTATATATAATATACATTATAGTTATAAAGCCTCTTTAAGAAATTAAAGTCCTCTTCAGGAAATTACAAAACGTGTTCATATTATTTGGATTCTTCAGACTATTGTTCTCATCTTGAGTGGCATTTTCACAAGAAAAAGTCATCAACATTAGCAAAAACACAATATTTTGACTTTCATAGTTGAATACTCTCCAACTGTTTACTATATATATACTCGCTGATTTGGTATTTATAGATTCTTAATTTCCTTCAATTGTTGTATTCATTGCCAGTGGACAAGGTAGAATGCTAGCTTACAAAGTCAAGGGTGACTTTGTAACGGGGTTCAAATCTCCCGACCAACAGTAATGATCGCTTCCTACACTGATGATTGCACAAGCATTATATACATATTTATATATATATAAGTGAAAGTGTCTATCTATGTACATTTCCCTACGCAATAACTTTGTCAATTTTCAGTCTACAGACTGGAAATTTGATATACAGCGTAGTGAGATTTGGAAAAATCTTTGTAATTCGTTTTCAGACAGAAATTTGGCTGTTAAAGGGTCGAAATTCAATGATTTGACCTTTGAGAACTCTACCAAACTTCTCTGCCAATTTTGGGTCTAAACATTTGAAATTTTAAATATAAGTTCTTTGGACATGGATCTAACTAAATAACTTGATTTAAGCCCAAAACAATACATGTTAAGGAGTTATAATAGGGGTAAAAGTCCAAACAAACTTGACCTCTGTGGTCTCTACCAAATTACTAAAGACAATTTCTGGTCTAAACATTTGAAATTTTACATAAAGGGTATTCAGAGATAGGGCAAGCTTTTTAATCGGTTTGGATCGAAAATTTGAGCTGCAAATATATAAATGTATGTATGTTTGCATGTCTGCCTAAAACTTTTGACAGAGGCGACGGATTTTCACAAGATCAGCATTGTTTTAAAGCTCGACCCTTCAGACGACAAATACCGAAAAATTGGCTAAAAACATTCATTTCTTCACCCTCAACTGGGCACTTTTCAACGGAGAGGGGTCGCCTTTTTTGCCAATATTTTCGAAAGTCATCCCTCTTTTCGCTTGTCTAGCCTTAATTTAAACCTACGTCACTTCTGGTTTCTTGGTGGTCATAGCAGCAAAGGCGTCACGTTTCTTTCACATTCTTTTCCTCCTTCGCGGTACAGGTTCGAGCCTGCCTTCCTACTACCACTTTTTTTTTTTTCTTGCTCAACACACACCTCCAAACACCCAGGCAATGCTGGGCCCCCATGCTAGTATATATATATATATATATATATATATATATATATATATATATATATATATATATATATATATATATATATATATATAAAATGGCTGAATAAAGATCAATTAACATGATGGATTTTAAAAAATGAAAAATGAAAAAGGGCTAGCTAACTGGGTTTCATTCCTTGCTCAACAGAGCTAAATCAAGGAAAAATTGAATATGGCAGGGGGAGAAAAAAAAAGTATAATTAAAAAATAAACGATTTACTATATGTGGATTTAATTAGCATCCCAAGGATTCAAACCACTTGAAGGTCCTATATAAGTGTTAGAAAAGAATTGCTGCAATTAAAAACATGGAAGAAGGGAATGCTTCTGTATTGTTAGGAGAGAGGGTGCTGTTTCTGTGGATGGTATTACTTATGGATTGTTTATATAAATTGGCGCTTGTTTTTGGTTTGCATTATATGATTCATTTAAAAATATATATTGCTTTTTTTTTCTCTATGTATAAATTAAGGTTTTATGTATGTATACATATGAAATGATTCCTATATTTTCATGATTCCGATACAAGTACCGATTCCGTGCTAAATTACCGATTCTGATAGTGATACAATTACCGATTCCGATTCTTTATAAATCTCTAATTACTTAACTATAGAGTTGTCATTTTTCCCGATTTTTGTAAAAACACATGTGCAGATATTTTCCTAAACGTTAAAATACACTTGCGGAGGACGATCAATCGATTTTAGCTTTATTTGTAATTTAAAATCAATAAATATTAATTATTTTATCATTATTACCAGCAATGGAAGATTTTACTTTAAACAAAATCAAATAAAAAAAAGACAATTAAAAGACTCGTTTTGGCATTGGAAAATAGAAATTAATTTTTCTGATTTCGATACCCCCAAATCTTCTGATTTTTCCGATTCCCAATTCTGATTCTGATCAATCGTCCCACCACTAATATATACAGTGATGATCATATTTATTGGCACGGTAAAATAAAAGTTAAATTTTGTCTAATAAATTCTAAAAAAGGGATTAAATTAAAGAAAATAACAAAGTATATTATGTATTTTTAACTGGCCTTTCCGATGCAGCAATCGGATTTTAGAAAAAATAAATAACAAAGGAACAACAAACATAATTGCAAAAAACCCTTGTTCAAAATTATTGGCACGATTTATTTAATAATCAATTGTATAGCCTTTGGCCTTGATTACCTTCCTCAGTCGCTTTTCATAGTTTACAACCAAGTTGTTGCACTCTTCAGTAGTAATTTTAGCCCACTCTTCCTGACAATAATCCTCCAATTGAATAAGATTCTTAGGCTTCCTTTGCATTACCCTCAATTTTAATGTTCTTCATAAATTTTCAATTGGATTAAGGTCTGGGCTTTGTGATGGCCACTCCAAAACATTAATATGATTGTCCTCAAGCCATTTCTTAGTCAGTTTAGCCGAATGCTTTGGGTCATTATCTTGCATGAACCACCAACGACGACCAAGTGAGAGCTCTTTAGCAGAGTCTTTCAGGTTTTCATCCAATATTTTAACATAATCTTCCTTTTTTATGCTACCTGTGACCTTAACAAGTCGCCCTGGTCCAGAGGCAGCAAAGGATCCCCAAAACATCAAACTGCCTCCACCGTGCTTCACTGTGGGTATGGTGTTCTTAGGCAGGAAAGCTTCGCCAGATTTTCTGTAAATATAAGACACTTTATTATGGCCAAATAACTCTATTTTCGTTTCGTCAGTCCATAGAACACGTTTCCAGAATGCAACATCTTTATCAATATGACGTTTTGCAAAGGCTAGCCTTGCTTTCAGGTGCATAGGCTTCAATAAGGGAGTCTTTCTCGGACGACATGCTTTTAAACCAGCTCTCTTCCAAACTCTACCAACTGTATGTCGAGATACATTCACTCCAGAGGTGCTCTGTTCATCAACAATCTCCCCAACAGAGATCCTTGGGTTTTGTTTTACTTGTCGAACAATTTTCCGTTCATCTCTTGGGGAAAGAATCCTTTTTCTCCCTCTACCCTCTAAACTCATAACGTGGCCTTGCGATTTGAACTTGTTTATTATGGCTCTAACAGTGGATTTGGGAAGGTTTAGCTTCTTTGAAATCTTATCATAGCCCTCCCCATTGGTATGGCATGCTACAACAAGCTTCCTGACGTCTTCGCTGTGTTCCTTAGTTTTAACCATGGCGATTGAAAATTATAATTTAGTCACTTATAATAGTTTAAATAAATCGCTATCTAAAAATTATCTGAAAAAAATTATTCACTGAATTAGCGTTAAACAAGCATAATATGGCTATAAAAAAGTTCAGAAAGCACGTAAACCGGAAATTGATTGATATTATACTGATACTAAAAGAAAAACAAAGCCGTGCCAATAATTTTGAACAAGGGTTTTTTGCAATTATGTTTGTTGTTCCTTTGTTATTTATTTTTTCTAAAATCCGATTGCTGCATCGGAAAGGCCAGTTAAAAATACATAATATACTTTGTTATTTTCTTTAATTTAATCCCTTTTTTAGAATTTATTAGACAAAATTTAACTTTTATTTTACCGTGCCAATAAATATGATCATCACTGTATATATATATATATATATATATATATATATATATATATATATATACTAGAAAATGTACCCGGCAATTAAACGTAACATTAAATTCCTTTAAGAAAATAAAAAAAAAGAAAAAGAAATTGAAACATGGTCATGCAAGCAATATGTTTTTTCTAAACACTTAACTTTTTGTAAATAAAAAGAAATACTGAAGCTGAAGCCTAAAGATAGTGAGTCAAGTAAGATAACCATCAAGCCACGATATTTAGAAAATGTTTTCAAACATACTGATTCTTAACATAATGTAAACGATTTGCGTATGTGCAGTCATGAAACAGGTAACAAACAGATAAAAATCTGATAACTTCAACAAACCAATTTTTCAATTTTTATCCCTTAGCAGCCCTTTTTCTGGATGAAAATGGATTAAAAAGTTTTCCACATGTCTGAATGTCGTATAAACCAAATTTCAAGTCTGTAGATCAAAAATTTGCTGAGTATATAAGTTGAAAAGTGTCCTCACACACATTCTCATTTATGAGTGAGAGCTAATCATGGTGGATGTATGAAAGGGGGCGTTTTATTTGGAAATTTGCCCAAGGTAGTCTGCTGAGTTTCTCCCAAGAGATTGTCCTTGGCTCCCCATCAGATTACAAGTCTACATATCTAAGAAAAAAAACTTAAAGAAAAACTATTTGAATACATAAATTTGCTAGATATCTTACCTACATTTGAGGCAAAATAAATAAATAAATAGATGCACACGGGACAAAATTTGGATGGATTACAACACATTACCAGACTAAAACAAGTAAATTACATATGAAACAGGCCATGATTCAATGCAAAACAGAATGGAAAAAAAGAAAAGAAAAAATCCACCGAAAAGTTTCTTTAGAATATTTTTAAAATCCCTGGAGAGTCACTCGTTTAATGATCATCCAAGCACAAGGCAGAATTTTACAGAAATTAAACGATGTAATTAATTATATCCAGTTTTACAGCAGACTTTTTTATGTTAAATTTTCACAAATAAAGATAAATAACTGAAAACCTGAGTTTGTCAAGTTCGAATCCAGTTTGTTCCATAGAAACACTTTCATCAAACCCACACCTCACATTGTGTCTAACCTCTTAAAGAGGAAGTAAATAAAACAACTATATAATCTTCTAGTTCATTTAACATATCAGATGTGGATGGTATGATAGCAGAAAGTGATTTTCTCCATGAAATCGTGTATGTTGGTTTTGATGTGCTATTGCTTTAGGTCATATTTGATCATTATTCCAAGTTTTTATCAGCTTGCCTTTTCCTCGCTTAATTTGGATGTGTATAAAGCCAGAATTTTGTTCAACATAGGTGGCTGCAATGCAAAGCAGGCTCCAGTATCAACACCTTTAACCTCAATAGCAGAACAAACTTACTCAAGTAAATATAAATAACGAAATATTTATAATTGTTTATGGATTTAAAATATTTTAGAGACAAAACAAAAAGAGGAATAACTATCAAAAATCAAAAGAGAGATTAGTCTGACTGACAGAAATAAAAGAAAATACTGTTAGTCAACGTTTGTTTCTCCAAGGTTTTTTTTTCCTACATATTTTATATATAATAAAAAATACACCCTAAGATATTCCCTAATTAAGAATTGAGTCATGTTAAAAAAAAGAGAAAAAAAAGAAAGAAACATCCATTTTGATTGTTCTAATCTATATAAATAAAACAGTAGATGTGTGTGTGTGTGTGAAAATATTTCACAGATGAACTACTGGTCACATAACACTGAAATTAACAGGAAATAGCAACTGTACACCAAGTATGGTTTATGATGAGTAAAATCTTTGATTGGATGAATAACTGCAACTGCATAGAAACATATTGGCAAGTTGAAATGCCAGCTGTTCATTTCAACTTGCCAACATATTGTTGACTTCTTTCAGCGCATGCCCAAATACAATTCATTTCTTCAAGTTGTTTAACATTAAATTTTTCTACCTTACCTCTTGATAGCGACATCAGTAGAAGATGCAGCTGGATTACTAAATGTTTTGGTTTTGATTCTAGCTGATGGCACCCAAGTAATTTTTTAACAATTTTTTTAAATCACTACTATATATTAGGTACAAGATAATATTCAATAGAGAATTGGCTCTGTAATAATAAATACGAAATATATATGAATTAAAATAGATTTAAGTGCATTTTACGATCCGGCAAGCCCCCCCCCCACTAGTTAATCACAATTTGCAATTAACTCACAAAGTGAGCCATCTCTTACTACGTTTGTGTCTATCACTTTTACCCTCTCTCACTGTATGTTATCTGACACATTTATATGCTATCACTCTTTCTCAATCAGTTTGTTTATTAAAAGTCAGGGGTAATCAGTTTTCTTTCTCTGATGCTTCCTTTAATCCTCGTCCTCCCCTCTCTTTCTGTTAAACAGACAGCAAGAAAAGAGTAGTAATACTATTTAACCTGTAGTGATAAAGATAGGCAGGGAGGGGAAATAGCAAGCAAAAAAAAAAAAAAATGATTTTTGATTTTGTTCTTTTAAAATTTAACCGTTTTTATCAAGCACACTGTCATCACCTTCCTTTTCCAAAAGTTTTTTTTTTTTTTTCACAATAATCAGGAGTTTGTATCATCTTCCTTAGAATGCGAGCACATCCTTTCAGTCATCACCGTTTCATTCAGAAAGGGATTTGGCTTATTACCCGTTACATGAGGTGCCCCTACCATGGAATGATGACGGGCAAGATACAAATATAGTTATATTTGTATCTTTTCAGAATACTTCATCAAGGAAGATGGTTTCACCCTCCCCAACATAAAACTGACCTTGCATAATGTGTTGCTGCAATGGAAAACGTTAAAAAAAAAAGAAAAGGCTTTTGTCTGAATTTTGGTTTCGTCTTAGTAGACCATTACCTCCCAGGCCTTACCTCCTCTACTAGGAGGAGGTGGGTGATATTGGTCACTCAAGGTGTCCCTATACAGTGTTCTCTTGAGAGAGCTGGCCCTCTCCCACACGTTAAACTGATTTCATGTGTAACTGCAGTCGGTGTGTGTGTGGGGGGGGAAGATAATCCATAGCATGATGCTGATGCACTGCTCTCATCATCGATTCTGGATACTTTTACATCATATCAGCTCAAACAGCTACTCCGACGTGAGACGGACAGATTTAGGTCACCTTCTCGACAACAAAGTGCTACACCTACAAAACTTTCAAGATCAAAAAACTCGACCTCCTACACTGACCTACGTTCTCTACTCTCAGCCAATAAAAATACTCCATATTTAAAGTGAGCCTCTTATGATCAACCAAGTAGCTTTCCATGAAAACGGATTCCTGTTTTCATAATTTTTTACGCCTTTTTTCCAGGATTGCTCTTTTTAGCCAAATCTTCATAAAAGCAATTAATGCTATATTCGTAATATTTTTCAACACTTTTGTTCTCACTACTCCCACTGTTCCATAAATGCATAATTTTGTTCTTATTATATTTTGCTAGAAAAGAAAACCCAGCATTAAATAAGGTATCTTCTGTCCATTTGTGCTCAACCTAGAACTTTTTTTTTTATCACATTTTATAACATTCAATTTTTGCAGTGCGATAAAAGGATATAGCCAGCATTGATTGGCTGAGAGAAGATCTGAATAAAGTGACTACAACTGAAATAAAATTCATAGTCTTCACCCCCTTGAGGTATACTTATGGGAATAAATGAGTACTTTTGTACACTCTTACTCCAACTCCTTATTAACATTCTGATTATTATTTTTTTTTTATTTCAATAATTTTCAACTTATAAATTAAAACATATTTTTATGGATGTTAAGTGCAAGCACAAACCCTAAAATAAGGTTTTACCCTTTAGGATAAGTATATTTACATTTAATCAAAATACTTTGGGTAAAGTAGTTTTAGAATATGTACGATTATGGGAATCTCTCCGAAACCTTCATGTTTATTGACTCTTTACTGACTTAAGCTCTCGAGCCTTAGCCAATCAAAACACTCCAAATCTAACTCAGCCCCTTATGACCAGGCAATTATCTTGTATAAATAAGGATTCCTATGTTTTTAGAATTTTTATACCTTTTTTTCTACCGCTTTGCTTTTTTTTCTTCAACTAAATTCATTTGAATATAGTTAATGTAGTATTATAATTAATATATGTTAATATGTAGAATTTTTTTCAATGCTTTTGCTCTTGTTTACCAATAAATGTTATCCCAGATTTATAAATGTTATCTTTATCTTGCATTTATATGCTGCATTCATTACATGCTTCAAACAATCTTTTAACTGGAATACTTTCTTTTTACTAACCGCATTTCTGATTGAAATAAGTTTTCACTATTGATATTAATCGGTTAATGACCATATATGGGATCTTTATGTCTAATCATATCATCTTGAGAGCCTTTAAACAAGCCTTAAATTTGAAAGGTTTTCTAGAATCAAAATCACATCATGGATTTTGATCAAAATTAAAATAAAGATTCTAGATAAAAGGTCTATTACCATATCTTGGTTCTAATCTTTGTAAAGGAACATAAAGTTAATGGAAACTGTTCTGATTGGGGAATTAATTTTATCCAACCTGGGATATTCTTCTATTTTTTTTTATCTATCTAATATGATTGAAACGGTCTGCACATCGTAGCAAGATATGATTGTATTTACATAAAAAAAAAAAAATTTTTTTTTTTAAATATAACTTGGTCTCTTATAATTGAGCACTATCAATGACCCTTGTTAAAATTCAGTCATTTTCAATTTTTGGATACCTTCCCACCGAAAAACAAAACTATATATATATACACATACATACACAACAAACTTTCTTAACAACTATTATACAGAGAACTGCAGCATAGTAACTGTATGGAACACAAGCCGAAAAGGCGTTTTCAAGATTTTGTTACATAAATCTAAAAATCCTTAGCGTGAACACTGAGTACTGAGAGAGTTTTGTTTTACAGCATATCAACCCTTTTCGGATTATTTGATGCAGAAACAGAAATTTTGGAAAAAAGTCTTTGTATTTCAAGTTTCATATTTTCAAATATTTATTCATGGAGTTTGGTTAGAATTATTTTTTTACAACATATCAACCCTTTTCAGATTATTTGATGCAGAATACAGTAATTTCAGGAAAAAAATTATATTCTAAGTTCTTCATATTTTCAAATATTTATTCATGGTGTTTTTTTTTTTTTTTGTTTTTTTGTGGCGGAAAATTGTTGTTTGTGTTTTTGACTTTGTCAAAGGGAAAAGAAAAATCAATAACATCAATGTTTGGTTCATTTTTGATCAGATAGCCAGTATCTTCAGACAGTCTGATCTGGTAGCACAAGAGAGAGGATACTTTGAGACTATCGGTTTGGTGAAAGTGTGTCTATGATGGCATAATCACGTTGACACACTGATTCTCGTTAGATCACTGAAGCAAAGCCACGTTGAGTCTGGTCAATAACAGATATATGACCATTTGGAAACACCAGACACTGTATGACACCTCCCTGCAAAATTTGCAGAAACAATGTTGTCATCTCCCCTAATTGGAATATATATATACAACTGGGGACAGTTTGTGAATTTGATATTCCTTAGACATTTCCTTCTTTGAGCAAAACCAGTTCAAAATACCTAGGATTAATATTGCTGGCTATTTGACTATGATGGCTGTGAGAGATTTGAGGTAAGGTGATTATATTAAGAGTACTCAATCTTGAAACAAGCTTTGTGGAATTGGTCAAATGTCTAAGACATATTTCAGTTTGACCATATGCATTTCTTGTGGCAGAACCTGTCTGTCAAAGGCTGGTAGAATCAAACGGATCATGGATATGTCTTGCATACATGTGTGTGTAAAGAATAGTGCCATAGAAAGAAGGTTGTAACTATAGAAACTCTATTCAGCTATTTCTGTACTATGGATACAATATTGCACAAGCAAAAATCATTTTGGTTGCATCAAGCAGTTGCTATAAGAGGAAGTAATCATATAACACTGTGCAAATATCGATTCATTTTCAAAAACTTACCTGAAGAGTAAAAAAGGACTTGATGTTCTAACAAAATACTGCGGAAAACCATGAGGATGTTACGGATGTCCATCAGTTGGAAAAGTTTCCAAAGAGAGAAATCAAAAAGAGGCAACTCATTCACATCTGAAAATAAAATTTTAAAAAATAAAATGACATAGAACAAAAATAAAAAATAAAATGTAAAAAAAAAATAAGATATAAAAAAAAAAATAAGATGTAATAAAAATGAGATGTAATAAAAAAATAAGATGTAATAAAAAAATAAGATGTAATAAAAAATAAGATGTAATAAAAAATAAGATGTAATAAAAAATAAGATGTAATAAAAAAATAAGATGTAATAAAAAATAAGATGTAATAAAAAATAAGATGTAATAAAAAATAAGATGTAATAAAAAAATAAGATGTAATAAAAAATAAGATGTAATAAAAAAATAAGATGTAATAAAAAATAAGATGTAATAAAAAAATAAGATGTAATAAAAAATAAGATGTAATAAAAAATAAGATGTAATAAAAAAATAAGATGTAATAAAAAAATAAGATGTAATAAAAAATAAGATATAATAAAAAAATAAGATGTAATAAAAAAATAAGATGTAATAAAAAATAAGATGTAATAAAAAATAAGATGTAATAAAAAAATAAGATATAATAAAAAATAAGATGTAATAAAAAATAAGATGTAATAAAAAATAAGATGTAATAAAAAATAAGATGTAATAAAAAATAAGATGTAATAAAAAATAAGATGTAATAAAAAACAAGATGTAATAAAAAACAAGATGTAATAAAAAAATAAGATGTAATAAAAAATAAGATGTAATAAAAAAATAAGATGTAATAAAAAATAAGATGTAATAAAAAATAAGATGTAATAAAAAATAAGATGTAATAAAAAATAAGATGTAATAAAAAATAAGATGTAATAAAAAATAAGATGCAATAAAAAAATAAGATGTAATAAAAAATAAGATGTAATAAAAAATAAGATGTAATAAAAAAATAAGATGTAATAAAAAATAAGATGTAATAAAAAAATAAGATGTAATAAAAAATAAGATGTAATAAAAAAATAAGATGTAATAAAAAATAAGATGTAATAAAAAAATAAGATGTAATAAAAAATAAGATGTAATAAAAAAATAAGATGTAATAAAAAAATAAGATGTAATAAAAAATACGATGTAATAAAAAATAAGATGTAATAAAAAAATAAGATGTAATAAAAAATAAGATGTAATAAAAAATAAGATGTAATAAAAAATAAGATGTAATAAAAAAAATAAGATGTAATAAAAAATAAGATATAATAAAAAAAATAAGATGTAATAAAAAAATAAGATGTAATAAAAAATAAGATGTAATAAAAAAATAAGATGTAATAAAAAATAAGATGTAATAAAAAATAAGATGTAATAAAAAATAAGATGTAATAAAAAATAAAATGTAATAAAAAAATAAGATGTAATAAAAAATAAGATATAATAAAAAATAAGATGTAATAAAAAATAAGATGTAATAAAAAAATAAGATGTAATAAAAAAATAAGATGTAATAAAAAAATAAAATGTAATAAAAAATAAAATGGAATAAAAAATAAGATGTAATAAAAAAATAAGATGTAATAAAAAATAAGATGTAATAAAAAATAAGATGGAATAAAAAATAAGATGGAATAAAAAATAAGATGTAATAAAAAAATAAGATGTAATAAAAAAATAAGATGTAATAAAAAAATAAGATGGAATAAAAAATAAACTAAAACTAACATAAAATAGAGAAACAATTAATAAATGCTGCTTAACAGGAATCACATACATTCTTAGTTGTATCTAATACTTCTGAATGTATGTTTAAATACAAATCCTTATTGAATCACTAAAGTGGAGTTAATCCGATAGTTCAGACCGGGGGGGGGGGTCCTTTTTCCCCAAAGCCACAAGTTTAGGCAATTATTAAAGTGGCTTACTCTCTGTTGGCCGAAGTGTATGGTCCTATGTCCTGGGCAGTTTTAATAGATTTGAGAAGATGTAAGTCCAGTCCATTGCTAATTGACTGAGGCACTCGTAGCAAGGAATGCCAATGGGTCTGTCCAGGCATTTTTTGCAGGTTAGAGTGTTCTTCCTCTAGAATGCTGGCTTTTCAAATACCACTTTCCCACCATGGGAAAGAGATAAACATAGAGTTCAGCAAATACTAAGTGATTTCATGGAAATATTGTTCCATAAGTTTAGAGGTGGCCATAAAAGTATTTTCTCTAATATTCTTGCCAAAGGTATGAATCTATATTTCCTCTCCCAAGGCGCGGGCTGAATAGAAGGACAAACTAGACTCATGCCTGCACTGGACCATAAGACCATAAGACATGGAAAAAAGAAAACTCCTAAATAAAAATAATTATCCGCTTATTTCAACATTGCTTCCAGTAGGCTTGGATTTCTCAATATCAGCAATGTTTTTTGTTTTAATTATTTAAAAATGTCAAATCTGATCCATCACTCATCAAAGTTATTAAAGGATAAAGGCTAATATGACGGATTTTCAGTTAAATGAAGAATATCATGAAAGGATTGAAAATGAATGAAATGAACAAAATTGGATAACTTATGAAGGTGGTTTATGACTAGTATTTGTTAATATCGGATTTGAGGACAACCATGTTGTAGTCTGCAGAAAAGCAGACCCATTGTAATCTGATCCATGGATAGGAAGCTCTTGGCTTCCAGCCTAGAAGTGCTGGGACTTACTAGAGAACGCTGGTGGGGCTGCCCAGGCATTTTTTGCAGGTCAGAGTGTTCTTCTTTAAAGCGCTGGCTCTTTAATCCTACTTTCAATCCTTGTGTCACATCTCCCCGCAATGGGAAGAATATAAATAATTTTCAGAGAATATTGATTAAATTTCAAAATGTAAGGAGATCGGTCAATAGGTTTGTGAAAAAGACTTTAAACTCGATCAGAGAAGCGTTTATAATCCGACTTCAGTAAGACTACTCAAGCTCTATTTCACTGAATCAAATGAAAATAATAAACTTGTTACCTCAGTGAAAAATAATGTGACTCACAAACTGTCGGACGTTTCTGTCCCTTTTCTCTATTTTTTCAACATCCTTAAGTCAGAAGATTTCAGATCTTAAATAATTTCAGTTAATTCTTTTTAACCAATGAAAATAAAGATAATTCGTTAGTTTACCTTTTACTTATTAAAGTAACTGTGCTTATTTACATGCAATAGCCAGTTGTTTTGTTTCTCCTAGGTTACGAGTTCAATTCTCACTAGTAACCTATGATTTTGACATTTCTAGTTTTCAAACTACATGCCAGGCAAAGATAGAGCCTTTTATAGCAAAACTAAGGCAAGTCAGGGCCATTTCCACTGCTCAATCCAGATTCAGGATTATCATGGCTGTCACAGTTTGAATTGAATTTGATAAAACATGTCTCTTGAACAATTAGTTTGCCAAGTTTTTGCATACCAAATAAATTCCTTTTCCTGGCATTTCGCAACACTATGGTTATTACTTGGCAATACTCATCTCAACTACAAACAAAATTCGACACATTCTTTTGTGTAACATGTTAACAGCAATAAACCCTGTTTTAATAGTCTTTTAGTCAATCATCATCAATTGATTTCTCTACAGTGATGATAGAGATTCAAAGCACTCACAATGTATTTTCTGTTCTCAAATAATTTGATTTTACCGTCCTTAACAATTGGGTTCATTTTCCTTGACCCATTTTGCATTAGACATAAAGTTGCAGGAGTTCTTTTACTTTTCAGTTGTATCACATTTTACTTATTATTCCATAGGGAAGGAGAGGTAATTATTATGAACTGAATCTAATTTACACCATATCATATTTGTTATCTGGAGAAAGGTAGCCCTCAGTTATGTTTAAAAATAATTTATTTTTTTAATGTACTCATAAGTCAACGTCATGGATAAAAGCTACTCGAGCATAAGAGTTAATAAGTTTGTCAGGTGGACAATGAGACAACACCATGAAAATTGGTAACAATGGTTGAAACTGGACAGAATTTCATATTTAAAAAGACTTTGCCAGAATTGGACTTGAAAACAATCATGTTCTAGTCAGCTGGGAAACTATTTTGTGGTATTGTGTTTTACAGATGGGTTATTCTTGAAAAGAAACTTTGCTCATAGAAGTACTATTTAGTTTTAGATACAGAGAAGAAGGAAAGAAAATTATTTAAAGTGGTTGTAATGAAACCAGTTCTTGTTAATGTTTTACAGGGAAACCATAGACCAGAGTTCAGTCAAGCATGCAGATGAAAATAATGATAGAGTAAAGAAAGACTAGCAACTTCTCTTCTTGTATTCAACTTATAGTATGTCTGCTTTTGTTTTGTTTTGTTTTTTTTTTTTACAGAAAAATGGGTTTCAGTATTACTCCTGGAAAATTTATTTTCACTTAAACTTTCAATAATAAATAAATAAACATAAAACAGCAAGATATATCAAAGTTTATCATACATGCAAAACGCTAAAAAAAAGTAAACCAGAAAAAAAAAAATGGCTTATACAAACAAATCAAGAAGGGAAATATCTTAGAGCATCCCTCCACTTTCTTTTATAAATACAATAAAAAATGTTTTTTCACAATTCATTGTAACTTGCTAACCCTGTGTCCTATATTTACACATTTTAAATAAAATACAAAGGTTATTTCGATTTTGGATTTTTTTTTTGTCCACCACTTCTTCGTTTCATGTATATAACTAAACTTGTTATAAACTTGTGATTTTTTTTTATGTTAAATGTTATTTAAAAACAAAAAAACAAAAAAAAATCTAAGTTTTAATTAAGAATAAATTGTTTGGAGGCAAAGTTTTTCTTATTAAGACATCTTATGATCAAACTTGAAGTTTTATATATTTCCTAAAATCAAAATCATATAATGGATTTTGATACAAATTGGATTAAGGATTCTAGACATAAGATTAAGTATCATTATATGTTGATTTTGATTAATTTTACCCATGAGTATTCTTCAAGTATATATACATATAGATGCATGCTTACAGCCAAAATGTAAGAGGCTGATTTTTCTTCCATTTTTTTTCCTCTCCTTTATTAGGTCATGGTCATAAAACCGTTAGTAATAGACAGGGGCTACTAAGCTAATTAGAAAATGCATAAAACTTAGAAACATCATGACAGTTAGCCAATACAGAACTCTGAAAGTGTAACAGTGATAAATGCTCATTCCCACAATTCTGAGGCAGCAGGTTCAGGACTGTAGAACACAATGCAAAAAGATATCACCGGTACATCTGTGAGCAAACACCAATGTGATTATGCAGAGGGTCTAATATGATTGTATATTGTCACAGGTTTGGTCTGTTCAGCTGCAGCACAGGGTGGTATTTAAGCATTGTGGTGGGGCAAGAACCATGAGATAATCTGTTGGCAGCAGAAGAAACGGTTACATTTTGGCGAGTAGACAGCAAATCTAAAGATAACCTAAGCAGATGGTTATTTTTCTTTTTTTTAAATAAAATGGGTGTAACACTTACGTTAACCACTTCATCCAATGTCAGTTGAATCAAGTTTAGACAAGTTTGGGTCCAAGTTAAAAAAAAAAAAAAAAAAAAAAAAAAAACAGTCCATGGCACTGACACCTTTTCAATTATGTGAACAGAGTTGCAATGGAGCTCAGAAGTGCAAGAATTAGTCTATTGCATCACTTTACTGTTTTGCTTTTTTTTGCGAAAATTCAAGAGGGGGGGGGAGGGTGTGATACTTCTTTTTTTTTATTTTGTTTGAAAGTAAAACAAAATATAGATAATCTAAATGCAACTGAAAAAAAATTATATATATATATATATATATATATATATATATATATATATATATATATATATATATATATAGTATGGGCTCAGATGAAAATAAAAATTGCTTGAAATACTTCCTTTAATGGTCCTGAATATGACCTTAAACTATATCCAGTGGTGAGGCCCCAGCTTGCAAGCTTTGGGGAGTGTAGAGCCACCCTTTAATTGCCATTGCTCTCAGGTCCACTCTGACCCGGAATGGTAGTACCTGTTCGGGTCCCAACGATGGGTTAACTAGAAACAGACTTGAAAACAATAAATATATTCTATTAAAAAATTTTTCTCCAAAATCTTTGGATTCGGCATTAAATAACCTGAAAAGGGTTGATATGCCGTAAAACAAAAACAACCAACCAAATACTTATATGTCAAGCAAAAATAAATATCCTCACCAAAAATGAGGAAAAATGATTGAGTAGAAATTTAATTAAAAGTAAAATTCAATTTTATCCTAATCTGACATTGATCAGAGTAGAAACTATGTGAACCAGTGGGAGTTAAATCAGTCTGTCATTTAATCAGATAATAATAAATGGCAGATTGCCAAAATCTAAAAATTGAATTTTGATTTAATTAAACTTCTGCTCGATTAGTTTTTTTTTGTTTTTTTTTAATTTTTGGTGAGGATACTTATTTTTGTCTGATACACAAGTATATAGAATAATTTTTACTTGGAATGCGCTTTTTATTTGCAACCAATACCGTATAAGCACAAAAAAAAAAAAAAAAAAAAAAGCCAGAAAAAACATTTGCTACTTAAAATCCAAGAACTGTAAAAATTAAACAGAAGCAAACATCGGATAGAACAGATTTCTATTCTAATATTGATAAGTGATGATGAGAACAAAATCATATTGATTTTTAATAAATTGTGCCTAAAAATCTTTCAATTAGTACTCATCGAGTGTCATTAAAAAAAGCTTTAATTGAACGGAAAAATTATCTGTACAACTACCAGAACACGTACAAGTTTTCACAGTCATATCCTTCAGCTGTTGTATATTGCTGCTGAATCAGAAAAGTCTGATGAGTTACACAACAATGTTCGCTCTACACAGGTCTGAACGCTTCTTTCTTAGAACTGCCCTCTTATGGAACACTGTTCTGCTGGCTTGCTTCTTCACCGACTACAATATTGTTCAAGTCCAATGTAAACAAGTTCCAAAAAGTCTGACGATGTTCACTCTACACAAGTTTGAACACTTTTGCTCACTTCCTGCTTTTAACTGGGTGTACCTCAAAATCTTGTGTTAGATGTGATTTTTCGAGAACTGTGCAAGACCATGGGCATTAAAAGACCACTGTCGCCATCTTGGATCTTTTTGTTTTTCCTTCCACAGGACAAACAGACATGAGCACGTTTTTGCAGTAAGCCTTCTCTATTTTCCCCACAGCTGCCATGCTTACAAATAGTTTTATGCTAGAGATGTCTAATGCAACTACAGACCCCACCATATATTGTGCCATGTTTGGTCAGAATAAATACAACACTTTGATCCTAGACTAAAGACCAAGAAAGTCTATTGCACTTTAAGTTTTGCATTTGATACAACAGTGACAGATGATATTTTTCAAGTTACTTTTTTTCTATTAGATCATTAGTGATCAAACGATGTCATCTTTTAAAATGGTCCACAAAGTTTCAGCCATAAATGCGCAACAGTCTTTGTTTTATGATCATTCATTGATATGCTCTACATGTGCACCTATGCACTGTAAGCTAATCTATAGTTTTCTTGCAGTCTTATTCTGCAATTCAGTTACCATTCTTACCATGTCAAGGAGTCGTTCTTGACAAACAGTCTAACAGAGATGAGTCATTATGACAGATAGTGGCCTTTCTTCTTTTGGGCCGAGGTATAGTTATGGATAGTGGATAGTGTTATGAGATTCAACCTCCTAGGCCTTTCCTTCTTTTTTTGGAGAGAAGTTAGTTTATTGGTGCCCTGACCAGGGAATGCCAACAGACCTGCTTAAGCATTTTTTTGCAAGGTTAGAATGTGTTGGCCCATCAAAACTAACATTCTGACCTTGTGGGAGGGAGGTAAATATCTGTAAGCATGCTAGGATATGATATACAGAATTGTCAATCATTTTGACTTTTTTTATTTTTATTTTCATTTTTAGCATTGGCCTGATTTTGACTTTGATGTCTACAATTCATGTATAGTCTCAAAATTTATTTGATAGACATTATTTTCAAGATAACCCAAAAACTAAAAATCTGGGAGGAGGGTTAACATTAATGACTGAAACTTGGTAGATGACTCGGGCATAGAATTAAGTTTATTCAAACGAAATATGGTTGGATTTCAGAAATGATTGTGAATTCTAATGATTCCATAGGTGGCATTTTCTGGGAAATAATCCTGTACTTTCAAAATTTACATGAAACAAAGAATTGAAACAAATTGTGTATATATATATATATATATATATATATTGCAAATAGGTTACTTACCTGGTCTTTGACAGAAAATCGGCTGCGTCACACCATAAAATTTCATACTCCGACCAGGTGGTGGCAATGGAACTTCGTAGAGAATATTATAGACAAAGCATTCTAACGGTAGTTGTTTTTGTGAATCTGCAATAACAGTTTCGTGGAGTTGCTTCAGATATTGATGGGCAGAAGAGACAAACGGTAACTGCGAGATCAGTGCTATGCACTTTGTTACATAGAGTTTGTCGCTGTTAATGTCGTAGATAGTGTGTGGACGTGGCCTCGCCTTGCGATGTGTCATGGGGCTCTGTTCAAGTGAAGATTCCAGTTCTGGATATAAAGTGCGTGACTGTGCATTGCTCAGTTCAGCATGATGCATAGCTTGCAGAGTTTGCATAGCCGCGCAAATCAGTTCATTTTGGACTTCCTCGTAAAATACGTAGGCAGCGCCATATGTGCGCGAACCGTCCTCTTTGGTAATAATGAAGGAATGGAAGTGTGCATTCTTTTGTTGGCTCTGTGTACGGAATGAAAGACCCCTGGGAAGACAGAGCTGAAAAAAAAAAGAAAAAGAATTAGTTTCAATTAGTTTTAAAAACTGAAGTAAATATAGCCAAGAATTTTACTTTTGAGAAGGAAATGGGGGTTACTGCAATCAAACAAGAATAAACTTTTTTTTGTTTCTGTACATAATTTTTGAAATTAATCCATAACATTTGTGCTCTCTCAATGTAAATAACCCTGAATAACCCAGCAGCAAAATCCCACCTAGGTCCTAGATACCAGAAAGCTTTCTCATCTAATGTTTTCTTCCTTCAGACTGGTGCTCCTGGTCTTCTGCTTCCCTGACTGTACTGACATGCAGAGATTTAAATGTAATATGAATAGACATCTCTCTACTCAGCTCCATACATGCTGTCATTGAAGATTTGGGACCAAATAGTAACCTCCTATATCCAAGTGGAAATATGCCTTGTTTGGGGGTGAATAAGAGAAGGGCTCCTTCAGTCTTTGACAGACTATGGATACTCACGAAGGGGTGCCTGCGCATGAAATTTTTGTGGCAGGGGGTGCGCAATCTCGAACCACACCTCCCTTGAGTCGACATTATTAAATATCGGGACAAATGAAGCGTCTGTACAGGACGGCTGGAAACAAATACCGAGATAAGGTACTAACCAGGCTCAATGTTAGTTAACTTTGGTGATCTGATGAGAACCAGTGTGTTAACACGATTATGGCGTATATATAAAATATAAATATAATAAGAATAAGAGTGAAAAGATATAATTGAGCCACTTAATCACTTATAGTCTGCAAAAATACATGCCACAATTGCACTAAATTTGATATGTAGTATCCACGAGATTCTTGGTGTGCCAGAGGAGGATGAATCTCTACAACCACTCTCACTGATAGAAATTTAACAAAAAGAACAGCAAGAAACAATGTTTTTTGTTGTGTTTTTGTTTTTTTAATTTCAGCATTGAAAAAAAAATGCATTATTTTGCAAACATAAAAAATATACTTATGTGTTGTTTACATGATTAATATGAATATACATTTAAATCAAAAATGGCCTTTCCATATATTCCAACATATGTGAATAGATGCGGCCATTTGTTCATTAAAGCATAACTCATAACATTTACAGAAAGTCTAAGCAAAAAGTAATCAAAATGGCTGAATGATCGTTATTTAGATTTAAAAGCTATTGTATTATGTAGACAATATTAAGGGCATATTATATTAATTTAGATGATTTAACCAAAATTCCATTCAATTAAGAAAGGAACTGGTGTAACTGGTAGTGGTTAGAGTAGATAAATAGTAGCGAGTAAATAAGTGCATTTGAGACAGTCCGGTAATCTAGAGAAATATCTATTAAATATTGAAAGGAGACAAAATCAATGCATATTTTCTGGAAATATACATGAGAGCTTAGACTAATTGGATGGCAAAACAGATTAGCATATGAAAGTTTTGGTTATTATCTTATTATGTCTTAATGGGGGTACTGATTTATTTTATTATATGGATGTTAATTTGTTTTCAGATAACTAGTTTCTCCTAGTCACCTGGACTTAGGATGAGTGGTGGAGTTAAGGGGTTATGTTTGGTTTTGTAAGAAGGAAATAATAGTATCAATGTTTATTAAAAATATCATAAATGTAACATAATGTTGTATCCAATATAGAATATTGCTAAAGAAATTGTCTTTTATATGGCAGTGTCAGGTAGGGAGTTAAGGGAGGATATATTTTGTTTTCTGAGAAACAAATAAAGTCATGCATATCAAAAGAGTAAACAAGGATGATGTACACAATGGTCTAATATGTAAAAAAAAAAAAAAAAATCAGAAAACAAGTTATTATTTTCACAAATTAACATAATGAACAATTTTCCCTGTGAAAAGACATGAAACTAGTCCATAAAATTTAGGGCTAATTGCTTCAATATACCCAAAAAGGCATTATCATAAAACGAAGTGAAAAGTTATTTTTTATTTATTTATTTTTTTTTGCATCAAACGTTTTTTATCAGTATATCTTCTTTAGAAATCAATCTTTAAAATGTATTATTAAAATAGCATAAAATTAAATGATTGTAAATGCATTTTATTTTGTTGCTATAAAAACAAACGATGATACTACTCTAATACTACTATTACTAAGATGATGATGATGACAACGACGACGACTTTAGTTCTGCTCGTCGTAAGTGAGTGAGTGTTTGCTTAACAGCATTTCAACCTCTAGGGGTCATTTAATACCAAGAAAAGGTTTATTGACATAGGAAGTTTTAAATTTCTTAAAAAGTTTATCTTCAGAAGCAAGATGTTTTAAATTTTCTGATAAGTTTGTTTTCAAATGTAAAAAGTTTGTTTTTCTAGAATAGAATGTCCCTAAATTATTTTACAAGATTGTAAATAAATTTGTTTCTTTAAGATATTTTAAAATCTGCTGAGGCTCCACTTCCTGGAATACTTTCTAATACTTTCTGTTCCGAAATATCTCTTCTGGATGCGTTTATATCTTCTACACTACGTCAGTAGATGTTTTATGGTTATTTGTTGGTTGCAGAGTGTGTAGTATGGAGTTTCCTCTGCTTGCATTAGGTAGGAATAGGTTAGTTTTGTGTGTCCAATTCTTATTCAGTGCTATCTCCTCCCTTCTTCCTTTCAAGGCATTTTTTTTTTTTTTTTTATTCTAGGCTCGTGTTCATACAGTTTGTTTTTTTTATTTTTGATTCTAGGCTCGTGTTCATACAGTTTGTTTTTTTTTATTTTTGATTCTAGGCTCGTGTTCATACAGTTTGTTTTTTTTATTTTTGATTCTAGGCTCGTGTTCATACAGTTTGTTTTTTTTATTTTTGATTCTAGGCTCGTGTTCATACAGTTTGTTTTTTGTGCATCTATTCCACTCTTCTTGCCACCTATTTTCTATATGTTTGTTAATTTTTCTTTTTAGGTCTGTTTGTGAAATTTAAATTTTTTTATGCTTTGGTGTTTTGTGGCTTCTCTAGCCAGTTTATTGGCCCTTTTTTTCCTGGGGTGTCAACACGGCTTAACATCCAGGCCATTACAATTGTTTTGCCCTCCTGAACTATTTGATTGTATTCTTGTATGATTTCTATGATGAACAGGTGCCTTATCATGAAGATTTGCTACTTAGTCCATATTGTATCCAATGAAGTCCTGCATTTTATATGACAATGAATTGAAAATTTTTTCCATGGTCGAAGTTTGGATGGAATTTCAATTTTCGTTTTTCCTTTTTAAATTTTATGCATGAATAAAATGGTTTTTGAAAACAATAAGCACTATGCAAAATTTCAGCCTTATCAGATAGTTTTCGAGTTATCCACGACAGCATGGCATAGCTTCAGGAATACTTCATACAATATGAAGAATGAAGGCAAGATAAGACTTCAGCCCATTCTTATGTTGTCAAGCAAGGGTTTGCAGTCTCGGGGTTGACTTATATTCTTGTTTTTATGAGAATAGACAATAACTCCTTGTTTACAGTTTAGCATAGAATATTTAAAAAAGGCAAATACAAAATGATATTGCAGAAATGTTTCTGTTGTATTCAGCTTGAAAGTCATCTCGGTGCCTAGCTGGAGTCAGATTTGGATATCTTTACAAAGAAAAGAGATAGATGAAAGGAATTTCAACAAATGTTAAAATGTTTATTTCACTCTAATAAGTCTACAGCAAATGAAATGATCTTCGTGTATATATCTATATATATAAAAATGTAAATTTGGTTCGTTAAAAGTTAATAAAACCATATTTCTACATTACCAATTTATTTGAAATTTTCAGACAACCCATCTTTAGAGTCGAGGGATGTTTTTATGTCATTAAAATAAATTTACTTTGCGAATTATTAAAATATTAAATAAAATATAAATATTTTTCAAAGTCGTTTTTGCGAGACTTGCCCGGTTTTATTTCTCGTAACTTCCATTTCAACTACTCTCGAATTACAAGTAAAAAAAACAAAAACTTACTCATGCAGAGTGATCCGTGCTGAAATAATAACGTTATTATTTAAAAAGCCATTCTTAACATAGGGAAGGGAGGGTGTTTTGTACCTATTCTGTACTTTAACCTTACAATTGAATAAAAACATATCATAAAACTTTAATTAAATGTGGATATACGATTTTAAAAAAATAGCGCGGATCACTCTCTGCATTAGCACAAAAAAAAAAATAATAATCCCATATTTTAAAAATTTAAATTCATTTATGTACTTAGCAATTTTTTAATTTTAAATTCCTTTATTTATATTAAGGCTTTTCACTCATGAAACATTACGTTTTAATTGTTTAGTTTCTTTTCACGGCATTGTTTACATAAAAAAGTTTGTTTATAATATGCTGGGGCGAGTCGTAAAATTAACGAAGTTGCTATCTATTATTTATTGCAAAAATTGCTTGAAATTTATTTATTTGACAAAAAAAAAATTACATTTTGGTACTCCTTGGGCGTTGAGTTCCATGGCAACCAGCAGAAAAAATAATAGTAGCTCCCTTAGTCCCCCACCCCACCCCGCACGTAACATTTTATTTACTGACGTTGCCGTAACTAAACGATTATTTGTCACATTTACAAACATTTATTTATTTATTTATTTTGAAAAAAGTTTTACTTTTTATGAGTATTAAAAGAAAAATGGGTACTCATGCAGGGAGTGATCCATGCTGAAGTAATAACGTTATTATTTAAAAAGCCATTTTTAACATAGGGAAGGGAGGGTGTTTTGTACCTATTCTGTACTTTAACCTTGCAATTGAATAAAAAAAAAAAAACATATCATAAAACTTTAATTAAACGTGGAAATATGATTTAAAAAATAGCGCAGATCACTCTCTGCATTAGCACGAAAAATGTTACTAAACATTTATTAATAATTTCTCACTTTTACAAACATTTGTTTTTAAATTTCTTTTCAAATGACGACTTTTATTGACTTTTTTTTTAAATATCCCCCCCCCCATGGTGTTTATTCCGAAATCCGTTGTTAACATGGAGAGGTTGAGGGTGTTTATTCTGAAAGCCGTTCTTAACATTTGTGGAGGTGGACCTAATGTAAAAAAATAAATAAATAAATTTAAAAAAAAACTAAATCATTTACTGATATCTTCTCAATTTTACAAATATTTTTAATTTACATGCGCGGATGAACAAATTGTTGAATAGTGCGAAAACAAAACGTTTTTGTAATAAACTTTGGGATAATTTTTTGGGTAAATATTTACATTTAGGTCCACCTCCACAATTTTCTTTTTTAAATGACGACTTTTATTGATAAATAAATTTACTTCTTCGCAACTTTTATTGATAAATAAATCTACTTCTCTGGCACGGGCACTGAACCCCTCCTTTTTTTTTTTTAATAGTATTTTCGGGTGGGTATGTTGACAACAAGTATCAGTTAAATTTTGCAAATAGCACCCCCTGCAAAAGTGGTGTTTATTCCGGAAGCTGTTCTTAAGATGAGAAGGTTGGGTGGGGGGGGGGATTCCAAGGTGGACCTAATCTAAAAAAAAAAAAAAAAAAAAAAAGGAAGTTTTTTATGCGCACATAAGCATCTATTTTTTTATTAACTTTTCTTTTTTTTTACTTTTTTATTTAAAAATTAGTAAATTTCAATGAATACAATAATAAATCATTTATCATTAATATGTGTTTTTGGTTTTGTGTTGAATGAAACTTTTTTTTTTTTCATTACAACAATAATGAACCAATTTAAATCTTCCGGCATGCGTTTAAGGGTTACGAAATTATCAATAAATCGTTTAGTTACTAAGCCAACGTCAGTAAATAAAAAAAATGTTACGTGCGCATGCATTAGCCTTGACTAGGGGGGGCTAAGGGAGCGACCATTAAATAATTATGCTGGTCGCCATGGAACTCAACGCCCAAGGAGTACCTAAAGTGGCACTTATGCACTTATGTTATCGTGCTATTTTTTAAAATAGTATTTTCATGTTAAATTCAAATTTTACAATATGTTTTTCTTTTATTAATTTGTTAAGTGAAAGTACAGATAACCCGGTCGGTTTCTAATGTGAGGAAAATCTAGCCCATCCCCCCCCCCAAAAAAAAGGGGTACTCTGGATAATAACAAAACATTAAAATTGCCTCAGTCTCGAAAGATTTCTTCTCTACTGAACGAGGAAAAAAACGGTGAAGTGTAGTTCACCTTCTGTTTCTCTCCCCCTCTCTCTTAATATCTCTCTCTA
Organism: Euprymna scolopes; assembly: GCF_053919585.1. Taxonomy (NCBI): domain Eukaryota; kingdom Metazoa; phylum Mollusca; class Cephalopoda; order Sepiida; family Sepiolidae; genus Euprymna; species Euprymna scolopes. Next base: position 83,094,641 of record NC_136500.1, read on the forward strand.
TCCATCTCTCCCTTTCTCAATCTATCTTTCTCTCTATATCACCCTCTCCATCTCTCTTTGAGCCCCTTTCTCTCTCTAACTCCCTCTATCTCTCTCCTTTCCTCTGTCTCATCCCTCTCTGTTTCTAACTCTCCCCCTCTCTCTGTTTATCTATTAATCCCTTTATCTCTCTATCTCCTTCTCTTTCTCTATTTTCCTCTCACTTTCTCTTTTCTATCTATATATCTTCCTCTCTATCTGTCCATTTCTAATCTCTCATCTAATTTTAGTCTCCTAAATTAATTAAAGTGAATAAGGCATTGTCAAAACATGGATAAATCCTATTTTAGTCACCTAATTTACTGACTGTGAGAATAGAAGTTATTTGGAAATTACTGCTACCTTGAACAGCACCAGAAGTAACTGGTAAAACCTTTCTAATTAAATTGATTTTGGCAGCCATTTGGTAACAAAATGACATAGCCTTAGCCCTTGCTGCATGAGGAATACCTGCGACCTTGCTGCCAAGTAGAAGAATTATTTATTCTACTTTAAAATATTTAATTTTTCAAAAATCTCATGTTCGACATCTTCAAAACATCCAATATGGGGGAAAATATTGCAGAAATGCAAACTTATTGTTTAGGATGAATGCACAATGGTATGCAAAAAATCACTTGAGGCTCTTGGTCGATCCTTGCGAGATTTGCGTGGCAATGTCAGACCATTTGGGAATGCAGTAATATTGCTTGCAGGAGATTTCAGACAAATTTTACCTGTTATTCTTCAATCAACACCACCAGATGAAATAAATGCTTGCCTCAAATACTCTACTTTTTTGTTCCATGTGAAGACATTAAACTTAACTCAAAATATGTATATCCAGTTTCAGACTGTTCGATCCGCACAAAAACTTTTGCATCACTTGTGGGAAATTGGGTACGAAAAAGTGCCAGCTGATCAGAGTTAAGGGCAAAATTCTTTGACTTTTAACTTCTGTAATTTCTGTAATTTTATTTCATCAAAAGAATAGTTAGTTTAAAAGGTTTTTGCAGATATTCAAATTATAAGAATTCCATTTGACTGAGTGAATGAGCTATTCTTGCAGGTCAATACAAAGATGCCCATGAACTTAACGCTATTATTCAATGTAAAATTCCAAGTGAGGTAGTCAAATACAAATCCATCGACATTGTTGTGAAAGCAGATAAAGTGGTTAATTATCCAACAGCTATATTTGCCACGGATGCCACCGCATGTATTGCAACTGAAATTTGGTGTACTAATTATCATGTTGTGAAATATAAACCAACCCAAGCTTTGCAATGGCACATAGCTTGCAGTAAAAAAAATTAACAAACGATATCATAGAAACAACAATCTTAATAGGACCTTTCACAGATGAATATATCTTCATTCCATGCATTCCTATGATTCCAGCGGATACATCATTACACTTTAGGAAATTGAACTTTCCAATTTTATTGTCATTTGCAATAACCATCAACAAAGCACAGGGAACAATCTTTACAATTGTGTGCCTTACAGTTACACACTGACTGTTTTTTCACATGGACAATTTATGTTACGTATTCAAGAGTCACCAAACCGGAAAATCTCTATATCAGCTAAGAAAATGGAACAACAAAAACTGTGTACCCATGCAAAATGGAAAATTAAACCTATAAGAAACATGCTTTTTCTCATTTTGGAACTTTTTCCATTGCGCCAATTTGAGCCACAGCAACGCGTGGCAGGGTACAGCTAGTATATATATATATATATATATATATATATATATATATATATATATATATATATATATGCACACAATACATAATTTTATATTAAATAGAGACTTATATCAGTAAAGTATGGTTCTGGTTCTGGTTCGTTTCTAGAAAGCCATTCTTCCATGAATTTATCTCTTTTTGCAAGAGGAGGGATTAGTTTATCATCGGTAGCCTGAGACAACCCTTATGAGGAATCTAAATGGATCTGACCATAACAATTTTTTCACACATTCAGAGTGCCATAAAATTATCATAAAGTCCAACTCATATTTATTGTATTATTAGTATTCCTGTTTGTTTGTCCACAGTTTGGTTAATATATACAAAAGATATACTGTTTCACAATTAGATTTTAATACTGTAAGCGGACCTTTCATATAATTTTATTTCAACATGATTTCTATATTTCTATTTATTCAAAAGAAGTCAGCATTCAAGGTTATCTAAAAAAAAAGTTGATTTATTTAATTTATTTCTAATTATTATTATTATCATAATCAAGATACGCTGCGTTTAAAAACAGAAGTGAGTTTTCATTTAACCTATGAGTTATTTCCCTTTAAGCCAATGATGAGATTTTATTTCTGTTTAAATTTCATAGATAAAGGTGGCTAGTTTTATGCTTCCAAAATTCCAAAAATATGGTCAACTTTCAGGAAAATTGTAACAACTTGGGGTATTTGGTATATCTTAAATAGTATGCGACTAAACCCTCTGCCGGTATTCTCTTTTTTTACCTAGCAACGTCGAGTATGTATAGCTAGTAGATATATATAAGTTGGGTACTCTTTCTCCCTCTCTCTCCCCCCCTTTTTGCTCTAACATTTAAAGAGAGAGAGAGAGAGAGAGAGAGAGAGCGCAGAAAATATGGAATACTTTAACTCAATCACTCTTCCTCTCTTAATCAATCCATTACCTTTTCTTTATCTTCCTCTCAATCAATCACACATCTTTTCTCTATCTCTTTCTCGGCCATTTTATTCCTTCTCTTAAACAGAGAGAGATGGGGGAAGGAGAAAACATAATATATGGAATACCCCCCCCTCCCAAAAAAAAACAAAAAAAACTGAGGCTAAATTGTTCCAACATAGAAACAACCTGCATATTCATTACTCTTCAATACCCAAAGGGTCCATGGGGGAGATGAGGGCCCATTTTAATGCAAATATAAAGTGTTCAACCGTTGCATTTGTTAAAGTCAAAAGTCCTTTCACCAAATGAATCATCAATTGTTCCTCATGAATTCCTGCAAACTTATTCCGATATTGCCCACTTCTGGCCAATTAACTCGATAACGACCCCACTTCACATGCTTCCACTTCAACGAACATTAAATTATTAACAATGCAAACACACTACAAAAGGAACTGATTATAATGCAATATCTATGATTATCGTGAAATCTACAATTCTCATGTAATTGTTTTTTTTTTCTTGGAGGACGAAGTAGATGGCTGTTAAGCTCAATAGTAAAGTAAAGGGTTTGTACTTGGAGTGTTGTATCTTCCATGCAAGGAGGTTCGGCAAGGTCGTCAGGTAATCAATTCCACCAACTGAAGAGAGCCTTTCACAGCAGAAGCCTACTTACTTTCATTTTTGTCTCCTTAAAATGTTGGAATTATATAGAATTGCTTTTAACAATAATCCCCCCTCCCCCCAAAAACGTCACTGCAAAAGTGCGTCAATAAATTCCATCAAAATTTCCATATCATATGTTAAATTTTAAAACTTGCATCTATATATATAAAAGGCAAAATGTGTGTTAGTGTGTTTGTGCATTTTTTCTGTATGTCCGACAAAGGCTTTTGGAGGGGGGGGGGCTCGAGGCGGTAACTCTTTCTTAGAACCTTTTATATGCTACCTAGATTATAATATGTACGATTTATGAAAGAGGATAGTGTGTATCTTTTATTTGGGCGACTCTTACACACTATTTTTGCGAGATTTTTTACTCTCTGCATGTTTCTTTGGCTTTGTCGTGTATAAGCAAAACTGAACCGTAGCAAAATTAGCCTCACTGGCACTCGTGCTTGGGACATCCAGAAAGCAATGGAGTTTGATCAATGTGGCCAAAATTCGTCATATCAGGCAATTGCTAGTTTATTCATAAAAACGTTCACATTTTAGGAATTGCATATTTGATTTCAATGTGACCATAAAGATAAGAAAATGCTTCAATTTGCGTTGTCACTTAGAATTTAGAAATAGATCACAACTTGTTGAAAATTTATTCAGTCCCTCTAGAGAAAGAAACATTCAAACACAAATACTAAATATGTATTATTTGAATTGTTTGGACCACTGTTCTTACCTTGGATAGTATTCTCACAACGTTTCGACTGATGAAACCTCTAGCCTTCTTCAGTGTTTTGGGTTTTTTTTTTTCAAGAAACCAGAGTCAAAATATGCAATGTGTTTATGAAATGAAAAAGTATGCAGAGTCTTTACATTTATATTCTGTTATATCAAATCGGTACGGAGCAGAATCAATACGAAAATAAAAATGACTCCACACTCTTTCCGTTTAATAAACACATCACACATTTTGAATTTTAATGACTAGGGTTTGTTGGAAAAAAGAACAAAGCATTCTTTCTATCTTTCGCCAATAAGTGCCATTGTCAAGATACATAGGAAGAAGGTTGGAGTTTATGCCGGCTGCAACATTGTGTGAATTACACTGAAGATGAAAACAGTAATCCAAATAATACACATTGGCAATCATCATCTCAAAAAGTCAGAAACCCAAGCTAAATATTTGTTTAGGAAATATAAAACAACTAGCAAAAGTACCCGTCGTTGACTGGATTCAAAAACAGCCTACAGAAGATGGACTCTGATTTATTAAAGTATGATAGGTTATGAAAAGGAAGGGTTATAAAGAGATAGCTTCGAATTCGGGGATATCAAAACCAAAGCAAAATATGATGAAAGCAAAAATAAAATAGATAAACCCCATAATTTATTATACTATACCTGTTCACACTGAAACACTTATCACAATTTTCTGTGGATCTATATTAAAAAACCTTGTTAAACTTTGTGACATATTCTCATTCTATGGAGGTCAGGCGCGAACGAACGCCCATAATTTTATTATACCATATTTCTTCAAACTGAAACATAATTATCAAAGTATACTTACGCAGATATGAAAAGTCTTTATTAAAGTTTGTGCCTATTTCCATTCTATTTAACCCAGCATCATTGGGGGCATTAACTTTAACTAAGGTTGCTTCTTTCTCTTTCTTTTTCCATATCATTATATCAGGTTTAATAGCTCTGAAGCTGCAGGAATTGCATAGAAATAGTAGATAGTGTTTGACTTATTTTCAACTGCTCTCTCTGATATATGCTCCCAGGATTTGCCACTGCGTTCGATATTGAACTTTTTACAGATGCTTCAATGGAGATACGCAGTGAATCATACATTAATAAATAAAAATGAAATCACCAATACCATACAATTAAGTAATTGTTAGGAAAAAAATTATAATTTAATTATCCTTTTGCCAATATTTAAGAGTTATATTTTAGTCTAATTATTTTTCTTTTAATATTCTTAAGCTAGTTCACATTCAGGCCCTTAGCATTATTTTAAAACAACTTATTAACTAAAGCCATTTTATTTTACTTCTGAACTTTTGAAATGAAGAGTATTTGGATTCATAAGACTACTATTCTCATCTCGAGTGCTACTTTTCACAATATTTCAGTCGATGTAACCTCTGACCTTCTTTAAATGTATCTTGTTCAACTCAGAAATCTTTGTCAAACTCAGGAATATTCACAGAATTTAAAACGGAACCTTTACTTAATCCACAGGGATAGTATGCTCTCATTCTGTCAGCCATGACTGGGTAGAAGTCTTAAATAATTTGCAATAGTCAGGATTTAAGTTTGCAGGCGACACTAAAATTCCATGCAAATTCCAAAGTTAGACAGAAAGATTCTCGAGTTCGACAAGATGCATCTAAAAAAGATCGGAGGTTACATTGACCGAAACGTGAGAAAGTACTTAAGATGAGAACTGTAGTCAGAAGAATCCACATAATATGTCCATTTTATTCATGCATTCATTTATTTGTTTACAAAAAGATATGTGTAACATGATTAAAAGCGAATTATGAAACAGGTTTTTTTAAGCTTCATACTCACTGGATCTTAACCTTTAGAGTTAACTCAAAGATTATGTCCATCAAAACAATTCTCAGACTATTCTTGAACTGAAGTCCAACAACACCACAACCAAAACCAATGCAAACTAGTGAGAGAAGGGTGTCAGAGTTAACGACTATTTTGCATGCCATATCCAAGTGGGCATATCATTCAACAGTGATAAAACAAAGTCTGTAGGATATGCAGGAGTGAAACTTGGTGGACAAGTCAAGCATAAACTGAAGTTTACTTGTCCCAAATATGGTTAAATTTGAGAAAGGATTATGGGTAGCATTTTGATGAGAGGAGTGGATTACTCAGTACATTCTCACTAAAGTTTTGGTTTCAGCTGATATCAGACTTAAAATGTTGCACATGTTATTATAACGTTGCTTAAAGGAAAAATGATTCTCATCACATTGGAAAACGTTGTCAATCTAAATATTTAAAATTACTGATCTTCTGTGTGTCAGTACAGACCAATCAGTCTCCTGTGTATCATGAGTAAGTTATTAATCACCTCAGAAAAAAAAATCTACTCAGTTACAAACAATATGAATTTCGTTCTACAAGATCGACAGCTGATGTGCTGATTAATATCGCACAGGATCAGTGAATCTGTTGATGGGAGGGAGGGTGAAGGTATTCATTTCTAAAACAATAACTTTTGACATATCAAAAGCCTTTGATAGGGTTTGGCACAAAGGTTTATTTCACAAACTTGCTAGCTATGGAATACCTAGGCATGTCTTCTCAACCATCCAATCTTTTCTCTTTGATAGGTTTATAAAAGTAGTTGTTGATGGGGAGAAGACTGAAGCACACAGTATAAACGTTGGCATGCCACAAAGATCCATTCTTGGACCAACCTTGATCTTCAGTAATGATCTCCCGAATCACAATCAAAGATCATTCACTAAAATTTATGCAAATGACAATCATCTATGGCAAAACTTTGATGTGAATTAATGATCAAGACTCTTAACATAAAGCAATGGGAACAAAGGTGGCTGGTTACTTTGGATTCATCAAAATCAAACTTCTCTCCTTTCATCACCAACGTTCAGATCCCCACTTTGTATCAACTGAAATGAATAACTCTCCTGCTTTAATAAGATTCTAGGACTGACCTTTACTTCAGACCTGAAAATGGAAGACTTGCATCAAATTTGTTAAGGTCACTGGAAAATATTTTTATCATTCTACTGCTCCAAAAAGTATCTCACTCTTGACATAATCTCTAAGAGTCAAATACGGTCTACTGTAGCCACATCTGGGAGGTACTGCTCAGACCACTTTTTCCTGCTTTGACTGAAAACTGACTTTGAAATCTAGTGGAGAATATCCTCTTCTTTTCATAGAAAGATTTCTAGTTTTTCTCTATACTATAGTTATTTTCATGATAGACTGAAGCTCAGGTGAGCACCTATGAATGTTTTATAGAAAGAAGCCATAACAAAAATTCGTCTAGCTACAACCACTGCCAATAATTTTCCTTTCTTCCTTTGTGTTTGTTATAATGGAAATGTTTTAGTTTTTTAACACTAACACAAATAAACTATTATAAATCTTTTTTTCTTTTTAACTAGTAGACATCGACTACGGATTTTTTTTTTTTTTAATTTATTCATATTATCATTTACTATTTAAACAAAATAAACTAGTGTACAAAATAGTGAACAAACTTTTTTCATCAAACTCAAGGAAACAGGGTTTTTTACCAAGTCCCCCCCCCCACAATTCCTTGTTATGTTTGAAAAAATTTTTTGCTTCCTTTCTACAAACATTTTTTTTTAATTACGGTTCTACTTTTGTTAAGCAGATTTGTTATTGTGTTAAAAATGTTCAAATTTTAACGAAACAGTTACTTGTTTATATTTAAGATTTAGATCGAACATTTTTGTAAGTAAAAGAACAATTTTCTTTTTTCTTACAGGTTTAAAACAGACTATCATAAAAAATATTAATGGCCTCAATTTTATCTCAGGAGACAATGGATTCTCCTTGTAAGAGTGCCTGAGCATGTAATCATGAAGCAAGGGTTGCACAATTCGAAACCTCAGCTGATTTGGCACTACCTAATTCCAATGGCAAGTAAAAGTCCACGACGACTAGAAACAATGCCAAAATAAGCAGAGAGCACATACAGCATCTGGTATTTCCAAATTGTCACCCATTTAGTTCTAACTAGGCTCAATGCCGCTTAACTTTGGTTATGCAGTGCACATGGAGTTTATTTTGAGGCCAATATATAGAATCAGCAGCAGCCAGTGGTCGTGCCTTGTTGTTTGTTGAACATAAATATAAGTTTCTAGATATAATGAAAATCAAATTTTGGTTAGGGATATCTACTATCAATACTATTCATCCAGTGGGCGGTGTGGGTCGGGGAACTTTCTCTCTCTCTGTAGTTAGTTTGTTACAATTCACAGCCCTACTTGGCCTTCTACACACAACAAAAGTAAACAACAATGGAGTCAAGCTGAAATTACTCATGCAGTACAGAGAACTTGGGATATCAAAGAGAATGGCATTTGCATTCATGGTCGTTGTCACCCTTTGCCTACTTGTATTTGCAATGACATGGCGTCCTTTCCAGAACGGTAACTCTTTTTTTAATCGCACTGCTTAATGAGTCACAGACATTTAAGTAGAATAATCAAGTATTTGTAATCACTTGCTGACAAGGTAGAAAGAGGGAGGGAAAGCAAAATGGACATGACTTAAAAAAAATTCCCATTAATTAAAGAATTGATACCACACATTTAAGATTAGCAGACATCGCCGAAATTCAAATATATTGAGGACATTGCCAAAAAGCAAAGAAAGTGGGCTCCTTTTACCATGCTTGAAAACTAATCACAACAGAGAGTATCCTATATCTTTACAAAGCCATAATTTGCCCATGCATAGAGTATTATTGCTACATTTGGACTGGTGCGTCTACCACTAGTCTTGCACTCTTAAATAGGGTTCAAAAAAGAGTTTCAGATTTAATAAGGCCTGAACTGTCGAATCCCTGTCTGTTTTACAAATACTTGAATAGAAAGTGTTCTGATGAACTCGTCCTCATCGATGTACATAACCCCAACTAATCTGACAAGCAGCAAAATCACTGTTGAGGTCCATAAATGCCAGAAAGTCTTCTACTTTAATAGTTCCTGCCTCAAACTGCTGAACTTTGGAATTTTCTCCCTGTTTCCTGCTTTCCTGACTGTACTAAACCGCAGAAGTTTAAATGTAATGTAAAAAGATATCTTGCTGCTCAACTCCTCATAGTCCCCTGTTAGACACAATCCCAAATAGTAGCCCTTGTTTAGGGTAAAAAAAAACACCCATTAATGTACGTGTCCTGCTCTCAGCAACATTTTTTATTTCTATTTATTTATTTCTAATAATTTTAAAGTAACAAATAAAATAAATTTATGAGAGAGAATGTTTCTTTACAAGGATTGAACTCGTCTGACAAAAAGGCATAAAAATACAATCTACAACAAGTAGTAATAATATAAGTATTTCTCATAACAGTAGTTTTATAGTTAAAAAAAAAGGAACTATTTATTCTTTTTCCTAGTTCTTATTTTTCGTTTTCTTGTACAAAGAAAAAGGTAGTAAACCTTATCAATCATTCTGTATTTTAATGTTGTGTTTGATAAACTCAGAACAAAAGTAAAACATTGCATTTACTGTTAATGGATGCCTGGTATGAACGCAGAATGCATAATGTTATTAAAAGAAAAAATTCTAATGATAGAAAACTAATATCACCATTGTATTCCTCATAAAATTTTAGTTGGAAAAACATTTTTGGATCTTGGTATAGGATTTTAAGGTATTTTTCACAAAACAAAAGGCGTCAAAAAGCAAATATGCAACAGATAAATGTTACCAAAAGCAAGATAAGTGACTCTTCTACCTACTTGCATAAGTTTTTTTTTTTGTTGTGTGTTTTTACATATTTTAAAACAATTTTTGGTTCAAAACAGTGTCCAGTTAGAATGAAAAACAAAAACAACACATCTGCGATAAGCATTTAACAAGGAGCCTTGATAATCGCCCAAAAATCTAAAATTAAACAAAATACCAATAAAAACGTATCCAATAAAGGCCACCAAACCATGCAAAAATGTAATGTTCTTTTCGAGCTATTATCCTGGATCCTTGTGCAATGTTTATGATGCTTTAAAACAAAAAAAAAATGCTTAAAAAAAAAAATTGTTTTTTTGCTGTACATGAAATGAGTGGGCAGTGTTTAGAACAACCACCAAAAAAAAAAAATGCTTAAAAATATATTAAAACACAGATAAACTTATCCTGGTAGGTAGAATAGTAACTTATATTACCTTTAGTAACATTTATTTGTTGCCTATTCGTTTTTTAACCCTCTTTTTTTATTCTGTTAACTAACTCTAGTTAAAAATACTGTTTTATTTATTAATTGCATTCTCAGATAGAGAACAATAAATATGGCATACATTTTGTGTTACCTTTCCTTATACGATTTTCACATTTAATCCATAAAATAGCTGTGTGCATCTGTTGATATTTACACTAGTTGGACCTATGTAAATTACGCCATATTTGAAATTAGTTCTTTTTTTTTTTTTAATATGTTATGAGCTTTATTTTAAAAAAAAAAGAAAAAAAAAGAATATATACATGTGTGAAGAATGTACATATCTCAGTTTCATACTACTTATCTGAATGTCAAACACTCCCACGCCATAAATATCAGCTTGCAAAAAAAAAATATTTTTACACATGAAGAAACTCAAAACTAAAATTTAAAACATCCTGATCAAGTTTCTAACCAAAATCCAAATTATACAGATGAGATTAAATTATCTAAATATCTAAAGTTATCTTGTGGAGGGTTTCAAAGTCAGACTCAAATATCAATTCGTCTGACATATCGATACTTGATTTAGACTAGCCTTTTTTTTTTCTTTTTTTTTTTTGTTAAACTCTGCTATTAGCAAGAATATATTTTATTTCACTTCAGTTTTTTTTGTTTGTTTTTTTCAAAAAACCCTTATTCCGGCTAACAAAACTTTTGGAGTGGAGACATTTTCCCTTAGTCACTGACAGATTAACAGTAAAATATTGTGTGCAATTGCACCCAATTTTCTTCTTTAAATTCTTAAAATATATATATATATATATATATATATATATATATATATATATATATTATATAATTTTAAGCATGTTTGTATGTTATATATGTGTGTGTGTGTGTGTGTGTGTGTGTGTGTGTGTGTGTGTGTGTGTGTGCATGCGTGTGTGTATCTGTGTTTAAGAAGGCTGATAGCAATTTAAGATAACCAGGATGGTAAAGTAATGTATGTACAAAAACAGACAATCGAAGATAGCATTTAACTTACTAATCTTCATATATCTATTTATTTTTCAAATGATATTTCACATATCAATCAGTTTGCCGAATGCTTCTTATTTACCTTCAAATCACACCTTCAAAAAATAAAAATCTCTCAAAAACTAAACTCATGGTATACCACGCAATTGTTATCCCTACACTTTCCTATGGGTGTGAGACCTGTACTGTGTACTAGCGTGATCTCAAACTAGAAAAATTTCACCAGCAAAAGCTTTCAGATATAATGACTACATAACCAAGACAAGCGTTCTTGAGAGAACAAACAGTTGCAGTATTAAGGCCACCATTATGAGGCACAGTCTCTGTTGAATGGATAAGAACAGGCTCCCTTGACAAACACTGTACTCAGAACTCAAGAATTTTTCTGTTGAACTTGGGAATCTGCACAGATTTTTTTTTTTACGGAACTCTTTATTTAATTTATGGGTGTAGAATATTCTTGTTCCATCAGTCATGATCAGTTAGAAGCTTTAAGTAATTCGCAATTGAATTACTAGAATCGCTTGCACTGAAGATTGAACCTTTAACCTCATAGAGAATGTAACTTATAACTGGATTTTACCTAGTACATTATCTGTTACATTGCAAAGTATGACAAGATATAATTGAAGAAGATCGGATATTACATCGGCCAAAACGTTGTGAAAATAACACGTAAGATGAGAACAATAGTTTGACTAATCCAAATGACAAATTATCAATCATCATCTCAAAAATTCAGAAACATCATACTGAATCAGCATCAAGTTCCATTTTGCTGTTCAAAATTCATGTTTCTAAAAGGAATTTAATTTTAACAGTTATTCATTACTAGTAAGCACAACCAGTGTTGCCCGGAAATGAATGAAGGCCATTATTTGCATATGCTTTCAGCTATGATGCCTATATTACTATTTATATTTTCAATTTCTAAATTTTTCAGTTTTTAAGTAATGAATAAAATAAAGTAAAAAATGTCGTCTTAACTATTTACTAGAGTTCGGTATCGTAAAAATCTCTAACAAATATAATAAAATGCTAAAGCAATTTTATGTCCGTACATATATTATCACCTTCCACTTTTAAAAAAAAAAAAGATTAGATTACCCACAAAAGAAAACAATTTTTAAAAAAATTTCATCTGATGTTGTTGTTTAACCTAATTCATTCATTTTGAATCAATCAGATGATTATTGTTGGTATTTGTTTCTCTAATATCTTTTTAGTTAGAATTCTTTCTAGAAAGACATAAAGTATTTAGGGAGAAATCATATAAAGATTACCAACATCCTAAGTGGAAGTGTTTTTGTGGAACAAACTGGATTCGAACTTGGCATACTCAGATTGTTAGTCCGTGTCATTAACCACTCTGCCACCGTCACCTATCTGATGTTGCTGTTGTGTTGAATATGAAACTAACTAAAATACACTTTATATACCTTCAAGCTAGGATTGAAGTGTAGTATATCTTCTGTCCAAAGATAATAAGAGAATAATGGTGTCGTTTGCAATAAACTAGATTTCCATAAAATGGAAATATGTTACAAAATCTTGCAAGAGTTTTGAAGATAGATCCTCACATCACCAAATATATTCTGATTCAACATTAACCAGACTACTTAGCTATTCATGTGTCTGTTTGAACAAAATTTGTACAATAATATCGTGGGGTCTGCATTCACACCAGACGTCCTTACAAGTGAAATATTTTCAAGTATGACAGCAATATACAACAAATGAAGGATACAACTGCGTTATTTCCACAAGTCACGTAAGCACAAAATTAATATCACCATCAGATTGCTCTTAAAAATTTTATTCAAGAAAAGTTGATGTACGGCTTTGTTTTCAGCTGCATCTTCAAACGGCTAGTCACAGCATAAAGATAATATCGATTGCAATTGCTGATAAAGAACGACAAAGTGGCAGCCATTTTTAAATGTTTATAATTTAATAAGCGGGGTTAAAAATAGGTCAACATTGACGGGAACCGCTGAAGCGATAATTACAGGATAATGAACACGGATTTCTGCCACAAATTTAACCTTTCAAATGAAGGAGCAACGTTAGGTTTCATTATATTTCCTATTTTGGGTAAAAAAATTCAGGATCAATGACATCAAATAAACCAACTGCATTATTCACATCTGTCCAACCCTTTCCCCTCAACACAGAGAAAAATACCAGGTATTCATAACGAAACATCCGTATTGTTATAAAAACCACAGATAATTAGGTATTTATGCACACACTGATGAAAAATAAGATGCAACACAAGGTCGATTTTATGTGGAAGGACCCATGGCGCAGAGGGCAAAGTACAGTGAAATTAAGTTGTAAAGGTTCAATCCCGAGTGCAGGCAACACTGGAAGTTGAAGGCTCAATCCCGAGTGCAGGCGACACTCAAAATATAATTGCAAATTACTTAGGATTCCTACCCAGTCATGGCTAACAAAACAAGAGCACCTGAAGATCAGAGGTTACATTGACCAAAATGTTGTGAAAATATTAGTCAAGATGAGAACAGTAGTCCGAACAATTCAAATAATACAAAAACCTATTTATCCCCCTTCCCATTTTTATAAATCCCTCTTTCTCATCCATTTTATCTCTATTTATATAATATATAACATTGCAACAAGTGAAAACTGACTTCTTCGGATTTTTTGGATTCATCGAACTACTGTTCTCATCTTGAGCATCATTTTTTCCTAAAAACATGTAATTTTTTTTTTTTCATGGAAATCGCTCCAGACAAGGCATGAAGTCTCAAAATGAGAATCCAAATAATACGAATAACCATTTAAATTAAGCTCTAGTCCACCTTACAGCTTCTAAACTTCTGACCGACCATCAATATGGATTTAGGCAAGCCTGTTCCACAGGAGATATCCTAAATATAATCTCTGAATGTATATACTGTTCACTGGACAAAGCAGAGGAGGGTAGAGTGGTAGCCCTCGATATATCTAAGGCTTTTGACAGGGTATGGCACGATCGTCTTCTGAGGAAAATCAGATCATATGGTATCATTGGAAGAATACATAATGTAATTAAATCCTTCCTAAGTAAGAGAAGAATCCAGGTTGCCCTTGATGGTCGTACATCCAAACAATGATATAAATGTGGGAGTACCTCAAGGGTCTATCCTGGAACCTTTACAATTCTTAATATTCATAAATGACCTCCTGATAAAATTGTCTCTGAGATGGGTATATTTGCTGATGACACCATGCTCTATAACAAACACGAAGGGAAAACAAATGAACACATACCTAAGGAAATAGCAGAAAATCTAGAGGATGACCTCCAATCTGGAATGGGGACAAAAATGGATGATCACATTCAATGCTGCCAAGACTAAGCTTGTTTCCTTCAATAATTACAAGAAACCTTCTCTATCAATAATAGCAATGGCCAAAAACACATTACCTGAAAGTACTTCCTTTAAACTCCTTGGCCTAACGTTCATAGGGAACATGAATTGGAACAGATACATTGAGAGCATAGCCAAGGCTGTTGCGAAGAAGGTAGGCTTTCTCTACCATGCTAGAAAGCTACTTATGCGTGAAAGTATCCTGTACCTCTATAAGGCTACCATTCGCCCATGTATGGAGTACTGTCGTCACATTTGGGCTGGTGCATCTGCTACTAGTCTCTCACTCCTGGACAGTGTCCAAAAGAGAGTCGCCAACTTGATAGGTCCTAAACTGTTATCTAAGCTTCAGTCTCTGTCCATTGACAAAATGTTATATCCCTCTGCCTGTTCTACAAGTATTTTAATGGTGAATGCTCTTACGAACTACATGCACTTGTGCCCCCTTGATATAAATATCCCTGACAACTTATGTCCCCTACTTCAAAGTGACACTGTGCCTTGTTTGGGGTGAAAACTGAATTTTAAAATTTTTTATGTATACATATATCTCAAAATAAGGATAACCAGTCAAATTTTGTAAAATAAAGTAAATGACATCTAATTTAAAAAGGTTGGATAGTACAACAGACAAAACAATCACTACAACAACCACAATGAGGATAACCGTCTAAATAAGGTAAATACCATATTTGAACCCAGAAGATGACCAAGTGATTAGCATTCAATATTAACTGCTTATTAGCTGACCAACAATAAGATGGTGTGATATATCATGCCGAGATCCGTGAAACTGGCCTATGACAAATGGGGCTGGGTTCTTCATTGTGATCTGTGTCCACCAAACATTGGCCAGTGATGAAACTGAATAAAGAATATCACCGAATAAAGTCGGAGAGTACAATGTGGCTGTTTTTTTTATGGAGATGAGCATCATTCTCCACAAACAAGATGACTAACGAGTGGAATATCTGAAATGTTGAATGGATCCTCGTTGAGATTAAGGCTTCTCCTGCCAATTATTAACCAAAATTCTAAGATTTATGCTGGCGAATAAAAGTCATGGTTTCATTGAAAAACGGCAAGTTTATATTGAGACAAATATTTGCCTACTGCGCATCAGTTTCTGATGCATCGTCCCTGTCGGAGGCATCTTTTTTCACCAATCCAACGGCACTTTCTTTATATTGGTTTTGACAAATTTTAAGACAATTCCTTGTCTAATGGTACTTAGATATGAGCCCCCACCCCACCCCACCCCAATGTACGAGCCTTCTAATAGGACAAAATGCAAATAAAATAGTTCCATTAAAGCTGAGCCTTGTATCAGGCTTTAAATTAGACAACCATGGTTGAGGATTGTTGTCAGCTATATCAGGTCCAAAGTGAGATGTTGAAAAGAAGATAAAAGGTTTTCACAAGTTGAAATAGTTGGAAGACTGATATTTCTCTCTATACACACACACACACACACACACACACAATGTCAGAGCGATCAAAGTTACAGGCTCATGTGAAATAATAATAGTGATTACAAGAATTGGCCACAGAATGAGAATCTCTTTCTTAATAACATGTACATTAAGTATGTGTGCATGTATGTGTGTACACATATGTATATTTATATATATATATAAAAAAAAAAGAGCAGAAATGAGGAAAATCGTCTGCCTTAAACCACTAACCTAGTTCTAAAACAGATCCTTTGTTCGATAAAATGCATGTCCATTGGCTGATAGGAAGGGGCGCGGTGGATACTAGAAAGCTGATTGGCTAACTAAAATCCTCAACATATATAAAAACGAGAAACAACCACAGAATTCGCACATAAGCCTGTCGAATCCTATAGTGGATGAAACGCCGAATATTCAGTGTAGCTTAATCGCCATTATATATATATATATATATATATATATATATATATATATATATATATATACCTCCACCTAACAATATATCTTCACCCAGGTAACACTGTAAATACTGCAAGTATGTAAATAATGTAAAAAATCTGTTCAGATTTAAATGTTCAATAATAAATAAACATATTCAAATGGAGATATAAGTTTCGACAAAGATTATCTGCAATAATAGCAGCATGCATACAAGGAAGATCAGATTTTTTTTTACTAAGGAGTCACTGCTCATCATCAAGGCATGAAGGCCACTCAAGGGTAAGAGTTAAAGGTTGTCAGGTGACTGGTGAGACAAGACCATGATAATCAGTAGTGGTGGAAATTGAGATGTGAAAACAACCATAATATAGTCAGATGGGAAGCAGTCTCGCGGTATTGTTTCACAACGAGCAGTTTTATGAAAGAAACTTTGCTCATGTAATTTTCGTTTAGAGTAACGAAAATTTTTGACACTGGTAGAAGCTAGACGAGTGTTTGTTGTGAATGCTTTAGAGGAAGGGGGGCGACACAGATTGAAGCTCAGTCGAGCACCTGCCATGAGAATAACGACAGAATAGAGATAGACTCGCAAAATCTCTTCTGTGAGAAAGTAGTAATGAGGAGGAAAGGACATCGACCACTAGATTTCAAAGCCGGTTTTGTATCCTGCCAAAGCAGGAAAGGGTGCTTCTCCCCAGATGTGATAATGCTACGCGATCTTAGGACGTATGTTGCTCTTATACAGGTAGAGTTGGAAATGAGAAAGCCTTAACAGTTAATAAAAACAGAAAATACTGAGAAAAAAAATTTTTCATTCGTTTTTTTTTTTTTTTTTAAATTTAATGTGGATTGTCAGTTTAACACTACTTAGCTTATCTTCTTCGTCTGAGTCAAAGAAATTAACGGATAAATTAAAATAAAAAAAATATTAAAATAAAGTAGAAGTAAAACAAGTTTTCGTATTTCTAACATCACCTGATCCCATTACGCTATTGGCAATTAAACACATAACAGCAGCAACATTAAAAAATAAAAATGAGACTAACTGATCTGAGAGCAGGTGTTAGATAATTTTCTTATACGGCTTATCGGCACTTCACATCAAAGACACCAGCACTTTAAACAAAATTCAACCTTTTTATATATAAAATGCGTAACATATTTGGAGACAGATTTATAGACAACCAAAAATGACAGATAACAATGCCTTTTTACTGGAAAAGAATTTTAAGGGAATAAAAATCTGAATAAATATATTGTTTTGTAATTTTATTCATTAAAATCTCCCTCTGCTTCGATAATGAATTTTATGTGATGTACGATCTGTTTAGCATAACAGAACGTTCGTTAATAGACGGGGAGACTCCGGTTCAATCCTCGGTAGAGCCATACTAAGAACTTTAAAAGTAGTACTTGAAGTACCCTAGCTAAGCACTCGGCATTATAACCTGAAGATCAAAAATAAGTGCAAAAATCCAGGAAAACGAGTAACACCCTCCCCTACATCTGTGTGTGATAATCAATGAAAAGGTCAATCAATTTAGTTTTATTATTTATGAATCGATTACATGCTAGGATCATGTGGTCCTTGTTCATATTTGAGATGACTCAACTATGGAGGCTTATAAGGATTACTGGTAAATGTTTACTTTAACTACAAAAGAACACGACCAATAAAATTTGGTTCTTTCAAGGTTTTCGGGATCGCTGACAACGAATCTCATATTCAAACCCGTCACAAATTTATCATTTGCATGGTATTAACCCATGAACCCTCGCACTATTTTGTGCCATCTCACTGCCTTCGTTTATGCTATTTTTACATGATGCGTTTGTGCAATGCACGCGCGTAGTGAAGTGACTTGTCACATCGTAGAAGAATTTTTTAGCAGACATTTGAAATAAGAAAGTTTTCAAAAACAAAGAAATGTGGTTCATTTTTCTGTGTTACGTAGTTGCTTTTTAATTGATCTAAAAAAAAAAAAAAAAAAAGTTTTCACGAGCGGTTTACAAAAACATTTTTATTTTTCGTTATTTTTGTTTAGGGGGGTATTCAATTATAGAACTTGTACAACATTTAACAGGTGCTTCTGCAGTTTAATTTACCGTTTTTCCATAAGTAACGCCCCACTCACCCAATTTATTGGGGGTTTTTTTTCCGCAAGTAACGCGCCGATATACACCGAGCAGAAGAACTGTTTAATTTTTCACAAAAATTCTGTTTACATTGGGGACATTTGTAATAATAACGTTCTAATAAATGGCACACACTTTTTTTGCTACAGCAGTTGTTAATGTTGCCCCTAACCATTAAATGTTTCCCTTTTCTGTTGGTAAGGTGTATACAATTTTTTTTCCAATTTATTTTGGTAATGTGAAAGCTAAGTGTGTAATCTATGATAAGCATCATATCATAGAAATTAGCAAAAAATTAACAACGGGAGTGGCCAAATAGTGGGTGTACTGATAATCGCCTGAAAAATTTACGAATAAGTAAAAAATAAAAAAATTAAATGGTAGGGGCAGCATTGTTTAGGTCCACCAATATTTTTGTTTGTTTTTTTAATTATTTTGTAATCTGCAAGTCATGTGTGCTTTAAAGGTTCTAAAATATTTAATCGTCTCGAAAAACAAGTAATGTCAACTGGTACACGAGCACAAGGAAAAATGGATGCAATGACTGTTGCTAGGCACTTTTTCTTGTGCTTGTGTACTGGTTGACATTACTTGTCTTTTGAACTGATTAAACATTTTACATTAAGTAAAAACACTAAAAACCTATCCTGCTAAGTAGAAGCGTAACTTATCTTGCCTTTGGTAACATTTATTTGTTATATATTTGCTTTTTGGACCACTTTTTCTAATCTATGTTAATTGTAAAACAAATCCCAAAATTAAATGAAAACTTTTCTAAGTCCATAACTTCAGTTACATAATCTCCATCTTTTTATTGAAATTTTTTTTTTTTTATTGCAAATGAATCTGCAACAGATATGCAATCTATTATCATCAATACACATGAATGCCCATCATATATTGTAATGCGATTGATTGAGCTAATAATAATAACCGAACATAAGCAGATCTACAACCTATAAGTAAAGCTTGTCTGCAGTAATCAGCAATCGGATGGCTTGAAAGCCGAGAGAAAATACTTAGACAAGATTTGGACATCATGAAAAAATAAAAAATGGTGTCGGAGATCTTCATTAAATATTGTAAGGTCTGAACTAGATAAAATACTTCAAAGTGCATGCCAGAACTAAAGAAACAAAAACAAACAAAAAAGAACGAACAAACAAAACAAACAAAAAAAAAACACAAGAACACTTGAAAAAGAGTCAAACTAATAAATTTTTGGAAAATGCTGAAGATGAATTATTGCATTAGACGAAAACTTGTGTTACCCATGAATAGTTTGATTGTTTTCTTTTACGGCATATCAACTCTTTCAGAGTAATTTAATACAGAATCTAGTCATTTTTATAAAAAAGATTTTGTGCTTAAAGTTCTTTATATCATCAGATATTTATTCGTGGTGTTTGGTTTTATGGAAATAAATTATTTTGTGTTTATGGCTTTGCAGAACATGATTGAGTTTTGCAAAGGAAAAAAAACAATAAAATCAATGTTTTATGGATTTTAGCTCAGGAAGCCAATATCTTCAGACATCCGTATCTGGTAGCACTGGATGAATAGACTAGTAACAGATTTCAAGACATGGTATTAAACCAAATACTATCCAAATAAATAAATAAATAAATAAATAGAATAATTGTTCAAAAATCATGTACTTCACTTTTTTCTTTCATAATGGCTTATATTCTATTATAATTTTTATACTTTTTAATATACTAATTTTAAAATATATTAATCGCATAAGACATTTTTCAGTAAAACTTTATATAACAAGTTTTTCAGAAAAATCTTTTGTACAGTAAATTTGTTGAAATATATTTCAAACTGTAATGTTTGAAATATATTTATATATGGATTACCTCAGATGAATACATTTAAAAACTTTATTACGATTATACCTTCCTTCATTGTCTTGGATCTTACGATTGTGAATCTATATTTCTTCATTTGAACCTAACTACACCATGGAATATCTTTTTTTTTTTAAATGTTGGCTTCTTTTAGGCTTTTAATGCAAGCTTTTTAATTTTTTAATGTCTGTACTAAATAGAAAAATTGCTGAAAACATTTCCTCTGATGAGATGAGCCATTTATTGAAAATCCATGAATTAAGGGGAAAAACCCTTTAAATTTTTGTATTCCTTGTTGAATAATAAATTTGTCATATAACTTTTAATTCCAATTTTTCATTTATAATATTGTTCTATCTCAGATATTGAGCCTCTTTACCTAATTGGGATTGTCTTGTCAACACTAATATTTATATGGACTTTAATTTTACAGTATTACATAAGCTGTAATCCGAAAGCATTTTTAAATTTCAGTTCATTTATATATATATATATATATATATATATATATAGCTTATACAAAAACACACATATCCCTATCCACCATCACAGCTCATTTATATATATTCCAAAACTTAATCAGGATCAACTTTGTATCTTTAATGGTTAAAAGAGTAGGCTCGTAGCAGTCAAATTTTATTAATCATATAAAGGACCGATGAAGATTTTTTCAAAAGCCATCTATTTTAAAACGTCATAAAATATAATCTCACTAAGACAAAATTGTATACCTATATATACACCCACACACCTATATATTCCTGTATGTACATAGATGCATACATATCCATAAACACATGCGCAAAACCATCCATACCACCGCACACTTTCCACACATATCACTACAAATAGATGTTCCTTATTTCAATGTTTAAGTGACAAAAAAAATAGAAAGAAATTTTTTATATCATTCAACCGGGGAATCTAGAAAGAAGAGGGCCATGCATGTCTATACACCTAAACAAACAAACAAACAAACACACACACACACACACACACACACACACACATCTGTACAATCAAGTCTACATACCTATACACATTTCCTCAGTGCAGATACAAACATATCCATAAAGAAGAACAGCGAGTAAGGTAACACATATACTTACAAGTACACTCTGATATACAAATACCTAATGTGCTAAAAAGTGCAATTACATACTTTTAAACCTGTTGACGCTTGAAATACTAAAATCTGAGACATGTATTATTAAAATACTTGTTCACTATTTAATTTAATTTATTTTTTAGTATCATAATTTTACCCATCCTTTACTCCTACTAAAACTAATTTAACCTTTAGAGAATTCTAACTGCATCTTTAACATATATACACATACACACTATAAGTTTAATGATTAAAGTTAAATTCTGTAGATTAAAATATCTACAAATATAAGTTAAGAATTTATTGTTTGAAACAAGGAACATATGGAGAAAAATTATATTTATTTCCTTAATCCATGGATTTTCAATAATGGCTCACATCATCAGAGGAAATGAAATGCAATTAGCAAAATGTTCAGCTATGAATAAACAAGTATTTTGCTTTTCAGCACATATATTGAAAATGTTATTTAAAAGTTATTTAGATGGAAATAAATATAAATTTTTTTCCATATATTCCTTGTTTCAAACAATAAATTCTCAACTTAAATATATTTGTATATATTTTAATCTACAGAATTTAAGTTTAATCATTAAACTTATATATTGCTCTATTTTTATATATCGAGCTTTACCTTTTTGGCTAAGATCGTCCTGAAAGTATTACCTCAATGTAATATCTGACAGGAAAATTCACATGATCTCTAATCTGTGACCTATCTCATTTATATATATATATATATATATATATATATATATATATATATATATATATATGAATAAACTGTTTAAAACTTTGAACTTATTTACCAAAAAATATTTGTCTTTGGAAGATGCGCCGATTACAAAAATCTTCTGCAATATCTATCTTTGCAGTGCTGTGAAAGAATAAAATATCAAAGAGAACGATGCCATTGTACACGTACTTCGTTTTTGTATTTGTTACATTATTACGGCTATGATGGAAAAAACAAGTGAAGCATGCATGGTACCCCGTGAGTGCACAGTGAACAAGGCAGAAAAAAAATGACTAAGTTCAACATTTGCCTCCCTCCCCCACGCACATGCACATTTAGCCCAAAAAAGTCCCCTGGGGACGTTAAATCCTGGTGAAAATTAACCAACGGTGCAGTTTTAGGCTTTAACATATGTAAATTTGAGTTCTGCACCATGCAAAAAAAAAAAAAGAAATGACTAAGTCCATCACTGCACCCCCATTTAGCCCCAAAAGTCCCCACTGCCTTAACATATTTAAATTTGAGTTCAGCACCATGCAAAACTGCTAAATAGACATACATAGAAAGTTTAGGACAAATATGGTAAAAAAGTGCCAACATGGAGTGTTTTTATTAACCCTAAAACATCCCCTGGGGCACACCCAAGAGTTATCGCGAAGTATAGACAAACAAAACTATATAGAAATCAGTTAGTTACAATTTTTTAGAAAGTTTTATAAAAATCCAAGGCATCAATTTTTTTTTTGTAATAAGCACAAAAGTGTCAATTTTAGCCATTTTAACCCAAAAAGCAACCCTAGGGGGGCAACCAGAGTTTTCCCAGAAAATCCGTTCTGTTACTTTTTTACTCATATCATCTTTAATGTCTGTGCAACTAGATGTCACAATACATTTGAGTTTACTTATACCATGTCAACGAGTAACTGAACTGTTGTCTATCCATCAGAAGATTACGAACCACCTGGTGGGGATTGAAGAACTCCTTATACAATGTTACAAACCTTACCTTGACCGCAAAGTATTAATACTTTGATTTTTTTTTATACATTTTTTTAAAAATAACACATTCCCAAATTATTGTTATTCTAAGTAAGTATTTCTCTTAATTTAATAATAATAAAAAAAATTTATTCAATAAATAACAAATAATGTTTAATTAATGTAATGTACTTTTTCGAAACCAATATGCAAATATCAGAAAGTTACACCAGATGTCTTGGTAGGCGGAGAGCAGGCTCAAGATGTTTCCATGAATAATGGTGATGAAGAGGTGCTTATAAATAGGGCTAGGACAACAGCATATTCTTTTCATTGTTTTGACTCTCCAGTATGTATCCGTTGATAACTTATATGTTTTTATATAGAGTGATGTGGTTCTCAGTTGATTAACTGTGTCTAACTGTGTCGGATATATACTTGAGAGTCAAAACAATGAAAATAATATGCTGTTGTCATCGCCCTGCTTATAAAGCAAAGTCAATACATGATGCTCCCCAGTGTGGAGAGTCATTAACAGCCCAAAACTTTGGAGAAAGTCACGTATGATGGGGGCCTATCGCTCTACATCGATTGGTTGGAACACAAATTGGTCGATTAGACCAGCATATTTTGACTGAGTGTGGCATTTTGCTGATGCATGCCCAACGTTTCTGTTAATTGCATCTCGTGCTTCTTTCATTTGTGACAAAGTAAAATTTTTCATTGTAAAAATTATAAATGAATTAGGAAAGTGAAATTAGATTTTATGTTTTTCATGTGCAAAGGAAAAAACTCTTCAGTTACAATGAAAAAAGAAAAAGAAAAAGAAATGTAAAAAAATAATTAAAAAAGAAAAGAAAGATAAGTTATTTGGTACTGAAATACTTTCAACTCGTAATTCACAGAAGCTGAAAAGCAGATCGATAACATTTTTTTCCAACCATTATATAATGAGCAGTCACTTTTGAAGATAATGTGTGCAGATTCTTCGATTAGAATGCACTTATATATGCCAATGGAATCAGAGTGATTAATATACAAGCGGATAAAATGGTTCGACTTATGCTTTGATATTATTTCAATACTGTTTTATAAGCAGTTTTTGAAAATAAAATTCAGTTGCAGAATTTTATTTTTCGATTTTGACACTAAAATAGCATTCTATATTTAACAGAAGAGTAAAGTACTGACTTTTTTTTTACTTTTATTTTTACTTGTGATGTGGTTTGAATATGTGATTATGATTTACGTATATTTAAGGAGAGCTGAGAGTTAGGAAGGCAAACTCATAGTGAACCATTAACAATAACAGGTTACTTGCCAACTTGTCTAGCTGAAACCACTATCAATAATTCCCCACACCCTTTATCTGTGCCTAAGCCTAAACATAGATTCCATGAATAAAGCTTTTTTCTTAGAACTGCACACCTGTGGAACTCTCTTCCGTTTGCCTGCTTTCCATCTGACTACAATATGGTCGTTTTCAAGTCCAACATAAACAAGTTCTTGATGAGCCGTCCCCTTAAGTAATCCAATTTACCAAATTTCCACTACTAACGAGTATTACAATATTGTCTTACTGACTACTGTACACTCATTAACCCTTATCCTTGAGTGGCCTTCAGGCCTTGATAAGTAGTGCCAATTGTAAAAAAAAAAAAATATTACCAATTGTTGCTACCTTTCACTGACGTCTTTCATTGTAACTATCAGAATAAATCAATTCTAGATCATTATGTGTGTTATTTTTCACTTGACAATACAACACTTTGAAATATGAAAAGGAATTTAAATCCAGATAAAAATTATATTTTTTAATACTTTTTGCATTAAAACGCTGCTTCTTAGACAAATAATTTGATTTAAAATATCTTATTAACACCTGTTAAATCTGAACTGATGAAGAGGAAAGATTATATTTTCTTATTTATCATGCATTGAAAAAAAAAAAAAAAAAATTTTGCATTTTACACTAAAATTAATCTACACCAAAACAATTATGGCAGTTTTTTTTGTTTTTTTTTTCAAATGAACACAAAAATTATTCCTTCACCCTCTCTATGTAAATATAAATTGCCTTCAAATCTAACAATTTGAGAGAAATAGAAAAGATTCAAATTCAGCAACATTGTGAGTTCCCTCGATAGAACACCGTTTCTTACTATGCTTAGAAATAATAATATAGGGTTTATTTCTCTCACATTTGAAATGTGATTGTTACAACGATGAAGCAGTAAGAAGCTGAGTCTGAGATCTGAGTTATTCGACCGGCAATACAGTTACATCGTCCATTTTGATGATTGCTATAAATATGAATATGTTTATAGATATTATAAATATTTATTATAAAATAATTATGTGTTTTATAGATATTATAAATATTTATTATAAAATAATTATGTGTGAATGTGTGTATAAAATATAGTAATATATCAACCCATATTTTATCATTTCTGTAACATGTCAGTGTGGATAGACCTAACAAGATTCGAAGCCAAGATTTTAATGATTGCATGCTAAAAGTTGGAAAGATATCACTATAATTATAAAACTTTGTGGATCCTCCGGGCGTCCTTGCTTGAATGTTGTATTATACTAAAAGTCCGGATTTGTCACTGTCTCAAATCTTAATGTCATGACATAACTTCTAGCAAACTTTTCAAACTTAACGACTAAGGCTGGAACACTATGTTTTGGTTTCGATTCTAGCTGATGGTACCCAAGTCAGTGGATCACTTTTTGGGAAGGTTTTCGTAATTCACTAAAGCTATGCTTAGAAATATTATTTTCAATGTCATGACGTCATAAGAAATCATGGTCCTGTGGGCAAAAGCATTTGCCAATAACTTCTCTTCTTTTGCGTTTCAGGTTTGAGCCTGCTTACCGCGGGTATTTATTTATTTATTTATTTATTTTGCAGTCACGCATGCATTCGCTGCTATTTTGATTGGAAGAAAAGTTGCTTTGATTCATTTATTTGGGGGGGGGCAGCGCACTGGCAACAAAAAAATGCTTCTCTTTGTGCCAAAATATTTGGTAGGGTGGTTGCCACATACTTCTTTCTTGGGGCGTTCTTTTATTTTGGAAATTGTTACGGGGGTATTGATGAAAGTGCTCGATATTCTTAGTATAGCAGCTGTGTCCAAACCAAACTTTATGTCCACCTGGACAACGCCGGGTATCCATGCTAGTCCTATCTAAATTATAACTTGTGTCTGTCTACTTTCCTAGATTCAAATTTAAATTTAAAAAAAAAAAAATGACAAAGAAAACATTAAGAAAATTGAGTTATACGTCTACTTTCTACTGATTATAATGAAGCAAATTAGGATACACTTCTTCAAGCTCTGCTAGGGGTCAAGAAGATCAAAGTGAAAGTGAAAGTAAAACTATCTCTTTCAAGCCTATCTGATGAATTAGTTTCAATTTCAAATAAAGCTTACAGTAGCAAATTCAAACTAAGAGCAAGTAGAGGCTGAATTAAACCTGGAGACCTTAACTTCAACAGAAATACAAGAAGCACAATCCAAACTGAAGAGGAGTAAATTCCTTATTCATAAATGCACAAAAGAACTTTATCATTATGTAGCTTTACCACTACTTGTAAGAGGTGATGATCCATTTCCGTGGTGAGAAAATACACAGGAGACCTTTACACTGCTGAGTAAACTAGCTTCAAAATATTTAAGCGCACCACCTTCATCCATGGAGAGTAAAAGACTCTTTAGTACATGTGGTAATTTGTACAAACCTACAAGGAACAGGCTGTGTCCTGAAAA
>NC_136500.1:83126809-83159309 GCF_053919585.1 Euprymna scolopes
CGCCATAGCACCCAAAAGATCTTCCTTAGAGAAAAATGTATCTCGTATCGTATGTGGAAAAGTTAACTTTCGTGATCAATTGTGAGATGATGGATGCCTCAACGATACAAATGATGAAACAAGTTCATCTGTGGCACGTGCACAATGCTCAGCAAACTGAACCCGTCTCTTGCAAACAGAGGTTGATACTCTCGGAAAGTCTCCATATATCATTTCTAAAGTTGGGTGATTTCGCCATGAGATTGAGTACTCTTCTCAAAAGACGTGTGTAACATCCATCCAAGCGACGCTGTTGTTTTGCTGAAAGAGTCCATGTTTCAGATCCATAGAGAAAGATTGGCTCAATAAGTCCGCGGAAAACTTGGATTTTGAATTTTCGAGCAAGATTGCATTTCCAAATCTTATCGATTTTGTTACAAGCAGTCCATGCGATACCCTTTCTAATGTTAGTCTTTCTCAGAGTTCCTGATGTGTTATCCGAGATACTTGTAGTCTTCAACACATTTGAGGTTGTTATTTGTGAGGGTTTTAATTTCGTGGGTTTCAACCTAGAAGAAGCTCATGTAATCCTGCACTTTACATCACCGACGCTGATTTTGCTGATGACATTGCGCTCTTGTCTGACAACCTTATTAGTGCCCAGGCACTCCTATTTTCTCTTGAATCAGCAGCAAACTGTACAGGGCTTCACGTGAATGCTACCAAGACTGAGTGTATGCCAATTAACATTTGCAAAACCCACAAAATTAAAACCCTCATTTAAAATATTGCACGACTAGCTGGCAGCTTAGCAGTACCCAGTCGTACAATACACTTAAACATGATATTTTAATTTATGCAGATTGCGTATGAATTATTATAGAATCAATCGTCAATTGCCATTTGTATTACAAGGAATAATTTGCCTGATGAACTAATTTGCAAAAAAAATTTTTTAAATAAAATAATGATAATGGTGTTCATCAAATTCCGTCTGTGTTTGTTTGCAATATCACGTCAGCTGATATTTGTTCTTGACAATGAATGCTTTGGAAAAGTCACTTCCGATTAATGTTTAGTTTTAAAATATGCAAACAAAGAAATGATTTGTCGAAATTTTAAATAGTACCTCTTCTTTTATTGTAAATTAAACTCATTAATAAGAAAAAAATTAAAAATAAAATGGTGAGGTACACTTAGGGCTTGAACAGGGGATCATTCGATCTGTAGTCAAATGCTCTACCACTAAGCTATATCTCTAGATTATAATAAATCTGTTTTGTTTTTTTTTAAAGAAATGATTTGCTGAAATGTTATCATCTCCCTTGCTGGTGTAACGTAAAATATTTCCCAGTAAAAATTTATTCTTTTTCATCTATAAGAGAGGAAAGCTATTTTTAAGATCGGATTTATTCCATTTTCGATACTTATCCGGTGAATTTCTGTACAAAACATATCTAAGAACACTGCCAGACATAAATTAGCTTTGTGTAGAATTTGCAAAAGATAGGCTCAGCCATTTGGGAACCTGTGAGGAAGGAACTCACACACAAACAAAAACTGACTTTTATATAATAGCAGAGATTATACTTATTTATTGAACACTGTTAAAATACTTCTACAAATATAAACAAAAATAGACTTTTTAGTTCAATGGAGAATTGCTTCTGCATTGTTCCTTTGTGGATTCTGAGCCAAACCTTCCCCACTAAGCCTTGCTGTTCACAGTGTCAGGGGTAAACATCTGCAATCTTGCAGGTTAACAAATAGTTGTGACCAACGAGAAGGACTTCTTGCACACATGACAATCTTAAGGCACGATCTTTGTGAGCTCTATGAAGAAGTCTAACTCACATAACAAACAGACCAGCAGGAGTTGGTAATTGCCTGTTAGGGCATGAAACCTTGTGTATTTTTTATATGGAAATCGCTCCAGACAATGTGTGAAGCTACTTGATGTAAGGAATTAACAATAATGAAAGATGATTATCACAAAGACAGGAGATGCATATTGACCTTAGTCTTGAAAAGATCAAGTCTATAGGTAGAAGGAAACAGTCAGCAGGAAGAGAGTTCCACAAGCATGCAGTTATTGAAAAGCAGCTACTTGAATAAGAAGCTGTATTAAAATGAGATATTAAAACAGCGAATTGATAGAGACCACTAGACCAACGAGCCAAACGAGCTGGAACAAATGAAGCAGAGAATAAATCAGACACTTCTGAAGAATACATGCCATAATAGTAATATGTAAGTAAATTGTGATTGTAAGAATCATGCATGCATACATATAAAGTCAAAGCTAATAAAAATAGAAAAAGATTACCATTTCAGATAGATTTGAAAAATTATGATTAACTAGCCTGGGTGCCCGGCTGTTTGGATGTGTGTTGAGCAAAAAAAAAAAAAATGGTAGTAGGCAGGCTCGAACCGTACCATGAAGGAGGAAAAGAGCGTGAAAAAAAATATGACGTCTTTGCCGTTACGTCCATCGCCAAACCGGAAGTGACGAAGGTTTAAATTAAGGCTAAACAATCGAAAAGAGGGGATGACTTTCGAAAATACCTGTGAAAAAAGCGATCCCTCCCTGTAGAAAAGTGCCCAGTTGAGGGTGAAGGAATTAATGGTTTTAGCCAATTTTTGGATGTTTGTCGTCTGAAGGTTCAAACTTCAAAATGATATCGATATCGATCTGTTGCTTTTGCCGAAAGATTTAGACATACATACATACATACATTTAAACAAACAGATGAGATTCATATAATAGATTACCTTAGAGAAGAACAAGCGATAATGTAGATGATACTTAAAATAATTAATGACATTCCTAACAATAGTCTACAGTTTTGTTTTTAAACATTTCTCCAGAGGAAGTTATGTCAATGGTAAAAGAAAAAAAATTAGAAAAAGTAAAGATAAATTTTCTGGCCTGGACAGCCCCCCCCCTCCCATCGCGCGTGTGTATGTGCATGCGTGGATAAGACTGAGCAAAAAGCAAAATCTTTTTCAATGAGTTTCAACTTAGTAAAAATTAAGAAAAAAGACACTATGTGCACATGTGGAGGGGAGAGAGGCCAGAAAAGGAAAGCAAGGCAAGGAAAGATGGAGAGAAAATGAAGCGAGAAAAATCAGAAAAAGATAAAGAAAGATAAAACAAAAGAGGGGGAAAAGAAGAGAAAAAGAAATAAAATCCAACCAAATAGCAACGAAAAAAAAATAAGTAGGTAAGGCTCTAGTTACTTGCCAGAAACCAGTATTTTTTCATTACGAAAAGAAAAAGCGAATTTAAGCAACAAGCAGAAAAGCCACGTCCATAGAAGGTTCTAGTGATTTAAACGGAAATCCAATTTTTTTAATTAAAGAGAAAAAAAAAGAAAGAAAAAAACGAAATCAAGTTAAAAAGTGGAAAACTCATCTCTATTTTCTTCAATGTGGAAAGCTATTGTTAAATCTATTAACCAATTGAATTTTTACTTATTTATTTTTTATTTCTTTATTGCTAATAAAACAATATATTTTGGAAACAAGTTGTCGGACCAATAAAGAAAAACAATAACATAGATCAATTTAAAATGGCATTCGATGAATTCAGAGAAAATGGCGGAAAAGGCAAATTAAAAGAGTGTATACTGGGAACCAACAAATAAAATAGTTTATATAATTTGGTCTATATATATTGATATTATAATGGCTGAAATGTCTGCAGAAATATTTTAAAATATTATTTTTTAAAAAGATTAAATTAAAATAATTAAACAAAAAGGGGATGCCCCTCTCCCATATAGACATAATAAACAAATAATAATAGCTTAAAAGGAAATTATTTCAGCTTCAATATTCAATATATATATATATATATATATATATATATATATATATATATATATTCCAATCAATTTCGTCAATTACATACTTAATCCTATTAATATTTTAATTTTGATTCGTGATATTCCAAAGTGAGTAAGAGGAGCTTTCCTCTAGAAGAAACATACTAATACCATCACACATAAAAAAAATTTATGTACCAATTTTCTCTCAGACATGTTTTGATTTTGTTACAGTTTTGACCAATGTATTTAACTCACTGTCGTTCTGCAATTTAAATTGTAAACTATTCTTTTGAAACTACATTGTTTTGATGTTTTAATGTTTAATGACCTCAAACGAAACATTCTCAGCTATTTTGTTTTTTGCTTCTTTTTTTCGAGTTTTTTCTTCATTGTTTTCCCCTGAAGACGATTTGACGAAGGATCAAAAGTGCTCAGAATACTTATGGAACATTAATATTTTAAATTTTGAAACAAAAAAAAAAGTTCAGGAAAATTGAAAAAATAAAAGGTACAATCAAACAGATGAATTCTGTCATGTTAGATAATGTTTGCTTATATATATATATATTTCCCTTTTTTTTTTCATATACATATATATAATTAGTAACAATTACTATTAATCCTTTATGACCTGGTTGAACTAATTCGTTCAGTCGTAAATAAATGAATATAACGGCATAAATAAAGTGGGAATCGATTCAAACACGCCTTGTACATATTAGTTCAGTATCTGGGTAGATGCCAGATACCTCCAGATTGCAACTGTCCATTGCTTACATTCAGTATGCCGCCATCTGTCTCAGAGAGTGGAGGATTTCGTTTGTTGTCATAAACACACCTTTTCAAGCACTATGGATAATCATCAAGGCAAGTTTATGAAATGCAAAAAACCTCAGTGGTAGTTTAACTTTCGAACTTCATAATTTTTCCAGTTTGAAGACTATCATAGTATCATTACCCTTTAAACTAACTAAAATTAATAATAAATATTTTTTTTAATCATCTACATCATAATTCAGGTCATAAAAGGTTAATGAAATACAATATTTTAAAGGAAATATTCCTGGGAAATTAGTAAAAAAAAAAAAAAAAAAAAAAAAAAAAAAAAACAAGCCCCAAACATTTTGCTTTATCTACTCATCTGTTACCTTTGTGTTAAAAAAAAATCATAATTCAATAATCAAAATGGCCAAACAGATTATTTTACTCGCAGTCACCAATCACAATAAAATCATCTGCTTTACACTTTCTTTTAAATATTAATTTGTCAATGCAAATAGATCACAAACGAGTAGGTAAAGCCAGCTAACTTGTTTTTGACTAATTTCCCAACCGGTTTCCTTTAAAATAATTCATGTCAGTAATAGTAAGGATTACTATTATATATAAACTCACACACACAGAGTATCTTATAGGGTAATCAATATGCAATTGTGTCATCATTATTCTATGCTGTCATTTTATATTGAACAGCTGTAACGGATTAACGAAAACTAGCCAGTCTCTTATTAAGAATAGCGGACAATGACCAACATGATTTCTCCGATTGGTATACTCAGACTAAAATGTTAGTTACTTAACCAACGCCAGATTGTTGATTGAGCAACACAAGATAAAAAAAAGAAAAGAAAGAAAGGCTAGACACCAGTTATACAGGGCATGTCAGCATTAAGTGCCATGTTTGAGTGAATGAATGCAGGAATGTAGCTACAAGTCATTGGTGACAGATAATTACCAAGTAAAAAGCGAGTGGAGACGGGGTGCGAGGGGCACCGTTTGGCACTTGAAGCCACCTGTCCAATAAACTAACATTGATATGTCATCATGCAATAATAATGACAACTACAACTTCTTCTTGAGGTACTATAACTACTATTTACTTCCACAAAATAACGTAAGGCCAGGCCAACGTTTTGCCAACTGCACTAGTGAATTATGTCACTAGAGGTAGGGGAATCCGAGTCGGAAATCGAACATTTTCACAGGAGTTTGAGTCAGATTTTTATTTTTTTTTTTAGCTCAATCACGACCTCTGAGATAGATTTAGGTGTTTTTTTTTGTTTGTTTTTTGTTTTTTTTACTCGGCCAACTTTAGAAGTACCATCACACACACACACACACACACACACAACGTTTATTTCATAATGTATATATACGACTTACTGAAATGCTACAGATATTTTAAATTCTAACTTTTACATTTTGAAGGATCAGGTCTATATATTTTCTGCGCAGAGTGTGGCCATTTTACATGTTATTATGTTTGTTGAATACAAACGCACACGATATGATCTACAAAAGATGCCTTTAGTTCTTATGTCTGTTCTAGATGTAAGAACCAAAGTCTATACTAAGCTCCCAAATACAATTAGAAAGAACGCACTGTCTGGAATCGGAGATAGAGAACTATGCCTGAATATATGAATGAACACATGTGCATGTTGTGTTTTTAAGTTTATGTGACTGCTAGAGATAGGACCTGCCAGACCTTTAGAAAGCACATTCTTAGGAGGAGCTAAACTAACTGTTTATTCACTTTGAAGAACATTTTTTGAAAAAAGCTAAGATCTTTTCCTAAATCATGGACATGGATGGAACAAGTTTACTTAATTTCTGGATAGGAGAACGCATTCTCTAGCATTGGCAGAGAATAAACCCAAGGAAGATAATCCAGATGGTTTTGGACTAAAAACTTTGCAAGATGAAACAAACTATGTGAAGCAAAAGTTGAAGAGGACATCACATGTATTTCAAAATTATAAAAAGAAATATATAGGGACAAAGTTACCTTCCTCAGTAATGATTGGAAAAAAAAAAAAAAAAAAAAAAAAACAGTTGTGAAACAAAAAGTAAAAAAAATTAAATTAAAAAAAAATTATTTAAAAAATGAATCAATGAAATTAATAAAAAAAAGAAAAGAAAAATAGATTTTAAATGAAAATAATAACAACAATAATAAATATAAACTGTTTATGAAATTTAAATGACACCATTTTGTAGGATATCTGATAGATCACAAAATCATGTTTGTTTTTTGAAATGAAATTCCTTCATTGAATTATGTTTTCAGAAATGTACATATTTTCTTACATTAAATTAATGTAAAATACAAAAGCCGGGGCAGTGATGAGTGAAAGAAAATATAAAAAAGATCACCAAGTAACGCTGGGTAAGTAAAGCTAATGTATATTCTAAATGAGTACACACCTTCCACCAAAAATTAAGATAAAAAAATACACCAACAAATATCTAAATTAATGAAGTTAAAAAAAACACACAAAAGAAACAGAAAACAAGAAAAAGTATCAACTTTAACAATTAAAAAAAAAAAAAAAAAAAAAGAACAAACAGAAAAAGAACAAAAAACAGAACAAAAAGAACAATAAGAAAAAAAAAGAACAAAAAGAAAATGTCTCATTATGAAAATAAAGTAGCATTTTTCTTGTCCAATTCATTTCAAATGGTGTGGATAAAAATATCTATTCGTTTTCTCCCTTTATCTAAACATCTTAAATGGTTTTGTCCGGCATGTTTTTTTTTTCTTTACATTATGTGATAAATACATTTATTTATCTCTACATCTCCCATTTGAAAATTCAAATATTTTAAATTTGCATTAAATCTAATTTATAATGATTAAACACTAATTAAGCAAGATTTATTGAATTTTTATTTCTTTTTAAGATCCCTTAAGCTTAAATCTTGAATTTTCTAGAACCATGTAATGAATTTTGATCAAAATTAGAATAAGGATTCTAGACATAATGTTTGTTATCATTAGGATTGTATTTTAATCTTCATAAGGGTGCAAAAAGTGTTCTGTTTGAGGAATTAATTTTATCCATATAAAAACGGATATTCTTCTTGTATTCATATAAAATAATGTTTCAGTTAGTGAAGTTAAAACAAAAAGGAAAATGTCTCTAACTGGAAAGCTTTAAAAAATGAGAAAAAAAAACTTATCAATTAGTATTACTTGGATTTTGGATTGTTCGGACTACTATTCTCATTTTGAATACTATTTTCATGTTTCGGTCGATGTAACTTCCAACCTTCTTTAGGTGTATCCTGTCAAACTCTGGAATCTGCAAAGACCTGTGGCATAGTGGATAAAGTACTTGGTAAAATTCAGTTGTACAGTAACACTTTTCTGAGGTTGAAGATTCAATCGTCAGTGCCAGTGATACTCAAAATGCAATTGTGAATTACTAAGGACTTCTACTCAGTCATGGCTGACGGACGAGAGTATGTTATCCCTGTGGATTAAATAAAGAGTTCCGTTCAAAATTCTGTACAAATTCCTGGGTTTGTGTTGTGGGGGAATCACCCTCAAATGCACTGTTCTATCCATTATATAAACCATAGACCTTTTGATCCTAGGTGTGGATTAAACACCAGAGCGACTCTTGCCTGCTCGGTGACGTTTACTACTCTTTTCAGTTATAGCCTTTTTACATAGTTGTTCTAGTAATACATTGTTTAAACTCTATTCTGTTGTTCTGTTTTCTTTGTGGCTTATTGCAAGCCATAACACTGGCGACATTGGATTCGGAGAACGTACTCTTTAGTGTTCTAAAAAACTAAATACTGACGACATTGGATTTTAGGAGCATACTAAAATCAAAACCAGTAACAACATTGAAAAAAAAACATACTCGCGTTGAAATAGTATTCTAAAAATACTAACGACGTCGGACTCAAATGTTATCAAGCCTAAGGAAGTGTCTAACATAACACTTGCAACTGAAAGGTTCACGGTAACTAAAAAAAAAAAACGCAGATCATTACGAAAAAAAAAAGAGCTGAAAAGAAAAAAGTTCGTCACGACTTTCAAAGATAGCGCTGTACTTTTGCAAAAAGAAAAAGGCTCATTGCGACTTAGAAAGGTAAATTTTTATATTTTTGGAAAAAGAATTCGTCACTTGTGGTTTTCGCTGCTAAAGTCGGGCATTATTTTTTTTTTCTGGA
Source organism: Euprymna scolopes (assembly GCF_053919585.1). Taxonomy (NCBI): domain Eukaryota; kingdom Metazoa; phylum Mollusca; class Cephalopoda; order Sepiida; family Sepiolidae; genus Euprymna; species Euprymna scolopes. The sequence continues at coordinate 83,135,587 of NC_136500.1, forward strand.
GAAAAGTATACACTTGATTATTTTCTAGACAATGAATTTTTTATATATTTATGTTTTTTTATGTTCGTTTTATTGTCTGGAGGAAGAAATACGAAAGAATAAAACGGTTTTGTAAAATTCAGCGAACGTTTTGAAATTGCTAATGCTGACAAAGCAAAATGGACGAATTGAAAGTAGCGTTGGAACATTTGACCAAGTTGCATATCGATGCCGCAAAGCGTCAGTCACAATCTGAAAAACACTGGACTGAACGTCAAATACGATTCGAGGAACAGCAAAAGGAATTGCAAAAACAGTTAGCCGTACATCAATTACGAACAGAGGAGTTACTTACAGAAATTGTTAAGTATAATGCAAATGGGGAAAGCAATTCAGCATTTTCTCAATACAATATGGACCGCGATAGACAATTTTAAATACGAGGAAGAGGAAAAATCATTTGCAGCATATTTTCGGCATTATGAAGATTTTTTTTAATATTGACTGCAGCAACTGGTCTGATCAAAAGAAAACCAGACGTCTACTACAAAAATTGGAAAAGGCTGAGCATGATAAATTTGTGGATTACATCTTACCTCGAAAAACAGCAGATTTATCATTAAATGAAACGGTAAATTTGTTAACAGAACTTCTCTCGCCAAAAACGTCTCTTTTTCCATAAGCGTGGGAGATGTTTGAATATGGTAAAAGACGATAATGACGATTTTGCCACCTACGCAGCTGTAGTGAACAAACACTGTGATGACTTTAAGTTGTCTGAACTAACAGCAGACAATTTTAAATGTCTTGTGTTTGCGCAAGGGTTAATATTGGGAAAAGATGCGGAAATCAGGCGCAGAGTCCTTACAAAATTAGAAAATGAACTAAACTTAACACTTCAAAAATTGACTGAGGATTGTCAAAAAGTAGAAATTATAAAAAAAGATGCAAGAAATATCGAAGGAGGCATCGCGAATATAAAAAAAGTAACAAAAAAAAAAAACCATCAAAATGGCACACAAACACTAACTACCGAAACTCAGAAAAACTAAAAGCACCGAGCGCTTGTTTCAGATGTGGTGAAATACATTGGGTAAGGGATTGCCCATTTTTAACAAAAAGATGCCATTTATGCAATAAGATCAGTCATAAAAGTTCGCACAGTAGGAAAACTCAGAATAGAAGTCGTGTACATCAAACCAGAACTAAGGACGTTGTAGATGAAAATCTATGCAAATATGTAACGGTTAACATTTTCAGCAAGGCTATTAAATTCCAATTAGACAGTGGATCGGATCTTTCAATAATAAATCTCAAAATGTGGAAAATATTACGAAAGTCAACTATGTTAAAAACTAACAGAACGGCGATGGCCATTAATGGTACAAAAGGTGAATTAATTACAAATGTCACTTTACGGAGGAAAACAAAAAAACTAAGTTTGTATGTGCTAAAAGATAGTGAGAACCTGCTCGGTTCTGACAGCATGGAGGAGTTTCGTCTCTGGAATCTTCCTATATCCACATTCTGCAAGAAAATAGATACCCGCCCAGCAGAAACGGAGAAACTTATAACTTGTTTTAAAAAAGAATTCACAAACGTATTTACTCCTGGCCTGGGGAGATGTACAAAAATGGCTGCAGATTTTAAGTTGAAACCTGGCACACACCCGGTGTTTAAAAAGGAACGTAATGTCCCGTTCGCTTCCCTTGACAAAATAAATCAGGAACTAGACAGATTAGAAAGCATCGGTATACTGGCTAAAATTGAATATAGTGAGTGGGCTGCTCTGGCAGTTTACGTAAAGAAAAGGTCCAGGGAAATTTGCGTTTGTTCCGACTTCGCGACCGGACTCAGCAGGTCCTTAGAAGATTTTTACTATCCATTACCTAGTCCAGAAGAAATGTTCACGAAATTAAATGGCGGCAAATTTTTTTCTAAGATCGACCTAAGCGACGCTTACCTACAGATTCCGGTAAACGACAAAAGTGCTAACCTCCTCTGTATTTACACTCATCAGGGTTTGTACAGCTATGAAAGACTCGCATTTGGTGTCAAGGTAGCACCCGCAATATTCCAGCAAGTAATGGATACTATGCTGTCCGGCTCGGACACCGCAATCGCATATCTTGATGATATTATCATAGACAAGTATTCAGTCGAATACAAGATTATGGATTTAAGATCAAAGCAGATAAATGTGAGTTCTCTTTTTACAAACAATTAAATACCTGGGTCAAATAATCGATAAAGATGGCAGACACCCAGGCCCAGATAGAGCAACTGCTATTAAAGAAATGCCAGCACCAGTAAATATAACTCAAGAGTTTTTTAGGTTTGGCAAATTATTACCGGGGGTTCATCCTAAATATGCACAAATTGCGTGCACCACTTAATGAATTGCTGAAAAAGGATAAGGCTTGGAAGTGGACAGAAGATTTCCAGACATCATTCCAAGAAATAAAAAGAATCCCAACTTCAAAACTATTCCTAGCGCATTTCAACCCGCAATTGGACATAATAATAGCTAGCGACGCTAGTCAATATGGCATCAGGGCGTGCATGCTACATCGAATGCCGGATGGTTCGAAACAGCCTATTGCTTTCACATCACGGACTCTCTTGCCAGTGGAAAAGAATTATTCTCAGATCGAGAAAGAGGCCCTAGGAATTATATTTGCAGTTTCAAATTCCACCGGTTCTTGTACGGAAAACATTTTTTCTACAAACCGACCATAAGCCGTTGATATCCATTTTTGGATAAAAAAAAAGGACTTCCAACATTCACTGCGAACTGACTATTAAGATGGGGAACTATTCTGCTGAACTATAATTTTACAATTCAATTTATACCCTCAAAACAACTAGCCCATGTAGACGGTCTATCGAGACTGATTCCTGCCAAAATGGAACCTCTTGAAGATTCAGTAATCGCGGCACTACGTATTAATAGTGATGTAAAAACCATGATAAACAATATTATCCGTGAACTGCCAGTCACACTTCAGGAAATTAAGTCAGAATCCCTAAATGACAATTTCATTCAAACAACGAAGCAGAAATTAGCACTGGGTGACACCAGTTTAGACCTTTTTTCTGGTTGCGACGAAATACTGTTATACGGTGAAAGGGTTGTCATCCCCCAAACCCTTCAAAAAAAAGAATTCTCAGAGATTTTCACATGAGGCATCCAGGAATAAACAGAATGAAAAGCCTAATGAGAAGTTTTGTTTATTGGCCAGCTATGGACCAAGATATTACCGACATGGTGAACAGAAGCAAAGGCTGTGCTTTGGCTGCAAAAGCACTACCGATAACATAAACCTTGACCTAAGACTGAACAACCATGGTCGAGGATCCACATCGATTATGCGGGACCTGTGGAGGATTTTTACTACCTGAGTAGTTGACTCTTATTCTAAATGGCCAGAGGTACTAAGATGCAAAAAACCGACCACGGCAACAACGACAAATTTTTTTATTGGAATTGTTTGCTCGGTTTGGGGTTGTAGACCGAATTCCAACATAAGAGACACCTGAACCAAATCAGGAAACGCTTCTACAAGGATCAAGAAGAACCACCTCAGGACGGCAGTGAGGCGATTGAAACTGTATGACTGTTTCGACATAGACCCTCCAAAATGGATGTCAGAACCGTGATACTCCTCCAGCAGAAAGAGGAAGCGCACAGACCCCTTGGTAGTCTGCCCCAAAAGGAAGAAATACTGATTTTCACAACCGAGGAAATCAGCTTTGGAGGGGGGGGGGATTACATTCCAAATGGACTGTTCTATCCATTATATAAACCATAGACCTTTTGTTCGCAGGTGTGGATTATACACCAGAGCGACCCTCGCCTGCTCGGTGACGTTTACTACTCTTTTCAGTTGTAACCTTTTTACATTGTTGTTCCAGTAATACATTATTTAAACTCTATTCCATTGTTCTGTTTTCTTTGTGGCTTATTGCAAGCCATAACAGTTTGAGAGAAACATTTCTGAGTTCAACAAAAAGATTTCCACGTTTGATAAGATACACCTGAAAAAGGTCTGAGGTTACATCAGCCGAAATGTGAAAATAACACCCCAGATGAGAACAGTAGTTCAAATAATACAAATAATCAATCCCTATTTCAAACATTCAGAAACGTAGTATCAATCGGTGTAGAAAAGAAAAATTTTAAAAAAGAAACAAAACATCTCATTATGAAAATAGAGTGAAGGGTTTCTTTCCAAGTTTATTTTAGACTTTTAGGGAAAGAATCTTTATCCTTTACCTTGAACATTTGCAATGGCTTCATCCGGCACATATTTCTTTTACTTATGTGATGGGAGGGAAGTACATTTATTTATTTATATAGATACAGATCTGTGTGTGTGTGGGGGGGGGGGCGTTCCAAAAGTAATGCTTCCTACATTTTTATTCCGCCCAAATTGATCAGAAGAGATTAACAATTGTATTGTTATGATAACTGAACTTATACATTCATGACCTGAAAGTCATCTCTCTGTTGCAGATATTGACGGTGTGAGAAGTCAAGTAACCCCTGCCATGGACATCCATCAGAAGTAGAGATGCATCATAGAATTCCTGTCACAAGTACATTGAAAATGGTGGTAAATACGTAGAAAAATAAATTCTGAAGCACAAAAGGTTGTATGTTTTAATGGTACCACTCTCGTATACATAGCTCTTCAACTGTTTGAGTTAAAAAAAATAGAGAGCCTTACTTTTGGGACTACCCTGTATATATATTAAACACAGACAAAACGCACATCAGTCTTCATGATAGAACAGAGGATTATTTTAGTAAAGCTGAAGTATAAACAAGTTCCTCCTCCCTCACGTTAATTCCTGTTCACAATGTATTTATTTTGATTACAGGAAAAATGGAAGCGGACATGTTTGCTCAGTGTACAGAATCATTTCTATCCATTTCTCACAAACAATAAACTATCAGGTTAATGGAACTGGACAAAAGTTGATTGTGCATGAAGCAGATATTGATCGAACATTGGTTCTCATTATCAACATGATCAACCAAAAAGATAATACCTGAAGCACTTTAATTAATGAAAACAATATATTTGAATCAACGAATAATAAAATAAAATAAAAATTGCACTGCTAAGCCTTCTAATTTCCAGTTGTTTTAACATGCCTGAATATCTTTTGATTTAGATGAAATCTATAAAAAGAAAACCTAGCATTGTATAGGCTTATTTTTAAACTTATCAATGCTTCTAAGTGAATGAGATAGTTCTTTATATCCTATCATGCTGCATGCACGAACATAGAATTTGAATAAATGCCGACCATCAGACTTAACATCAACAAATAAGAAATTATATATATATATATATATATATATATATATATATATATATATATATATATATATATATACATATATAACATGGCACAAGTTGAATCATCCTGAAAAAGGAAATTTATTCTGAAAAATTTAAGATTTAAAAAAAAAATCTTGCATTGAAAAATTTGTAATATTCAATTAGTTTAATATTTTAATGCTTTTGTATTGTTTAGACTACTGCTTTCATCTTAGATGTTATTTTTCACAATATTTTGGTTAATATAACCTCCGACCTTCTCCAAATGTGTATTGTTAAACTCAGGACTGTGCAGAATTTCTAACTGAAGCTTTTTAGTCCATGGGGACAGATTATTTTCATTCTGTCAGCAATGACTAAATAGAAGTATGAAGAACATTAGTCCTAAAAAAAAAAAAAAAAGTCTGATACGCTTGAACAACAAGAAAAAAAAAACTGAATATCATCTATCTTTATAAAACCAAATGAATGAATGTGTTTCTGAAAGTCCCCCCCACCTCATATACTTTAACTGCATTGCCCGTGTGTTTGGAGGTGTGTGCGGAGAAAAAAAAAAAAAAAAAAAAGTGGTAGTAGGCAGGCTTGAACCCGTGGCGTGAAGGCGGAAAATAAAGTGAAAGAAAATCTGATGTCTTAGCTAATGTCTCCATGTCACAACCGGAAGTCAAAAACGCTGAAATTAACTAAAGTTAATCCGACGATAACTTGCTAAAATGGTGAACAAAAAAATCGACTTCTTGTACAAAATGGCCGAGTTTAGGGTGAAGGAATTAATGTTTTTGGCCAATTTTTCGATATTTGTCATCTGAGTGTGACAGCACGTGGCCTTTTCCTTCGACAAATCGCCAACCCCATAATTGTGTGCTGTGGTTTACTATTTCCATCTCTTCATCATTCTCCTTGGCCGTGTCATCATCTTTTGGTTCATACTGGCGGTTGCTGCCGGAATGCATATGGGTCACAAGGTGGAAGTAAAATAAGCCATGGAACAAGAAAGGAAAAACAATTCCAATGTTTCACATATATTTGACGGTTGGACTTTATGAGTGTGTGTGTCTTCTCCCCGTTCTATCGATGTTACGTTCGTCTGTCAGTCGCAATTCGGCTCTATCTCTGTTTCGCAGTCAGCTCTAAAAACTGTCCATACGTGTCGCTATCAGCTCCCATCCATCGCAACCGGCAGCTCGATGTCAACTAAGTGTCTTCTCTGCGTTGGTATCTGAAGTTGCCCCCACCACCAGCCACCTAGAAGCTGCCCTTCCCTTGTAGTCTGCAGGCTTGTATTGTCATTGCCAAATCTGCAGGCTTGTATTGTCATTGCCAAATCTGTAGGCTTGTATTGTCATTGTCAAATCTAAAAGGCTTGATCTAAAAATACCTACAGATTCATTGTTTGCTACTTCCTATTTCATTGTATATTTGTATGACACTTCCTATCTATCTCAGCACTTACTGACACATGGGTCACTTTCATAGTATCACACGAGACGTCAAGCTTCAAAATGATACCAATCTTGTCAGGATCCATCGCTTCTGTCGAAAGTTTTTACAAGACATACATACATACATTTAAACAGACAGGTGAGATTTATATTATAGACTAGCCTGGGTGCCCGGCATTGCCCAGATGTTTGGAAATGTATGTTGAGCAAAAAAAAAAAAAAAGTGGTAGTGGGCAGGAAGGATTGAACCTGATAAACTCTTCTCTTGGTTGACAGAGGTAAAGATCTGCTAGTTTCCTATATACTTTGATGAAATAATAAAATACAAATTTTAATCAGTAAAAAAACGTACTTGAGTGAACTGATTGTTAGCCAATGCTCTTAACCGTTATGCACTGGTGCTAACAAATCAGACTGTATGAAGGTACTGATTTCCTGACCAAAAATGCACTAAACATTGATGCTATTGTTTTTTAATTTCTTTTTGTAAAAAAAATAAAAACTCAATCATGTTCTACAAAATCAAAAACAACAATTTTCCTCTACAAAACAATGAATCAAACCAAACACCAATATTTAAAAATATAAAGAATTTGAAGCATAAAAACTTTTTCAAAATTACTTGATTTGGCATTAAAATAACCCAAAAGTGGTTGATATGCCATAAAGCAAAAACAACCAACCAACGCTCCTGCTCCTAGTTGTTATGCTACAGATCTATTCATTAACAATAAATTCTCTTCTGGAGATTAATGATTTAATCTTCAATACAGATGAGAATACCTGAGAATAAAATTAGCATGCATACCTGGTCATGGTTAACAGAATGAGAAAAATTTACTCCTGTGGATTAAATAAAATAAAATGTACTGTTTGTTCATTCCAACAAAATTACCAAGATCATAAAGATGCACTTGAAGACGGTCATTGATTACATCAGTCAAAACATTTGTGAATACAACGACTAATATAAGAATAGCAATCTATAACATAAAAGGCAAAATGTGTATGTATGCGTTTGTAGGTCTGCCAAAAACTTTCGACACACGCGATAAACACTGACAAAATCGGTATCGTTAGAAAGATCATACCCTCGAACAACAAATATCCAAAAAATGGCCAAAAAAATTAATTCTGTGCTGGTCAACTGACCCATTCTTTGCAAGGAGGGTTCAGTTTTTGCGTCAACATTTTTGCAAAAGTCATTCACGCCTTGCAATAACTAAGCTTATTTTGAACGCCTGCAACCTCGCCAGTCGCAGTGGGGCCGGCAACTAAAGAATTTCCTTTTTTTGACCTCCTTTTCCTCTAAGCATTATAGAATTCAGCCTGGCTATTGTGACTGATCTTTTTTTTTTTTTTTTTTTTGCACTCGCATGGGTACTTGCTATTTTCAATTTTTTTAGAGGGTTGGTTAAATTTTTTTTTTAAACATTTTTTTTTAGGGCTTCATTGCTCAATACCCTTGCCATAAAACCTCTTCACACCCTGGCAATGCCAGATACCCCCTAGTCTAAATATAAATTACATAGATTGAGTTTGAAATAAGATAGATGGATTATCAATCAAGAGGCCAACATACAAGTAGGTACATGCATACAAAGTTATGCAGTACAGACATTACCTAACTCCAAGCAGCCACTCTATCCCTGATCAAGAATGAACACAACAGAATATATCAAATGCTTGACAACACATAACAGGCAGTTCTTCGGTGACAATCTGGAACTCCAGCAGTCTTTTGCAACTGTGGCAGTGTACTGGTTATCTCAGGTTTCCTTTTACCACATGTATTGCCAGGCACACACTTAGTCAAAAAGTCAAAAGATTTTTTGAGCTATCTGCCCCTGTGGAACAAAAATTACCATCATCGGACAGCAAGAAGCAGACCTGTAAATTCGATCTAACTCTGAAGATTCAACAAAAATTGTAGAATTCCCCCCAAAACGACTTGATTACAATTTTTTATTTTAAGTCTTCCAATAATACAACTGTCTGCTTATTCTTTGGGTATCAAAGTGTAACACGATTTTCATGCACTCGGACAGTAGCAGATTATCTTGCTGGTAACCATTAGGCTTAGCTATAGTCAGGGATGTTGATACTTGGTCAAAGAATCCAGATCCTTTAGCAGAATGATAAAATAATATGTATTTTTCAAAGATGGCCGAAAAGTAGATCTCGCGATGATAATTGTGATGACAACTCCCCAGCGAAATATCAACAAGTTTTCACCAAATAGACATCTATTATATTGAAAAGGGATTTTAAGCTTTGTTTTCTATTCGTTGATTTAGTTTTGATAACATGCCATTGTCATGTTTGTTTAGCTGGATGGCAAACTTCCAGCAGTTTGATAATAAATTTCTTTAAAAGAGAGGGAAAGAGAGAAAGGGGTTTGAGAGAGAGAGAAAGGAAAGAGATCAGAGGGAGAAATGCAAACGACAGACCATCTATAATATAACTCTCACCTGTTTGTTTAAATGTATGTATGTAGGTATGTATGCATGTCTGCCTAAAACTTTCGACAGAGGTGATGGATTTTTATGGGATCAGTATGGTTTTAAAGTTCGACCCTTCGGACAACAACTATTGAAAAATTGGCTGAAAACATTAATTCCTTCACTCTCAACTGGGCACTTTTCTACAAGGAAATGTTGCTTTTTTTCGCCGATATTTTCAAAAGTCAACCCCTATTTTTGATTGACTAGCCTTAATTTAAACTTTCGTCACTTCCGGTTTGGCGATGGGCGCAACAGCAAAGACAGACATCACATTTTTTTCACATTGTTTTCCTCCTTCACGGTACAGGTTCGAGCCTGCTTGCTTGCCTACTACCATTTAAAAAAAAATTTTTTTTTTTGCTTAACACACACCTCCAAACACCCGGGCAACGTCGGGCACCCAGGCTAGTAAATTTATAAAACTGATTGTTTAAGCAAATAATACAGTCTTTTTTCACCTCAACCATCCAGGGGTGGAATCTGCCCTGCTTTGGATCCCCACCCCCTCTGACCAAAGATATAGATCTATGCTCTGAGAATTCGGATAACCTGAAACTTTGAAATCCACAAGAGCACAAGAAAGCTAATTGAACCTTATTTTAGCCGACGCACCTGCATCTAGAACCCGAACGGTCACACTTTCCTAGCACGATCGTATCTGAAAATATCTCATGAATAATTATTTTCATTTATATTTAGTTATGATTGATTATTGATTGTTTTGATTGTGGAGAATAACCCAGTTGATTTCAGATCTACCCTGAATCAAACTCCAAGCTACAGTTGAGAGAAGCAATGTACCACTAATACCAGAACATCTACAAAAAAAGAACTCAATCACAGAATCTGATGAGGAATGCCCAGCCAAGTTAAAGGTATTGCCAAACAGATTTAGAGTTGTGCGTGTTTTGTGCGCTCTGAGCATCAGAGCCGTAGTTCCAGTAATAAGTGTCTGGTTACATTTTGACAGATCCATCACTAGACGAAGAGAAGAGCGTCGCCATGGGGACTTAGGGTTATCCCCCTGCATTTAGGAACCGGAGATGGCCTGGTTACACTAATTGGTCTCGTGAAGCCTGATTGTGTGGACACCTCCTGACCTGGTTACAAAAACGTCAGATTCCAACTCCAAGTATTATTACAAGTCTGACTCCAACCTCTGCAAATCCTCCAACTCTCTCCGACTCTGCAATCCTGCCAAAAAGTGTGTGTAGTAATGTGTGAGCATATAAATGAATCTACCAGATACTCACCATTCCAACGGCTTCTTTGTCGAAAGGATTCCATGGCACAGATTTTGGGTAATGTGCCAAAACTTTGGATTTGTAGGGTCTTTTTAGAGGAGCACAATGCAAGTTATCACCTGCAATGAAAGGAAACAACATTCGTTAGCATTATGAGCAGACATTTGATAATTTCAAGAAAATATGAAAAATAGAAAGAGATCAATTTCTCCTTATGTTTTTCTCTCACAATGTAGACAAGCTAATCATTTATACATGGAAACATACAAAGCCGATCGTTTTATATATGAAAATATAAAATTATAAATTAACTAGCATGGAAACCCAGTGTTGCCTGGAATTAAATGAGGATCAAGGAATGTTCCACACTTCTAATACTTTTATTGTCATTGAAATTGGGGAAATCGACCATTTTTCAATCAAAGCAATTGATTTCCTGCTCGTTAGGGATCCACCACGGTGCACCAGGAAGTAGCTTCACATACCTTCTTGCAGTTACTTGGTTCACAGTACATTGTAGTCTACATTGCACTGTAGAGAACTTGTTATTTTATAAAATTATTTTTGTATAATGGCTTGAATTAAAATTTAAAAAATCAAGTATCATGATTCAATCGTGTTCTAAACAAAAACATTCATTTTGAACACACGCCGGTCTTATCAAAGAACCTACTGTTAATTTTATATGCCGGGCATTTCTGCTTGTTCGGTGATAAAACTTCTTAAATGCACTTGTGATCTTGGGCTGTATAAAAAAAAATCAGTCTGTTTCTTAATCAGATTCTTTCAATTATTGATTTTTGATACTTAAGGAAGGCATTTTGACACAAAACCTATCTAAGAACACTCCTAGACGCATAAAGTACATCTGTGTGAAATTTTTTAAAAATCAGCCCATCTGATTCAGAGTCCGTAGGAAACAAACTTACACATACACGCACACAGACAAACTGCCTTTTATATACAAGTAGACATAATACAGAGTAATTGTTACTTAGAATTTTCTGGTTTTTATTTTCATTATTTTATTTTACTAATGAACCACCATTTATCAAGGTAAAAAAACTATTCAAGAATAAGAGTTAATAAAATAGTCAGATTGTCAATTGAAAGCTGAAGAACCTTAGGATTAATTGAATGCACACAGTTTGAACACTTATGGAGGCAGATTTTGACAAAAATCTGTTGACATTGGATTTAAAGACGATCCATATTGCAAACTGGTTCCCATTTGATTATTAAAGTAACGTTGAGCCTGGTCAGTACCAGATGGGTGACCATTTGGGAATGCTAGGTTTATATGTTCTCTGCTTATCTTGGCATTGTTTCCAGTCGTTCTGGACTTCAATTAACTTATACATACTGATCGGAAAATCTCAAGAACACAGTTATCCATGCTTCATTTGTATACTTATTTTGAAAACCGTTTCTAATAAATTATTCTGTATGATTCATTTGTAATTTTGATCTATTTTCTTATACAAGAACCCAAGTTTGCCCAGCTGGGAAAACTTGGGTTCTTATACCGGAAAAATATCCAGTAAATAAAATGGTGTTTAGTAAATCGTTATTTTTTTTGCATTTTTTTTTTTGCATTTCCATACACCAAACATGGATATAAATATCACTAAAACATCTGCTGGGTCATAAGCTTCATTTCGGTACCTAACTTGCCTGGGTGAGTTTCCTGTAGGCTGAGATAAACTATGTCACACACAGACAGTAGGAAAATTTATAAGATATCTGCTATTATATAAAAAGAACTTTGTGTATGTGTATGTGTGTGTATTTGCGAGTGAGAGAGAGAGAGAGCGAAAGAGAAATAGTTCAATTCCTATGGACTCCAAGGGTCACGCAATCCCTAACCACACCTCTCCTAAATCAACACTGTTTGAGTCCAGTAGCAAGGACGACTGGAAACAATGTCAAGATAAGCGGAGAGCACATACAGCACCTGGAAGTCGCAAATGGTTACCCATTTAGTACTGACCAGGCTTAACATTGCTTAACATTGATTTTACCGGCTTCACTGACTGCAGTAATCAGGTAAATGACAAACTTCAATAACGGATACGGAGAGAATATTTGATTCGTGCTCCTCGAGAAAGTACAAAAATATACAGTAATGGCGGCCATACTGCTTCCAAATAGAAGCTGCCTCACTGGCTGGGAGAGCCTTCAAGGGAGATCACTCACATAGATTAACAATATTTTTGTTGTTTTTCACTAAATTATCAAAATGTGAAATGAAAGTGGTTTCGTTTGTTGTTCTGTAAAGAAGGCCACAAATAGATTCTGGAAACAGACCATTTTAAGTGTGAAGTTAAAAATGATAAATATATTATATTAGCTTTCAAATTTCATACACAAAGTATAAGGTGTCTGGCGGGAAATTATTTATAATTCCCAATTCATCATCATTATGGAAATCATACAATGATATTAGGAGGGATGATGGATCATTTTTTTTATATACCACATTACAAACAAATATTTAGGTAAAAATGAAAATAAACCCGATCAGACTAAGAAATATTAACAAGGAATGAAACTTAAAGCTTTCCTTTATTTCTTTATATCCTTGATAAATGCTACACTCGTACAATATTCAGTGAAAAATTTCACACTCATGCAATAATCAGCAAAAAATTTCACAATCGTATGATAATCAGCAAAAAATTTCACAATCGTATGATAATCAGCAAAAAATTTCACAATCGTATGATAATCAGCAAAAAAATTTCACAATCGTATGATAATCAGCAAAAAATTTCACAATCGTATGATAATCAGCAAAAAATTTCACAATCATGCAATAATCAGCAAAAAATTTCACAATTGTATAATAATCAGCAAAAAATTTCACAATCGTACAATAATCAGCAAAAACAAATTCACAATCGTACAATAATCAGCGAAAAAAAAATTCACAATTGTAAAGTAATTAGTGGCAAGTTTCATACGTTCAATAAATAATGGTAAATTTTACAATGCTAAAATAATTAGTGGGAAATTCTACAATCATATGATAATTAGTAACAAATTTCATAATTGTACAAAAATCAGTAACAAATTTCATAATTGTACAAAAATCAGTAACAAATTTCATATTAATACTATGAAAAGAATAGGATTTAGCTTTTACAGTTAAAATTAATATCAGTTTCTTACAATATAAAAAGTAATGTACATTCATGTCAGAACTGGTCATAAGTTGATTTGATTAAGAAGTCAAATTTAAAAAGTATGAAGGATGACAGATAAAGTCAAGAAATTTGATCTGCTGTGAGTGGATTGGAGAACAAATTAAATAATTAAAATAAAGCCAATAACAATAAGTACATCGCGGTAAGATACGATTTCGAGGGGGGGGTAATCCTTTAATCATAGACCTTTAGTCAGCTACACTCAACAAACACGTGTGTGAAGAATTATCACAAGGTCGCAGCTTGAACTTAATGTAGGAATGTCAAACATGCAATCGTATGAGGAGTGAGCAAGAGTATTTAAGTACATACAAATAAGTAGGCACTAAGTATATGTAAGTAAATAAAATTTGTAGTAAGAGGGAAGTAGAGAGAGAGATAGGGGAAAATAAGTGAGGGGGAGAGGGTGAGTGAGAGGAGAGGAGGGAGGTGTGAGAGAGAGAGGAGGGAGGTGAGAGAGAGAGAGAGAGAGTGAGGAGGGAGGATGAGAGAGGAGGGAGGACAGAGGTGAAAGAGAGAGGAGGGAGGACAGAGGTGAAAGAGAGAGGAGGGAGGAGAGAGGTGAAAGAGAGAGGAGGGAGGAGAGAGGTGAAAGAGAGAGGAGGGGAGGAGAGAGGTGAAAGAGAGAGGAGGGAGGAGAGAGGTGAAAGAGAGAGGAGGGAGGAGAGAGGTGAGGAGAGAGGTGAAAGAGAGAGGAGGGAGGAGAGAGGTGAAAGAGAGAGGAGGGAGGAGAGAGGTGAAAGAGAGAGGAGGGAGGAGAGAGGTGAGGAGGAGAAGAGGAGGGAGGAGAGAGGTGAAAGAGAGAGGAGGGAGCAGAGAGGTGAAAGAGAGAGGAGGGAGCAGAGAGGTGAAAGAGAGAGGAGGGAGGAGAGAGGTGAAAGAGAGAGGAGAGAGGTGAAAAAGAGAGAGAGGGAGAGAGGTGAAAAAGAGAGAGAGGAGAGGGGTTGAAAGAGAAAGAGAAGGGAGGAGAGGGGTGAAAGAGAAAGAGAAGGGAGGAGAGGGGTGAAAGAGAAAGAGAAGGGAGGAGAGGGGTGAAAGAGAAAGAGAATGGAGGAGAGAGGTGAAAGAGAAAGACAAGGGAGGAGAGAGGTGAAAGAGAAAGACAAGGGAGGAGAGAGGTGAAGAGAAAGACAAGGGAGGAGAGAGTGAAAGAGAAAGACAAGGGAGGAGAGAGGTGAAAGAGAAAGACAAGGGAGGAGAGAGGTGAAAGAGAAAGACAAGGGAGGAGAGAGGTGAAAGAGAAAGACAAGGGAGGAGAGAGGTGAAAGAGAAAGACAAGGGAGGAGAGAGGTGAAAGAGAAAGACAAGGGAGGAGAGAGGTGAAAGAGAAAGACAAGGGAGGAGAGAGGTGAAAGAGAAAGACAAGGGAGGAGAGAGGTGAAAGAGAAAGACAAGGGAGGAGAGAGGTGAAAGAGAAAGACAAGGGAGGAGAGAGGTGAAAGAGAAAGACAAGGGAGGAGAGAGGTGAAAGAGAAAGACAAGGGAGGAGAGAGGTGAAAGAGAAAGACAAGGGAGGAGAGAGGTGAAAGAGAAAGACAAGGGAGGAGAGAGGTGAAAGAGAAAGACAAGGGAGGAGAGAGGTGAAAGAGAAAGACAAGGGAGGAGAGAGGTGAAAGAGAAAGACAAGGGAGGAGAGAGGTGAAAGAGAAAGACAAGGGAGAGAGAGGTGAAAGAGAAAGACAAGGGAGGAGAGAGGTGAAAGAGAAAGACAAGGGAGGAGAGAGGTGAAAGAGAGAGTGAATGGAGGAGAGAGGTGAAAGAGAAAGACAAGGGAGGAGAGAGGTGAAAGAGAAAGACAAGGGAGGAGAGAGGTGAAAGAGAAAGACAAGGGAGGAGAGAGGTGAAAGAGAAAGACAAGGGAGGAGAGAGGTGAAAGAGAAAGACTAGGGAGGAGAGAGGTGAAAGAGAGAAAGAGAAGGAAGGATAGAGGTAAAAGAGAAAGAACGGAGGAGAGAAGAAAGGAGAGAGAGAGAGGAAGGAGAGAGAGAGAAGGAAGGAGAGAGAGAGAAGGAAGGAGAGAGAGAGAAGGAAGGTGAGAGAGAGAAGGGAGAAGAAGGAGTGAGAGAGAGAAGGGAGGTGAGAGAGAGAATGGAGGTGAGAGAGAGAAGGGAGGTGAGAGAGAGAAGGAGGTGAGAGAGAGAAGGGAGGAGAGAGGTAAGAGAGAGAGAAGGGAGGAGAGAGGTAAGAGAGAGAGGGGAGAGGTAGAGGGGAGAGGTGAAGGAGAGAGGGGATAGGTGAAAGAGATGAGAGAGGTGAAAGAGATGAGAGAGGAAAATAGAGAGAGAGAGGTGAATAGAGAGAGAGAGGTGAAAGAGAGGAGGGAGGTGAAGAAGAGAGGTGAAAAAGGGTGATAAAATGGAAAGGGGGAAGCAGAGAGAGAGAGAGAGGGGGAAGAGAGAGAAGAGTGAAAGAGCAAAAGGAATAAAGCATATTTAATTTTAGGATAAACTAGTTAAAGTAAAATGAATTCCCTGACAAAAACAGTTGTGCACCATTTTCATACCCTTGTACGAAAATTAAAAACAAGGTATAATAATACTAAACCTTATGTCTGGAATCCTTATTTTAATTTTGATCAAAATCCATTAAATGATTTTTATTCTAAAACAAAACAAAAAAAAATGTCTCAAATTTGGCTTAAGCTTAAGGATTCTTAATGAATTCATGGAATTTTCTTTAATTTTTATTTAATCGGAGTCTGATGGCTATGGATCAAATTCAATACAAATCTGAAATATTTGAATTTTCAAGTGAGTGATTGTGTCCATATGGCCCCTGAAATCTCTTTAAAATACCTTCAAAGAAACTGAAATTTGGAAAATATTAATTAAGGTCTAATATCGATTGTTAAAATTTCACAAAAATCGAAAGTATCTGAATTTTTAGAGATTAAATACTGAAGCCTGTTAACATATACATATATATATATATATATATATATATATATATATATATATATATATATATATATATATTAGCAGGGAGTTCCGACGTCACCCAGGATTGAATGATGATCAACAAATGTTCCACACTTCCATATTTTTATTGTCATTGAAATCGGTGAAATCGTCCATTTTTTAATTAAATTGATTGATTGCCTGCTCTAGTTGGGGACCCATCGCGGTGCACTAGGAAGCTTCACATGCCTCCCCACTGTGACTTAGTTCACAATACATTGTAGTTTACATTGCACTGTAGAGAACCTACAGTTGATTTTATAAAATTGTTATTTTAATGTCTTGAATTAAAGTTTAAAATCAAAAGAGAGAGAGGGGGTGAAAAGGAAAGAGGGGAGGGAGGTGAAAAAAGGTGAGAAAGAGTGATAAAAGAGAAAGGGAGGAAGAGAAGCGGGAAGCAAAGAGAAAAGGGTGAAGCAGAGGGAAGGGGTGAAAGAGAGAAAAGGGGGGAACGAGAGAGGGGGAAAGAGAGAGAGGGGAGGAAAAAGAGAGAGAAGGGGAAAGAGAGAGAAGGGAGAGAGAGACAGAAGGGGAAAGAGAGAAGGGGGTGCAATTGTGCTTTAAACAAAACCATTCATTTTGAACATGCCCCTGTCATATAAAAAAAAAACTACTATTGTGATAATAAAACTTATCAAATACAATTGTGATGTTAGGCTATGTAAGGGGTTTAAAATCGCCTGTTCCTTCTTTCATCAGATTATTTCAGTTATCAATACTTATCGAAGACATTCTGATACAAAACCTATTTAAGAACACTGCCAAACACCTACAGTACCTTCATGTGAAATTTCATAAAAATCGGCCCAGCAGTTTTAGAGTCCATAAGGAATGATCTCACACACAAAGTTCTCTTTTCTTTAATAGTATATATATATATATATATATATATATATATATATATATATATATATATATATATGAGAGAGAACTTTTTCAATAGAAACACACCGTTACATTTCTAGTGTAGTTTTGAGAGTGGATTGTGCTAAGGCCGAAAATACTTTGACCTTTAATTCAACAAGTAACATTTGATCAATTTATCAGTCTATTTTTACTTACAACTAAAACGTTAATCGGGTCAGTAGAACGTCATCATAAACGGATCAACAAAAGGATGACGTTTTTTTATTAATGAAATAATATATAGCATCGCTGACACCCTCTCAAAACTAACATATGCTCATCATCACTAGTAATCACAATAATCAGTTTGCTATGCTGAGAATGAAAATGACTCGTCAAGTAACTGAAAATTTTAAAATTTCTATTACAACCAGTGTTGAAGAGTTAAAAGTTCAGGAAGGATTCTGAGTTGGACTCGTAAGAATGCTAGGAGTTGAGTTGGATTTCTTAATCTCCGAAAAATTAAACAGACAGTCTGAACATTTAAAGATTTTTAAATAAGAATTAAAGATAGAAATAGATAGAAATATCAAGTGGGTGCAAAAGTTTTGTAAAATTTCAGCTTGAAAATGAAAAAACATTTCTGAAAATCTTCATTCATGACAATGACGACCTTTACTCTCTATAACTTGATTTAATCTTTCAACGAGTTTATAAAATTCTTTAGGTTTTGATGTGAAATATGAATCTTAACTCATATTCCATCTCCTCTCGTGATGTTAACCTAAGGTCATCTAAATGGTTTTTTGTAAGCATCAAAATGATGATATGAGAGAGCTAAGTCAGAAAAATATGTAGAATAGGGCAAGATTTTCCAACTAAATTCGAAGTCAGAATTTTTGGACACTTTCTGACTTTACAACCCTTGCTACAACTCTTTCAGCTACTGTATCTCTTTAAACTGGACAACTGAAATGCCAGCTGTATGTACAGTGAAGTATTTCTTGAGAGCGTCTGCTTATCTGCACTGATCACCACAAGCATGACAGACTTGTTGGCTGTCAACTGCCACTTCACATAATTAACTATTGGTCCATGCAACAGATTTTATAACCGTTCTATTCACTTAGACCGTCAAAGACAACACAAGCGCTTTCATAAAGGTCACTTGTACACAGAAAATTTATAAATACTTGCAGGCATTCTTTTGTGAGATGAGGCCCTCTTTGAATGCTACCTTTCCTTTATAAATTACTAGCAGGAGCGCCCAGCTTTGTTCGGGCATAAAATACACTTAAATATGATATTTTAATTTGTCCAGACTTTGTATATATTATTATAGAATCGTGATTTTAAAAGTAAAAAATAAAAGTATTTGGGTGCCATTAGCTAGAATCGAAACCGAAACTGTAGCATCCAAAGCTGGTGACGTTACCACTGTACCAATGTGACAGGCATGTGTAACAATTTTTTTCAATTTTAACTAGTGATGGGACGATTCCAATATTTTCCCCAATTCCGATATAATCACTGATTCCGTACTAAATTCCCAATTCCGATTCTTTATAAATCTCTAAATATTTAACTATAAAATTGTTATTTTGTCCCGATTACTGTAAAACACATCTTAAATGTCCCTACATTTTATCAAACATAAAAAACACCACTTGTGAGGGGATGGTCTGTGTTGTTGGATGTTATAAAGTCTAAAGCAGAAGCAGCAACACATTCAATGCCTATGTAGTATTCACCTTCGACAGACTGAGCTTTGTCCTACCAAAAGAGAAAGTTTCTAGGGAATACCAAATTCACATACAGTTACCAGCTACTTGTGTATATCAATCAGGGAAGATGAGATACAGCGCCTAAGTATTCCCAAATAGTCACTTATTTGATTATGACCAGGTTCACCATCCCTTAATTTGGACGATCTAATGAGAACTAATGTGTAAATGTGATTGTACCGGTCTAAAAGGAACTCAGCAATGAGACAGAAAGGACTACTGACAATAATCTAAGTCAAAAAACATCTCTTATCTTTTAGCGAATATATTCTACAGAGCCACATGGAACTATTATTTTCCTTTTTTTTCAACATACCATAGCAACTTTCACTGCTGATCCAATGGGTCTCGGGTCATCTAGTTTATTCTAATTGTGTTATTCTTCTAGAAAAAATCAAGACCCGTTCTAATCCAACCCATCCAAATCGGATTGATTGAAAAAAATAAAACAAAAAAAGAAAATGTTTGTTTTAATCTCATCCGTCCTGCTGCTTAGAACGGATGTAGATCAAATAACAGGTATTATTATCATCTGTTGACCTTAACCTCTCAGCAGACAAGTGCGTATATAGGGTAGAAGCAACACTACAGCTTTATTTTAGAACTTTTATTGAAAAAGTCAATTCAGGTAACTGGATTATGTAGTGGAGCTGACATATATTCAATGTAGCCGCCTTCAGTCTAAATCCACCTTGATATGAGTCTGGAATTGGTAGCATGCCTTTTCCACACGTGCTAGCCGGAGGTCGGC
Organism: Euprymna scolopes; assembly: GCF_053919585.1. Lineage (NCBI taxonomy): Eukaryota > Metazoa > Mollusca > Cephalopoda > Sepiida > Sepiolidae > Euprymna > Euprymna scolopes. Next base: position 83,155,651 of record NC_136500.1, read on the forward strand.
GAATACTCAGTAGATGGCAGTGATGGCTTTGGTGTTGTGAGAGGTCATGTTGGTAATGTTCTTGACGTATGACCAAACAAAGTTGTCCAGTGGGAGAAGGGGAGCAGTGAGAGAAGGATACAAAGTCATAGCACTCCTTTTGAAGCCAAGCCTGGGTCTCTTTCCACATGAACCAGCACCGACTCCTACTACCACACACAGAGTCTGCCAGCAGCCACCACACTCTTCAGCATATTCAGATACCCTGGTGTTGACTTTCAAGCCGACTTTGAAGATGTGAGGTGGCATGATGTGGCCTTCACCTGAAACCATACCAAAGACCATAACCGTGAAACCATACCAAAGATCATAACCGTGGCTGGAAACTTTGTTGAGCTGTGAACTGTCCGGATTTGCATTTCAGGGTGCTGAAAATGGTCCTGTTCTCATAAGTTGGAACAGTAGAGAGCATGAGTTGTACAGCAGTGCATCTCTGATCTCGCTCATCGAACACTGTGTCACTTTCAGACAGATAGATGATAGAAGGCTTCTATCACTCTTAGAATTTGTACACAACTGACCAACTAGTAGATCTAGACCAACTAGGTCTTCAACAAAAAAGAAAAGCGGTTTTCACCAAATGGAAATGGAATCATGTGGTCTTTTCTAGGGCAACAATTTTACTGTTCCACCCTGTAGTGAACAATATCAGCTGAGGTGATCGGCCCAGGTCTTTTCTGAAGTGATTCAATGAATAAGTAAACGCAGGTAAATTACACGGTGTTATTAGTATTCCTGTTTATATTTCTATGTACTCGTGTGAATGTAGTCAATAAGTTAGTAGTAAACTCCTACTCCCCGTGGCGTGTAAGTTCATTGTTCCATCACTATGTTTACACTGTGCGTACATGCACGTGCGTAAGAACCACTATTGCTACTAAAGTTTTTTTAGCACCATTTTGTAATTGTAAAATATTCGTCTCCAGTTCGTGAGAATAAATTTGGCTGCTTCACGTGTTTTGTGTCTTTTTCAATTGATTTAATTTTGCATTTCATTTTCGCAGCAAATTAGAGGAAAGAATCCCTTCAGCCGTGCTCTATAAGGAGTATGATATTTGTAGAATTTTGGATACCATATACGTTCAGGGTCTCAGGTGATTTGGCCATGTACAGCATGGAGCCTCCCGCATCATCGCAATAACACACATGGATAATCCAGGTACGAGGGTGCGTAGAAGACAAAAGTCTTTCATAGACTGAACAGAATTCAGAGCAGTGAGTTTTGACAGTGCTGTGTCGAATTTAACCTTGGAAATTGTTAGTTGAAAGTACAGAATAGTTAACAATCGATTTAGTAAAAGTACAGAATAGTTAACAATTCGTTGAATAACGTAAATGAATGAAAAATGATAAAAGAAATGGTGAGAGGAGGCGAATGGTGTAAATGATTAAACGAGACAGAGAAAACAGGGTGAGAGAGAAAGAGAGAAAAGGGAGAGAGTATTTCATAAATATTTATGTAGGTTCATTTGAAAGCAACAGTCGTAATATGGAATCTCAAAATATCTAATACTAGCATTTACGCCCATGGAGGTGTATGGTGAGAAAAAAAAAAAAAAAAAAAAAAAAAAAAAGGGTAAATTTTTTTAACTTTGACCCCTATTATGACCCCTTATCATTTATTGTTTCGGGCTCAAATCAAGTTATGAAGTTAGATCCATGTCCAAGGAACCTATATCTAAAATTTCAAGTGTTTAGACCCAAAATTCTCGGAGGAGTTTGGTAGAGTTCTCAAAGGTCAAATCGTTGAACTTTGACCCCTTAACAGCCAAATTTCTGGCCGAAAACCGATCACAACGATTTCCCCAAATCTCAGTAACCTGTATATCAAATTTCGAGTCTGTAAACTCAAAATTGACGGAGTCATTGCGTAGGAAAATGTAGACACACAGACACGTTCACTTTCATAGATTAAACAAAGATATATACGTACTAGCATTTCAGCCTGGCGTTGCCCGGGTGTTTGGATGTGTATGTTGAGAAAAAAAAAAAAAAGCGGTCAATTTTTTTAACTTTGACCCCTATTATGAACTCTTAACATTTATTGTTTGGGGCTCAAAGCAAGTTATTAAGCTAGATCCATGTCCAAGGAACCTATATCTAAAATTTCACGTGTTTAGATCCAAAATTGTCGAAAGAGTTTGGTAGAGTTCTCAAAGGTCAAATCGTTGAACTGACCCCTTAACAGTTAAATTTCTGGCTGAAAACGGATTACAAAGATTTTCCAAAATTTCGGTACCCTGTATATCAAAGTTCGAGTCTGTAGACTTAAAATTGACAGAGTTATTGCGTAGGGAAATGTACACACACAGACAGACACACAGATACACAGACACGTTCACTTTTATAGATATATAAATTATATAGAGAAAATACTGACTAAGCAGTGGTATACCTTTATTATAAAACTGGTAAACTTGCTTGCACCTTGAATGTTTCCGCTTTCTGGGAGCTTTCTAACACTATAAGCAGTGGTCATCACTTTGGTCTTGGTAACATTCACTCTAAAACCTTTACTTTCCATAGCATTTCTCAAAGTCAATAGGTCTATAATTTCACGGGCAAGTACTAGTATTTATTTGCTTCCCCACTGAGCAAATTAGGCACAAGGCCGTTTTTTAATGTGGGGAGGAAAAACCAGCTCCCTAAAGGGGGCACTCTGGCAGGGTCCAAAATTAGCAATTGTCTGATATGAAGGGTTTCCCCCCACATAGACCAGAACTGATTACTTCCTTTTCCGCTCCTGACCCGAAGGTCAAGAACAGCCTCTGCGGCAAGTACTAAATCAGCATACAGGATCTCTTTCAGACAATCTGGATAAAAGTCCCTGGACTATGCTTCTAAGACACAAATGAAAAGCAACAGACTGTACAAAACCCTGATGTACTCCTACTTTCTGCTGATAAACCTACTTCCTCTTATTTTGTCTTATTTTTCTCTTTCTCCTCTACTTCCTAACACTCCTCCAAGTGTTAGGAAGTAGAGGAGAAAGAGAAAAATAAGACAAAATAAGAGGAAGTAGGTTTATCAGCAGAACAATGGATAGCAAGTTGTTCAGAAAGAGACACAAAAGAAAGCAAGAATAGGATTGTTAATCAAGGTATAACGTTGATTTTGGACAAAAGGATCAGACAATAGGTCAATATGTTTAGAGTTAGTCATCCCTTCTTTTCGAGTGACTAGCTTTAATTTAAACATTCGTCACATCCAGTTTGACGATGGGCACAACAGCAAAGATGTTGTGATTTTTTTTCACGCTCTTTTCCTCCTTCACGGTACAGGTTTGAGCCTGCCTTCCTGCCTACTTCCACTTTTTTTTATTTTTATTTATTTGCTCAACACACCTCCAAACACTCGGGCAATGCCAGGTACCCAGGCTAGTTATATATAAATGGACTCTCCCATCGATTTTGACGAATGAGGTTTACACAACAAATAAATTGTCTGAAATTAACACAGATGGTTCGTTTATAGTGGTGAAGGCTTTGTGTAGAACCAGCTACTCTGCTAATCTCAGTTCAGTGCAACTGGTTGCCATGGACAAAGCAAACAGTAGATCTCGGGTTTTATATCTCCTAGATGCATATCTTAAAGACTGAGGGTGCATCTCTCCCAGTGGT
>NC_136500.1:83169309-83316809 GCF_053919585.1 Euprymna scolopes
AAAATATAGCCTACATTAGGATGTGGCTAATTAGATACAGAGATATTTAGACAGCTTGTTTCATACATTATAGGCCCGTGAAACAAGCTGTCTAAATATCTCTGTCTAATTAGCCACAGCTTAATGTGGGCTATATTTTGTTTTAGTTTTAGGCAAAAATGAAGTGGAGAAAATTCAGACACAATTCGATTTTTATGAAATTCTTTCACAATACAATAGGTATTAGACATTAATAAATATTCACCAAATTTCAGTTTTTTGGGAGTGTTATAAGATGTTAGGAGGGTGCATAATACGGGCAAAACCTCTCATTTAAAATATTTAATATTAACATTAAATTTGATCCATAATAATTAGACATCAATTAAGCAAGATTCCTTGAATTTCAATTATATTTTAAACATTTTCTCAAATCAAAATTGTAGATTTTGATCAAACTTGAAATAAGGATTTTAGACAGATGGTTAAGTAGCATATTTGGATTTTCATTTTTATAATCGTGCATAGAAGTGGTTCAAAAATGTTTAGTTTGCGGAATTAATTTTACTCGTCCTGATATGTGTGTGTGTGTGTGTGTGTGTGTTCCCTTAAAAAAATAGAGATCGAGATATCGGAGAATCGATGGATAGAAGGAAAAGTCACAGAATCTATATATAGACAACTCAATGTCCATGTGATGTTTATGTGTTCTCTATAGAAAGAAAGATTAGAGAATCTTCATAAAATCTAAAGTGTATTCTCGTAGGAAATTTACCGGGGAAATACAATGGAAGTGTTCCTGAATCTACAAGTGCATTTCTAAGTGACCCATTGGAGACAGAACTCCCCTTAAAAATTCAATTATTCATATATCCAATTTTAATGAAATTTAAACCATTTGTACAACACCCTAATTCAGAGTTACTCATAGGAAGAGAACCCCTTAAAATCTCAAGTACATATATCTGATTTTAATGAAATTTAAACCATATCTACAGGGTGGCCCACTAAAGAGTAGCCCATAAAATGTAAGAGAGGAGGAACATTCTTTTATTGTTTAAACTAGCCTGAGTTTCCGGCGTTGCACAGGTGTTTGGAGGTGTGTGCTGAGCAAAAAAAAAAAAAAAGTTGTAGTAGGCAGGCCCGAACCTCAAAGGTGGAAAAGAAAGTGAAAGAAAATCTGACGTTTTAGTCGATGTCTCCATGGCGCGACAGAAAGTCAAAGACGCTGAAATTAATCAAAGTCAATCCAATGGTGATGATGACTTGCAAAAATGTTGGCAAAAAAAATCGACCCCTCCTTGTACAAAATGGCCAGGTTTAGGGTGAAGGAATTAATGTTTTTGGCCATTTTTCAATATTTGTCATCCGAGACATCGAGCTTCATAATTGTCAAGATCCGTTGCCTTTGTCGAAAGTTTTTGCGTGATACAAACATACATACATACATACATACATACATTTAAACAGACAGGTGAGATTTATACAATAGATTATCTGTAACATTGTTTAAATTACCTGTAGAGTTATAAAAGATGCTAGAAGTGCTCCTCGTTGACATCTATGCATTTCTGGGCATGTTTGACAACGTTTACAGTTACTGCCTGTAGATCTTCTCTGGTGATTCTCCTGATAGCGTTGATAATGTTTTCCTTTAGTTGGTCTTGATTGTGAGGATTATTTACATAAACTTTTTGTTTTAAAGTCCCTCAAAGATAAAAATCACATGATGACAAGTCCGGGGAATGTGGTGGTCATAACCATTTGCTTATTATTCTCTCTTCCGTAAACATATCATGAACTCGTGTCAGTGATCTGTGAGAAGTGTGGCATATAGCGCCACTTTGTTGGAAAAAGAATTGCATTTTATCTTGTGGTGTTAGTTGGTCGTTAAGAGAAAGATTAGAGAGGTCGGGCTACTTTTAAGTGGGCCACTCTGTATAAGACAGTAATTCAGAAAGTCTTTCAACATTTCAACTTCTGATATATTATAGAACAAAATGGAAGCAGGAGAACAATCAAAGCAGAAAGTAATATGGTGTTATGAGCATAGTAAAAAGTACATTAGATACCGGGCAACGTCGGGTTTTCTTACTAGTATCTTATAATTTTGAGATGATTCTCGAGTTGAGTAAAGATCGCACAAGGAGTCTACAACCAAAAAAAAGTAAAATATGATTACAGTTTCCCCTCACTCACCTGGCATAACGGATAAAGTACAAAATAAAATTCAATTCTAAGCAACATTCTTCTAGAGGTTGAAATCCCAATCCTCCGTGTGGGTGACACTCGAAATGCAATTGTAAACTGCTTCGGCTTCTATCCAGTCATGGTTGACAGAACGAGAATATGTTAGCCTCGTGGATTAAATAAAGGGTTCTATTCCAAATTCTATGCAAATTCCAGAGTTCCACAGAAAGATTCCAAAGTTCAACAAGAGACACCTGAAGAATGCCGGAGACTACATCGGTCGAAATGTTGTGAAAATAACACTAAAGATGAGAATAGTAGTTCAAATAATACAAATTATCACCGATTAATTCATAAATCTCTTTTCAGTGCAGCACAAAATCATTTCACAGAAAAACTAATCACTGATAAAATAGGAAGTTAATCAGAGACCATCATTCGAATTCAACATAGTTTAATGAATTTCTAAAATAAGCAAAGTGACAATTTTGCCGTTTCCATACCAACAGGCAGATTTATTAACACCAAGAAATCTCACGCGTATTATTGCTTCTGGGTTTCTATCCATGTGGCATGTGGGAGGAGGTAAGGAATTTAAACTCGGTCGAGGAAGGTTAGCTGGCGCACAAAACGAGAAATATAATTAGTTCTGCAAATGAGCTTCCTCCAGATATGAAATTTCCGCGGATCGGTTGCACTTTCTATTTTTTGAAATGTCCGTTTGATTTGCTAAAATGTACGAGTTCTTTTTTGCTTGTTTTTTTTTTGTTTTGTTTTTTTTTTTAATAATTTTTTTTAAAAATGTTAGGGGTAAACCTACGTTTGTGGAGATGGAGTAAAGGCAAATTGCTTCACGAATTTGAGAAAATTGCCCAACATCAAAACAACTATATAAAAATATACATATATATCACAAGTTTTATCATTATTAAATGGTGGTCATCCATAACATAATCATGCTGACGAACCACTTCTCATTATATCACTGAAGCTGAACATGATCAGTACCAGATGTATTTGAGAATATCAGGCACACTATGTGGGAGGGCATTCCAAAAGTAATGCCTCCTGTTTTTTTTTATTCTGCCCTAATAGATCAGAGGGGATTGCATTGGTATGATTGAACTGAAAGTTTCATGTCTCTGTTGCAGATATTGACGGTGTGAGACTCCGAAACAACCAGCCATGAACATGCATCAGAAGCAGAGATGCATTATTGAATTCCTGACAAAAGTGCTTGGAAAATGGTGGTGACTATGTAAAAAAATACATTCTGGAGCAAAAAAAATGTTGCTCCTTTAAACAGTACCACTCCCGTCTTTGTAGCTCTTTAACTTTTCAGTCAAAAACAAAATCGGAGTTTTTACTTTTCAAACGGTCTTCGTAGGAGGACAGCAACACCTCCCTGCATAAAAAAAATATAAATTAAATTAAAAAGAAAACATTAACATTATCCGCCCCGATCAGCATACGCACTTGATTGGAGAATATTCTAAACCTATTTCTTTTATCTTCTATTTCGTTATTTCTTTGTGATTTTCAATTCTTTTTCAAATAAAGGAGAAACTTTGTATAAAAGAATGACGATTTAGTATCTGGTTTTATTGTTTAAAAATATCTGGCCTGAGGACACTGCTTGTCTGAAGGAATTACAGCAGAAACATATATGTAGCGAATGATGTTTGTATAGATAAACATACTATATGATATTGTTTTAGTGTCCATAACCTATGTTTTGTGGTTTTTCTACATTCGTCAATAGTGAATTACAAAAACGTACCACCGGTGTGATACGTTTTAACCTGACAATTCCCTACGAGGATGAAATACAGAATTCTCTGTGTTGGTTAATTGTTATATATGTTTCCATAACTAATATATTAGTCTCTCCTTGGATAGGATCCAAAAAAGATCTTTCAATCTAATCGGTCCCACTTTGTCAACTAAGCTCCATCCCCTGTCCCATCGCCGCAATGTTGCATTTGTATGCCTGTTTTGCAAATATTTTAATGGAATGTGCTCTGATGAACTCGTCGCACTTGTGCCCCCTCAACGTACATACCCCCAACAAACCTGCTTAGCAACAAAATCGCACCTCTTCACTGTTGAGGCCCCTAAATGCCAGAAATCTTTCTGGAATTTCCTTCCTGTTACCTGCTTCCATAACTGTACTAATATGCAGAAGTTTAAATATAACATAAATCAACGCCTTGTTAATCTTTCCTAGGACTGATAGTAGTCCCTTACGTCCAAGTGGTGATATGCCTCGTTAGGGGTGAATGCAAGTTAAAAAAAAAAAAAAAAAAAAAAAAACTTTAATAATTTTAACACGTATACATGATCAAGCGCAAACACTGAACTGATACAACCTCTATCTTCGATAACTAGAGACTGTGCGCCAAACACCATTATGGCTAGTAAGAAAAAAAAAAGTATTGTCTAAACCTTCCTGATGAAGGCTTTGGTATAAACCGAAAATTAGAAATGTTAAATAAGTATTTCAAAAATACTGCACGGGTCTGATGTTTTAACTGTTATGTTTTGAGTGTGTGTGCGTGCGTGCGTGTGTGCGCGCGTGCGCAGAGCTGCAGTTAAAAATTAATTTATTTTTCAATGTGGCAATCATTAAAAGTGTTTGCAACATGAACAGGTGAGCGAGGGTCAGTTTGAGCACCGAGAATGCAAGACTGCACCAAAAGTTTTGACACACCTGTCTATAATACAATTGACGAATTGACCTACCTTTGTATTGGTTAATGAGGTAAAAAAAAAAAAAAAAAAAAAAAAAAACAAATAGGCAGAAATACCATTCTCTTTGTACTAATTTGCTAACTGACTAAAAAAAAACCTGAGGGTGAAGCTGGACAAGTTCAACATTTGTATGAAAGGGGGTCGGTCTATGACATGAAAAGATAAGAACTTCGCTGACCAAAATGTTCACAGAAAAAAACAAAAAGACACACAAAGTTAAACTAGAAAAGAAAATCTCTTCAATCAAGAAAGCAATTATGTTTCTCGATTTTTTTTTTTTTCTGTCACAAGTAATTACATTTATACAAGGTTTCATGTCAACCACAGCGTCATTCTATAAACAGATCTTGTAGACATGATGAAAAAAGGACAAAAAAAAGAAAGGAACACCGATACTTGTACAAGGAATTGAAACATTAAAAAGATAATTGCCTCTTCTGCTCTACCCATATCTCTCTTAGACCTATTTTCTTCGCTCAGATCTCTTATATATCTCTTTCTTCCTCCATCCACGCCTCTCTTGGACTGGTTTTCTCCTCCGCCCACATCTCTCCTAAATACCCTTTCTAAATTCATCTTCTGTTTCTTAATGCCCCCTTATTATCTCTCATGTCTAATGGGAATGAGAATGACCAAATGTATGGAGGAAAAGTCAGACCTTTTAATAATTTAAAGAGTCAGATTTGGAAAAAAATGAAAAAGAAAAAGACGAAAGACAGGAAAAAGAAAGCAAATAGAGAAAAAGGCAAAAAAAAAGAAAAGAGAAAAAAGAAAAAGAGTTAAGTGGGGGAAAAAGAGAAAAATAGAGAAAAATAGAAAAAGAGAGAAAAATAGAAAAATAGAGAAAAAGGAAAGATAAAAAAAGAAAAAGACAGAAGAAAGAGAAATAGAAAAAGACGAAAAAGAAAAAGAAAAGGAAGAAAATCTAATAATTATAAAATGGGGTGATCCTCTCTTCCTCGCACACACCAAAAGATGTCACCCATGAAATGATTAATAAAATTCACACTCCTTTCTGCAATCCAACCATATAATACAAATAAACTTCATTCTGTGCCTCACATGTCCACCAAGTTTTAATTTTTTTATGCTCAGTCTTTGCTTTATCACTACTCAATGATATGCAGACACTTTGATAATCGTTTCATCAGTACGAGATACAATCTTGAAGTTTCACACTCACCGAGCCTAAACATTCCCAGATATTTTATATGTGCAGTTATCAAGGATAATCTCCAACTAAATAATTCCCAGGTTATTCCAAAGACAAAACCTGGGCAATGCCAAGACAGGAGTCTCAAAGATATTGACAATTTTTCATGTTATATGTAGGTGCTTTTTTTTAGGGGGGAAATATCAAATTATAAACTTCAAAAATAAAATTAAATTATTGATAAAAAAAGAACAAGAATATGTAACCAAATACAGATATATAAATAAAGTATTTAAATATATATAAATAAATGTTTTCAAATGTTTAGACCAGAAATTGGCTGAGTAATTTGGTAGAGACCACAGAGGTAAATTTTTTTTTAACTTGACCCCAATTTTGACCCCATAACATTTATTTTGGGCTCAAATTAAATTAAAAAATTTGATCCATGTTCAAGTAACTTACATGTAAAATTTAAACTGTTTAGACTCAAAATTAGTGGAAGAGTTTGGTAAAGTTTTCAATTGTTAAATCGTTGAACTTTGACCCCTTGACAGCCAAATTTCTGGCCAAAAACCGATTAAAAAGATTTTCCCAAATTTCAATACTCCTTATGTCAAATCTAGAGTCTGTAAACTGAAAATTGACAGTCATTTGATAGGGAAGTGTACACACACACACACACACAATTTCACTTTTATAGATATACTAGCATGGGTGCCCGGCGTTGCCAGGGTGTTTGGAGGTGTATAATGAGCAAAAAAAAAAAAAAAAAAAAAAAACGTCGATTTTTTTAACTTTGACCCCTATTATGACCCTTAAAATTTATTGTTTTGGCCTTAAATCAAGTTATTAAGTTAGATCCATATCCAAGGAACCTATATCTAAAATTTCAAGTGTTTAGAACCAAAATTCTCGGAGGAGTTTGGTAGAGTTCTCAAAGGTCAAATCGTTGAACTTTGACCTCTTAACAGCCAAATTTCTGGCCGAAACCAAATCACATAGATTTTCTCAAATCTCAGTACCCTGTATATCAAATTTCGAGTTTGTAGACTGAAAATTGACAGAGTTATTGCGAAGGAAAATGTACACAGACACACAGACACGTTCACTTTTATAGATATACTAGCATGGGTGTCTGGCGTTGCCCAGGTATTTGGAGGTGTATGTGGAGCAAAATAATAAAAAAATAAATAAAAAAGGTCAATTTTTTTAAACTTTGACCCCTATTATGACCCTTAAAATTTATTGTTTTGGGCTTAAATCAAGTTATTAAGTTAGATCCATGTCCAAGGAATCTATATCTAAAATTTCAAGTGTTTAGACCCAAAATTCTCGGAGGAGTTTGGTAGAGTTCTCAAAGGTCAAATCGTTGAACTTTGACTTCTTAATCGCCAAATTTCTGGCCAAAAACCGATCATATCGATTTTCCCAAATCTCAATACCCTGTATATCAAATTTCGAGTCTGTAGACTAAAAATTGACAGAGTTATTGCGTAGGGAAATGTACACAGACACACACACAGACACTTTTACTTTCATAGATATATAGATAGATTGATACTAGACTACCCGTGACCCATTGGGTCAGTATGTTATATTAGCTATGGAATTCATGTATGAGCGTGACACTTGTGACGTAAAGAAAATAGTTTTTTTTTTTTTGACATAACAGAAACATTTCTATGAAAGTATATTAAAATGAAAAAGGAATATAGATAGATTCTGTGAGTCGTTCTGTTTATTATAATTGATTATTTTTGAAAAATTTTTTTACAGTTACTGAATTATAAGTGGTTGGCCATACTTATAGGTAAATGTGCACTGAACAGATACCATAATACTTATTATAGTTAAATTCAAATTTTGATATATCTGTTTTTTTTTTGTTTTTTTTTTTTACATCGTTCATTTCTGTATTACGTTTAAGTTATTTTAAACCTCACTCTTCCCATGTTAAATAATAATTTCAAAATAATAACGTCAATATTTCAGCGTCCCAATTGTTCTTTTGTTTTTTGTTTATTTTAAACCCACTCTTCCCATGTTAAATAATAATTTCCAAATAATAACGTTAATATTTCAGCATCCCAATTGTTCTTTTGTTTGTTTTTTTCACATTTAAATTATCCAAATAAACAATTGTTAATACTGTCTGCTTTTTTTTTTACATCGTTCATTTCTGTATTACGCTTAAGTTATTTTAAACCCCACTCTTCCCATGTTAAATAATAATTTTGAAATAACGTCAATATTTCAGTGCGCAGGTCATGCGCGTATGCGCAACCGGATGTCATAAACCGGAAAGTGGGTTACATACATCGTTGCAAGATCATTTGAGTTTTATAATTATATAGATTACTGAAGATTAGATCATTAGCCATGCTGCAAGATTCTCTCGCTTGAGAGATCGAAATTCTCTATAATTAAAGTACTTGTGTTTACATTAGAAGGATACAAGACATCTTTTTTTCGCATTTGAATGTATGATTGTCACGCTGGCCGAATTGTTACGAACTGGGATTTATAAAACTTGGATCCCAATTGCAAATTATCCGACTAGTGAGACGGTTATATAATTCCATACTGATAAGCGTAAAATAAAAATGTGAAACACGCTTATGAATATTTAAAAAAAATATATATATTAATAATTTTTAAATAAGACAAATACTTTTACAATTTTATTGCTATAACAAACTAATTTTACTGAAATATATAAACAATTCCAACAAATTATTACATTTTATATATTAGATTTTTTTTTCTGCAATTTAATTTTTAAAAATTGATTTTAGCTATCAAAATTTAAAACCTAATAGATTATGAAACAAAAACAAACTTCCAATGAATATGTCAATCATTTTCAATCGAATGTTGCTTTCCAACATGATTAAGAGACAATTTGAGGTTGGAAAGAGCTTTTTTGGCTGCTTTAAAATCAAGCGTTATTAATGTTTAGAAAATGTTCACAGAAATCATTGATTATTATTGATTGGAAATTACGTACAAAAGAAAATTTCATGGTTTCCTTTCGGATACATCTTACAATTGCTCTTTATTTTTCCTACTCTTCCGATGTACCCTCTTACCACCTTCAGGCAGATTGTTCACCCAGTGACTTTTACTTCTATTCAAATAAGACAACTGATGAACCATCCACTGAAAAAAGGCTGGATGATAGATTGGGCAAACCATAAAATAATAAATAGCAATATCGAGAGCAATGTTCCAAAGAAGAAAAAAAATCATGCAAATAACTTTTCATCTCGAAAATTAAAACAAAAAATATCTTTCATGATGACCAACCCATTTGGCATAATGGCAAGAGTGTTTGGTGATGAGCCGGGAGGCCAGGGTTCAATACTTATTTGAGTTATACCAAACATTAACAAATGGTACTTGATGCCTCCTTGCTAAACACTTAGCATTATAAAAGTAAGGATTAAGGGTAAGTGATATAATCTTGAAAATCTTAGCGCCCTTCCCTACACTTAGTGTAGTAGCTAATTAAAAGGGAGCCTTTGGGTCGTCCTCGCCTATGGCCGACCTGTTTACATAGAAAGGAATGAATGTAATGTACCCCTTGGTTTGCCGTCAACCTACTAAAAGTAAATTCACACCTGCCTTTGTTTTTCTACACTATTTTAGGTGCTTCCCCACCCTCGTGCTTTAAAACCTCACTATGTTAAAAAAACAAGCAAATTTAGACTAAAAGATATCCGATTATATATATATATATATATATATATATATATATATATATATATATATATATATAAACCTTAGAAAAATATTTTCTGTTAAATAAACATCTCTAGTGAAAAAAAAGAACAACCTTTTTGAAATATGAACATGTGAAACGTTTTACTGTTGTCATGCCTCCAACAATTGTTTATAAAACAACCTCAACAAGCAAAAACAGACTTGGTATTTACAAGTCTCTCATTAAACACAGAGGGAGGGATCCACTTCCCAACGGAGTATTCTGGAAAGTTATAGAAATGGCTGATGGACCAGCATTTGGTCAGCATTTCTTTGCTGACCGGCAATAAACCAACATCATTCTTAAGATGTTGCCTATAAGTTATATTATAAATTAAATTGTACTCCAGGCAAAAGGGCCATGTCTTTAAATAAGCCAATTTATAGCATTTCAATATCCCATGGTTAACTCCTGTGTCAGGTAAGTTGATTTCTAAAAGTCACCCGATATGGCATGTAAAATAAATGTTAAAGAGAAAATGCTACTGATGATGCAGTCAAAAAAAATTTAAATCAGGTTCAGATACATAACAATAAGATAGAATAACCGAGGAAAAAGAGACAGCACTAACCAGACCTCCATTTGATGAGTGCAAAGAGTATTGGGACCTTGGAGATACTTATTGCCATCCAAATTCTAGTGAACAGTTGTTGCCAGCAAGAAACCAATGGTAAGTGACTGTTGCGATAATGTGAAATAATTTGCAAAGGTTATTTCAATAAACTTTGCAAATAACTTCACATCTTTCAAGATTACTGAAAATCTGGAAACACTTGTCACCCAGACTCCATGAACATCAACGGTTATTAGTGAGTAATCCATGATGAACTCCTAGTGAGTACAAATAATAATGCCCGCATTATTTCTTGTAAGAAATTATGAGGTGGGTGGAATGATAAACTCCCTTCCAAATACTGCACATTTGTGTGTGAGCATGTGCGAAATGACAATGAAGTTGACAGAGTTTCATTTAGTCATTCATTCAGTTCTAATGACACATCTAAAATTATAAAGTTGCTATATTTCTAGTCATTCAGATTCAACAAAAACTTTTTGTTTTTTTATGATCAATGACTTTTAACAATGATAGAGTAGGAGGGAGTGAGCAATGCATTTGCAGACTCAATATTAAATCGACCCTGTATCCCACCATACCTGCGGTGGAGTTAAAAAAAAGAACATAAAAGGAAATAATCAAAGAATATGGGAGAATACACGAGCGTGCCTGTGAGTGAGTGAAAAAGAGAGAGAGTGAGAAAGTGAAAGAAAGAAAGAAAGAGAGAGAGAGAGAGAGAGAAAGAGAGAGAGAGAGTGAATGAATGAGTGAAAGAGAGCGAGAGTGAATGAGTGAAAGAGAGAGAGAGAGAGAGAGAGAGAGAGAGAGAGAGAGAGAGAGAGAGAGAGAGAGAGAGAGAGAACTAAATATGAAATACTAAAAAAATATTTTTTCAAATGACCTTAGTAGAAAAGTTGGAAGAAAATTGAAGGTTTCAAACGTTTATCTGTTAATATAAAAATAAGGGTTTATCAATTACAAAATTAAAATTGAGGAAGAAATCGAACTTTAATGTCTTTGTTGTTTTAAACGTGCCAGATCAGAGACATATTCAAGTTTTGTAGGCTGAGACAAAATTGAAGCTATTGTATATCATTCAAAACACATTCTTTACTCATGAAATTCAAAATATGATGTGTACATTTACATTACTGATCTGCAAATGAAATGAATGATTTTTTTTTTCATGATAATTACAAAATCCATAAATCTTTTAATCAATAAGATCCAAAATGAAAATATATTTTTAATTAATTTTTTGTTACAGTATACGAGTCTACAAAAGATCGAAAGAGGGTTAATTTATAAAAAAAAATCTGGTTTTTACTTCAACCTAATTAAAAAAAACAACAATACAAAAAATCTTTATGATGTATGTATCTGTCACGGAACGCAAATGTCATATCCCATAAATCACCTAAATTGATCAAGTAATTGTATTTTAAATTCAGAAAATCAAATTTTATGAGTAAGCAGAAGGGACGCATTATTGAAAAAAAACAAAACAAAAAAAAAAACAAGGTCAGATAAATCCATAATAATTCAAACTTGCGAGACCAGCCTTGTAATGCTATCAATTTCATATAAATCGCTTGAAAATGTTTAAAAATGATTTCCTTTATAAAAATAAAACTACTTAATCAATTTATATGATTTTTAAAAATGTCATTTGTTTTGTGGCGAGTACATACATAATAAAGATTCTTCTGTAGTTTTGTCTTATTAATTAGGTTGAATTTTAAATAAGAACCAAAATGTCTATTCGTATGTGGTCTCTATTCCATGAGCAGCAGCAGCAGCAGCAAAGAGGCGATGATGTCTCAGTGGTTAACCACTAGGACTGATAACTTGGGTGTGCCAAGTTCTAATCCAATTTATTCAACAGAAACAGTTTCATTGAAGGATATCACCAATCTTCACACAATCCCTCATATACGTACCAAATGTCTTACTAGAAAGATATATCAGAGAAACCAATGTCAACAATAATTATCTGATTCACACAAAAAATATATGAATGATGCTCAATAGCAGCAGAGAAATTATCTTTGTAAAATATTCAATGTTTATTGGTTGAAATACTTTGGTAAATTCTATCAAAATGTCACTACTAAACTTCAACCAATCTGAAAGAGTGGTTCCAGCAGCTGGGCATATAAAAAAAAAAAAAAAAAAAAGAAAAAGTGTCTCACCTTGCCACACTAATTTATGTCAGTCACAACACAGACTTCTTGAAGGCGAACTAAATCTCACTTTGGCAAACAACACAAGACACAGACATGGACTACTAAATATAGCAACAGCTCACACAGATTCATGAACTCGTTCACAAGTCTACACACACATGCAGATAA
The DNA here is from genome assembly GCF_053919585.1 of Euprymna scolopes. Lineage (NCBI taxonomy): Eukaryota > Metazoa > Mollusca > Cephalopoda > Sepiida > Sepiolidae > Euprymna > Euprymna scolopes. The sequence continues at coordinate 83,182,059 of NC_136500.1, forward strand.
AACATTTTCTCCGTTTAGACAAATGGTTCTCAACAAATATCCACATGGTACTACATTTGCTAAAGCCCTTTTTTTATTTATGAAAAATAGAATAAGCTAAATTAATACGGAAAATGGGGGGGGGGGAAGAACCACTGATCCAGACCCTTTTAACTCTTAATATTTTTTACTTTTGGCTGTTTCATCAAGTCGTAAATAAATATAAATTTTATATGGAAAATTACTTTTGATAATGTGTTGTTTTCTTTTTTTCCACTACAACAGTTATCAAGTGTACATTTTATTTGCAATACAAATCTAATGTTTTCAAAGGTGCAATAATAACCCTGATAATAACTTTCTATCACTGGCTCCGTTTTATTTAATTTTTTTTTTTTTTTTTTTTTATAAGACTATACAAAAGCTGCTGGATATACGGTATTTAAAAACAAATCGGTTTTATAATAAAATCCATATATTTTTAATCCTCATAAGTAATTTGAATCTTTTTTCTTTTTAACTATGCAGTTTTTTTTTAATAAAATTTTAGAAGTTAAATTTAACAATTAAAGTATCATTTGGTAGTTAAATTATCAATTAAAAGAAAGTGGCCACTTGTGCATTACTGTTATTTCTGACAATTTTTTTTTATTTTTGAATTTCTTCCAGGGGGAGACCATTCAAGAAGACCTTATCCAAAAATGTAAAAGTTTCAGGTAACTTTTAATTAAAAACTAAATAACTACACTAAAGAAATACAATAACATAAAATGGAACATTAATTATCTGAACCTTTATTGAATTGAAATAAAATGAAGAAAAATTAGTTTTCTCAAAAAGGTCACACGCATTCCAATAACAATGGTTCAAAAGTATTTTATAAATTAAAAAAAAGTCATAAATTTTCATATAATGACAATTTTCATTCATTTCAGGATTTTCTTAATAAATGTCCAGATTAATGTTTTATTTTGTATTGTATTACTTTAGTGTATTTGTTTTGCTTTTAACTAAGAGTTATGCGAAACTGAGATTTTCGAAAAAGTCTTCTTGAATTGTCTCCCCCCTGAAAGAAGTTCTTAAAAAATGCAAGCAAAAGAAAATTGCCCAATATAACAATAATGCACAAATCCCCGAAATTGTTCTAAAACTATAAATAAAATAAATAAAAAAAAAGATCGGTTTTGCTCGTCAAAAAATCGATTGATTAAAACGAAGACAAAGTTTACAATATCAGCAAGCAAGCTGAGAGCGTGAGTAAAGATTTACATAAAAAATACAGAGAAACTGGCTGTCAGTCTCGTGTGTGAGTGGGGCAGGGGCACGTAAGGAACAAAAATGTATTCTGGTGGATTAATTTCATAATTGTATTTTTAAAAGGATTTTAAAAATTTCACTTTATTTCAATAATTTTTTTTATTAAAAATTAAAAAATAAATTCATTGTTTGATTAGCAAATTTTCGTTGATGCAAGAAACACACATATTATTGGGTTACGATATATTACTAATGGAGATTTGGTATCTACAGGGTGGAACGATAAAAGGCATTTCATTTCCGTTTGATGAAAACCGGTTTTCTTTTTTGTTGCATACCATCTACTAGTTGGCCAGTTGTGTACAAATCCCAAGAGTGATAGGAGCCTTCATCATGTCTGAAAGTGACACAATGTCTTAACAAGCGAGATCGAAGATGCACCACTGTACAACTCATGCTCTCTACCGATCCAAGTTATGACAACAGGACCATTGCGAGCACCCTCAAAATGCAAATCCAGATAACAGGGATGTGCCCAGGATAATGAAAACAAAGTTTCCGGCCACGGTTATGGTCTTTGGTGTGGTTTCAAGGGAGGGCCGGCCACATCATGCCATCTCACATCTTCGAAGTCAGCTTGAAAGTCAACACCAAAGTGTACGTGGATGTGCTATAGAGTGTGGTGATTCCCTGGTGCAATCAGGTGGACGCTGGCAGACCTTGGGTGTCGCAGCAGGACTCAGTGCCAGCCCACACGTCCAAAGATACCCAAGATTGACTTCAGAAAGAGTGTTACGACTTTGTACTCTTCTCTTAGTGTCCTCCCCCCTCTTACCCTGACTTGAAGATGCTGGACTACTTTGTTTGGTCATACGTCAAGAACATCACCAACATGATCTCCCACAACATCAAAGCCAGCCTGATCGCTGCCATCTGCCGAGTATTCACTGAGCGCCTGCCGGTGCTTGTGGAAAAGGCATGCTCCTAGTCCAGACCCTTATCGAGGCGGTGATTGAGATTGAAGGCGATTACATCAAATAGATGTCAGCTCTACTACATAATCAAGTTACCCGAATTGATTTTTTCAATAAAAGTTTTAAAATAAAACTGTAATATTGTTTTCTTTAGGGCGACAAATTTATCATTCCACCCTGTATTTGAAGCTGAAAAATCCTATTACTTTTATTAATTGAACGATCTTTAATACTAGATTCAGTTTACTATATTATTTCAGATTAATGTATTTCCAATTCCAAATTAAGAAACTGTAGTGTAGTATATGTTCAATTGTAATGAGACTATCCTCCCAGGCATCACCTCAACAAGAATTTTTTACAATCGGTTGTTCTTTTAGCAATTCCAACACTTACATTATAAATACTAGTGTTGCCATTGTATGAGGAACCTATTTTGTTTAAATGAATGTACAGTATCATGCGTTAGATTGAGTTGTGGTTTGGTTTTATGCAACCCTGAACTTATAGCGGTTTGGAAGTTTGGATGCGACTGTGTAGCTGTAAAATCAATATGCACCAACGGAGCTTAATGGCAAAAATATGATTCAAATCCGTTCCAGTTTTGATCGCTTCTAGATAGGATGTGTTATCCTGCCCTCATAGTTTTTCTACAAGTAGCCTGCTAGAATAGAACTCCAGGATACAGCATTCGTTTATCGACAAAAAAAAACAGCCTACTAAACAATTCTTGTTATGTTCTAATGTTCTTTGGAATAAAAGTTGATGTCTATTTAGTAGTTGAAATGTTGGTCTTATTTGTGGAAGATGGGGGAGGCTTTTCTTGTTCCATATTCTATTTCAGTCAGATGCGGCCACACTCTGCTAACTCTACAAAGTTACATTCTTTGTTCTGACTTTCTTAAAGAATCATCTAACCAACCACATACAAAAACTGATGCTGCAAAATATGAGGCATACTTGCTGGTTGTATTAATATAGTGAAGAAACATTACAAAAAAGTATATAAATTAAAAAGAAATTTTGATCTAAATAAATAAATAACAAATAGTAAATATGAGAAGAAAAATACAAACTAAAAGTCAACCAGGCTGAGAAGAAGAAAATGTAAAGAAAAAGAATGCTGTGACATGGATTCTTCATTAAAAATATGAACATGGTTCTATTTGGTAGAGACCCGGTGTGAAATCAGTCTACCTCATATCCCATCTCTACACAATTAACAGTAGAGAGTCATCAATCTGTCGGGTGTCTGTCTCAGAGTATGCACCGTACTTGCGCGCCCTTTGTGTCAATATTCTGTCTGTTGAGACAATGAAATTACAAAAAAGTAAAAAATAAAAATAAAATAATGGTTGCCACTTTGTTTTCTTTCTTTTAAAACTGATTTTGTGTCAACACATTCTCAGTTTTAGTAGTATCTTTTGAAAGAGAATCCTTTTCCCCACCAATAGGCAAAATGCGGGTTGCAGTCAAAAAAAAAAAAAAAAAAAAGTAAATAAATAAAATAATTTTTTTTTTTTCAATAAAAAAAAAAAAAGAGATGCAAGAAAAGAGTGAATCCTCTACTCTGAATAAACCTATCATTTACTTTTTTGCCAAGAGGTTAGACACAAAGTCAGATGTGGTTTTGGGAAGCCAGTGCACTCTAGCCTACCGAAGATATTGGACAGCTCTGTTGACATTCGCCAGTAGGAGCGCCTCAGGCGATTAACAATAAACTGCTCTCCCCCTTAAAGAGAAAGTAAAGCCTGCAAGGGTGGACCTCCTAGGACTGGACACAACCATATTTCAGCCTGCTAACATCAAATCAACTCTTGGATGACCATTTTGTATTTTACTCCTCACATTACATGAGCGATATTACTGATAAAGGAGGAAGAATTGCTGTTTTCTGGGTCAGAATCTATTCCATTTAACATCAAAACCACTGTTGGGCAGAGTTGGCAAAGAATTCATTCAGGTCATCAAGTATTATAAAATTATCATTTCACTGATATTTCTGTCTCTACAAACTCACACAAATAGCTGTTAACCATTCCACAATGCGTCCCATAGTGGCATTTATACTGCATTTCTTACAATCTAACCATAACCATATCTAGATAGGATTCACAAAAAACAGGTGAGCTTTTTATTTATTTCTTTTTTTTTTTTTTCAAAAACTCATTTTCCCACGATTAACAAAGCTCTTTTGTTAGTTCCCTGATTTTCTGACATATGATGATAGACATAAATACTACCAACATTATGGCTCATCATTTAGAAAATAATTAGACACAGGTTAAAATTAGGAGAAGGAGGAGGGGCTAATATCTAAAATAAAAAGTGCAAACATCAAATTGGCAGCCTAGGAAATGTCAGTTTAATCAATTTAATTTTATTCTTTGAATTTTATTTAAAATAGACTATGGCTTTATTTGTTTTCTCCATCACACCATGTCACTTTTATAAGATTTTCACAAAACAATTTCTTTTATACCAAAGTATTATTTTTGAAGAATGATCATCCATCATGGCATATCTAACAAAAAAAGGTAAGCAAAAATTTTAAAACAAAAATTTACAACACTCCACAGCAGAGAGGTACATTGTAACATTTGTAATAATATTAAAAAGACTAAGAAATTAAAGTCATGTAACCTGTTGATGTCATTGAATTTGGTCTACTGAATCTGGTTACGGGTCCTCAGAAACAACCGGAAGTAAAATAACGTCTAATGACAAAACCGAAAGATAGATAACTGTTTTCAGAGATTTAGAAGCGAAACCACAAATGAAATCAAGGGTCAAAAATTCAAATATATAACAAATAAATGTTATCAAAAGCAAAATGAGTTACTCGTCTACCTACCTGGATGAGTTTTGTGTTTTCACGGAATCTAAAGCTTTTATTCAGTTCGAAAAAGGATTAATATCGAACTGCTAAGGTAGGCAAGCAATCAAGATGGCTGACGAAACATGTTTTTGGAACGTCAAAAATGGTTCAAAATTCAAGAAAATAAAAAAAATACTGATAGAAATCCAACCAATAAATGTCAGAAAGTGTTACATTGACACTTATTGGGTGGATTTCTATCAGTATTTTTTTTTTTTTTTTTTTCCGAATTTTGAGCCATTTTTGACGCTCTGAAGACAGCCTGTTTCATCAGTCGTTACATTTGGGTACATGCAATTAAAAGAGAATTTCATACCAAGTGAATATAACAAAATAAGATTATTTCTTTAAGTTTAATTATTAGTAAAATTTGAAATTTCATAATGATATTAAAAAAAAAGTACCATCGTATATATTAATTATTTACGAAATAAATCATTAAATGAGTTTTTTACATTATTAGTTTTTCTTTAACTGCATGTTTGTTAGTGTAAAAAAAAAAAAAAGTGGCACGACACGGCTGAAAAAATCTTTTAACCTCACAAAGAGAATGACAATATTATTAATAAGAAAAAAGAAATTAAAATTTTTAACTAAATACTACAACAGATTTTTGAGGTTTGTTTTACAATTCACAAAGATTCGAAAAAGTATTCAAAAACAAATATATAACAAATAAATGTTACACAAGGCAAGATAAGCTACTATTCAACCAAGCAGGATAAGTTGTTAGTGGTTTTATTTAATGTAAAATGTTTATTCGGTTCGAAAAACAAGTAGTGTTGAGGATTACATAAGCACAAGAAAAATTGCTGTGTAGTATTTCTTATCTTTGAAATTTTGACAATGGATTTAAAAATATACAAAATACTGTTAGAAACCACCCAATAAATGTTCCTGTGACATTTATTGGGTGGTTTTCTAACAAATTTTTTTTAATTTTTAACTCATTGTCGAGACTTCAAAGATACAAGATACCATGAGGCCATTTTTTCCTGTGCTCGTGTAACACTACACTATTTGTTTTTTTTTAACCAAATAAACATTTTACATTAAATAAAATCACTAAAAACTTATCCAGCTAGGTAGAAGAGTAACTTTGGTAACATTTATTTATTATATATTTGCTTTTGACTACTTTTTCGAACCCCTGGATTGTAGAACACACTCTTCGTTTGAATTTAATTTGTTTTTATTTTCGTTAACTTATCGTTCGTTTATCGTTTTAAAAATTTATTGGCTTTGATTTTTCAAAATATTGTTAGTGTGATTTTTAAAAAAATGTTGTTTGATTTAAAAAATATTGTTCGTTTTGACTTTTTAAAAATATTTATTGATCGTTTTAATTTTTAAAATATTTATCGTTTGATTTTAAGTTGATTGTTTAATACTTGTTTATTGCCTAAATTCATCTATAATACAAATCTCACCTGTCTGTTTAAATGTATGTATGTATGTCTGCCTAAAACTTTCGACAGAGGCAACAAGTTTTCACGAGATCGGTATCGTTTTGAAGCTCGACCCTTCGGACGACAAATACTTAAAAATTGGCTAAAAACATTCATTACTTCACCTTCAACTGGGCATTTTTCTACATGGAGGGGTCGCTTTTTTTGCCTATATTTTCGAAAGTCATCCCCTTTTTTCAATTGACTAGCATTAATTTAAACATTTGTCACTCCCAGTTTGGCAATGGGTGCAACAGCAAACACATCACATTTTTTTTGACATTCTTTTCCTCCTTCGTAGTACGGGTTCGAGCTTGCCTACCTACTACCACTTTTTTTTTTTTTTTGCTCAACACACACCTCCAAATACCCGGGCAACGGTCGCCACCCAGGCTAGTCTATAATATAAATCTCACCTTTCTGTTTAAATGTATGTATCATATCTGCCTAAAACTTTCAGAGGCGACAGATTTTCATGAGATCGGTATCATTTTGAAGCTCGACGTCTCTGACGACAAATATCGAAAAATTGACCAAAAACATTAATTCCTTCACCCTCAACTGGGCAGTTTTCTACACGGAGGGGTCGATTTTTTATAAGACATTTTTGCAAGTCATCGTATTGTTTGGATTGTCCTTGTCTAATTTTAACGTTCCGAACTTCTGGTCGCGTCATGGAGTAGAGGTAAGATGTCAGATTTTCTTTCACTTTCTTTTCCACCTTCATGTCACGGGTTCGAACCTCCTTCCTACTACCACTTTTTTTTTTTCTTTTTTTGCTCAACACACATCTCTAAACACCCGTGCAACACTAGGCACCCAATCTAGTGTAATATATAAAAGGCAAAAGGCGTTTGTGTATGAACAGAAAAGGCTTTTTCCATCGGGGTTCTCACGTTGGTTAGATTCTGGGAGAAGTTTTCTTATACTTCCTAGATCATAATATCTCAGATTTGCAAACAGACATGGTTTCTTTCATATTTTTTGATTGAGTTTTAAAAAATTTCCCGCCATCCCATTGTGTCAGCTGTTTGTTTGTCTTTTGCGTATAAATAAAGCAAAACTATTCAAACGCAACTACCAGCGCCTGGCCCTAGTGTTGCATGGGTGTTTAAAAGATGTGTGTTGAGCAAAAAAAAAAAAAAAAAAAAAAGTGGTAGTAGGAAGGAGGCTCGAACCCGTGACATGAAGTATCTGTTCTGTAATTCGTCCTGGGTCAATGGTAAGGGAAACCCTTCATACTGAGACAATTACTATTTATATTGTCACAGTGCCCCTTTTTGAGGGGAGCTGGTTTTTCTATGCTCTTTAACCCTCCGTGTTAGTCAAGGCTAGTGCCATCACGTTGTATTTTGGGGGTGGGGGTGAAATTTCTGCAGTTTCAGTTCTTTTATATTCAAATGACGGTGTTTTTATGTTTTATTTCTATTGCATCTAAGTTTCTAAGAAAGATAACTGGTTATAGTCAATTGAATTATTGGCAACTGCTGGATACGTTGAATATCAAATCGATTCAACGCAGGCAAGAAAGATATTCAATCATCTATACCTGGCGTATGATGGAGAACCAGGTGCCCAATGCTGGTATACAGCACCATATCTCAAAACGTGGCAGAAGGTGTGTGGTACCACCCCTAACCAGTGCCAGGGACAATTGGATCCGACGGCTCAGGGAATCGAGTTTAAATTCCCGGGGTCCTACGCTCTTCAATTGCCTACCACGTAACATCAGAGAGATCACGAACTGCAAAACAGAATCGTTCAAGTCGGCGCTGGATACCTGGCTGAAGTCTGTACCAGACGAACCTCAGATCTCCGGTTATACCGCTATGAGACGCAGTGAATCCAATAGCTTACGCCACATGCTTGTCTGTGTAAAGAGGGACAGCGAAACAGTGCAGCGGTCTATTGATTCGCCGCCGCCTATACCGTCCCAACTGGAGGCCGCTTGCCGCAGTGACCTTGGAGGGCTCTGACCGCCGAAAGACATCACACAAAAATCATCTACTATATAGCTGATTAAGATTTTAGCCGTTTTCTTCATTGTCACCCCTTGTATAGTCTCAGTTTTCCTTTTAGTTCTAATTCCTACCAGGTTTTCTTTTTTTTCCCCAGTATTTTTGGAATTGTTTCAAGTGATCTTATGATAATTGGTATTATATTAACTTTGTCATGTTCCATATCAGTTTTATGAGGTTGAGAAGAAAATTAATGCAGAATTTTAAATTTTTACTTCAAATGATGTACTTTTTAAAAGTTTTCATTATAATACCCTTACTTTATATATCATTTTAAAGAGCATTTTCGCTTTATCTAATCGTTTGAATTACAATTGTTTAAAACAATTATGTCTTTTTTTTAGAATGTTGAATGCAAGATGAAAAAAAAAAAAAACAAATCGCACAATTTTCTCATTTAAACTCAAACTAGGCTGAAAAACTGCTGAAACAGCTCACGATATCAATGAAGCGTCTGGTCCAGGAACTACTACTGAATGCACAGCACAATGGTGGTTTAAGAAATTTTGTGGCGGCAACGAGTGTCTTGAAGATGACGAGCGTAGTGGTCATTATTGAATGTTGAGAACGATCTATTAAGAACCTTAGTCGAAGCCAATCCACACAGAACTGTTTGAGAACTTGCTTCTGAATTAGACGTAATGTATACAACAATTTCCAACCACTTGAGAGAGATTGGAAAGACAAAAACCTTGATAAATGAGTGCCTCACGAATTGAATGACAACCAAAAGATATGCCGTTATGAAGTGTCATCTTCCCTTCTTTCATGCAACAAGAATGACCTGTTTTTCGACTAGGTTGTGGCTTGCAATGAAAAGTGGGTTCTTTACAACAACCAGTGATGCTTAGTTCAGTGGTTAGATGCCAACAAAGCTCCGTGACACTTCCCAAAGCCAGAGTTGCACCAAAAGAAGGTTATGTTGACTGTTTAGTGATCTGCGACCGGTCTCATCTATTACAGTTTTTTTGAATGCACGTGAAACCATTACGCTGGTGAAGCATTGTTAACAAATGGATGAAATACATCAGAAACTTTAACAACACCCAGCATTGGTCAACAGAAAAGATCCAATTCTCCTCCATGACAACACCCGACCACAAGTTGCTAAACCGACCCTGCAGAAGTTGAATGAATTGGACTAAAATACTGCCTCATCCGCCATACTCTCCAGACCTCTCACCTACTGACTACCACTTTTTCAAGCATCTCTCAACAACTTTTCACGTGAGAAATGCATAAAAATTTTAAGCAATATCAAAAACGGCTTCAGCGACTTCATCGCCACCAGAACACAAGATTTTTACATAACTAGCATAAATACACTTGTTTTGCATTGGCAAAAGTGTGTTGATTTTGATGGTGCTTATTTCAATCAATAAATTTTTTTTTGAGCCGAGATATGTTCATTTGAATTAAGTTAAAACCTGCAAGAACTTTGTCAACCTGATATTTCTCTTTTTTATTACATTTTCACCCCAAATAAGGCAAATTGCCACTTTGGTGTAGGGGGCTACTATCAAGGGCAACAACTACTGGGGTACTATGTAGGGATTTGGGCAGCAAGGTGTCGGTTCACGTTACACTTGAACTTCTGCACGTCAGTACTGTTGGGGAAGCAGGGACCTGGAATAGAATTCCAAAGTCTAGCGGTTCTGGGGAAGAAACTATTGGAGTAGAAAGATCTTTTACATCTAGGGATCTCTACAGTGTGGGGGTGGGATTTAGCAGCCTGTCGGGTTTGTCGAGGGTGCTCACGTCGTGGGGGCACAAGTGATTGCAGCTCGTCAGAGCATTCACCACTAAAATACTTGTAGAACAGGCAGAGCAATGCAACATTTCGTCGATGGGACAGAGGCTGAAGCTTAGATGCCAGTTCAGGGCCTATCAGGTTTGCGACTCTCTTTTGAACCTTGTCAAGGAGCGAGAGACTAGTAGCAGATGCACCAGCCCAAATGTGACAGCAATACTCCATACATGAGCGAATGGTGGCTTTATAGAGGTACAGGATACTTTCGGGTGTTAGTAGTTGTCTAGCACGGTAGAGAGAGCCCACCTTTCTTGCAGCGGCCCTGGCAATGCCTTCAATGTAATTGTTCCAGCTCATGTTTCCTGTGAACGTTAGGCCAAAGAGTTTGATAGATAAAGAGTCGTTGGCCATTGCTATAGGTGGTAGAGAGGGTTTCTTGTAATTATTGAATGAAACTAGTTTAGTCTTGGCGGCATTGAACGTGACCAACCATTTTTGTCCCCATTCCACTACAGATTGGTGGTCTTCCTCTAGTGTTTCTGCCATTTCTTTAGAAATGTGTTCATTCGTCTTCCTGTCGTGCCTGCCATACAGTGTAGTGTCATCAGCATATATACCCATCTCAGAGGCAATTCTGTCGGGGAGGTCATTTATGAATTTCAGGAACAATAGAGGTCCAAGGATAGACCCCTGGGGCACTCCCGCATTTATATCATATTGTTTAGATGTACGACCGTCGAGGACAACCTGGATTTTTCTCTTATCTAAGAAGGATTTAATTATGTTAAATATTCTACGAGTGATACCGTATGATCTAATTTTCCTGAGGAGACCCTCATGCCATACCCTGTCAAAAGCCTTAAGTTTCATGTATTTTCTTTATTTTCTGACTCCTTGATCTTCACCATGTGATCTGCTGAGGTGGCAAAATCTATGATTTAGCAGTTTTTTGTTAACTATGACGACTTCTGGTTTCTTTGCTTGCATGAAATTATGTTTGTATGTCCATATTCCAGAGGATTTTGTGATTTTCATTTTTCATTACCGTCTCCGTTTTTTGTAACATTTGTCTGTGTGTTCAAACTAGTCGTTTGCATAGCTCCCAATTATTATTAAATGTTAATTATCATCTGTTATTTTTTAAGCCATTTCATTTTATTTTATTTCTAGCTGAACTTCTGCTAGATGCATTATAAAATATAAGACCTGTAATATATTTTTCATTTTGGTAATTGAAATATTTTCCATGTTGATTAGAGATGAAAGCTTATTCCTGTTAACTCACATGTCTCTGCACACTATAAAACCATGTAACTAGATCTCCATCACTAGATAAAATACATCAGTAAAGTGGGTGAACAGCGTAATTAATGCAACAGTGTGTGCATGTCTATTGAAGTCAGCATTTTTACAGGTATCAGGAGAAAGGGAGGGGATTATAAGAAAGAAAGAAAATTTAAAAGAAGAGAGAAATCATTTGGAGATAATTATGCCCGAAATGCCACAAGTAAAGTTGCAAGGTGAGCAAAAGACAGCAGGTGCTATTCAAAAAACGAAAAAACAATACCCCCCCCCCCCGACACAAATATTATAAAATAGGGAAAAAGTTACCAGTATTTTCTGAAGCCTCTCTCTCTCTCTCAGCAAACATTGTTAAACATAACAGAATTTTATTAATCGATTATACTTTTTATTTTTCAATTTTTCTAACCTTTTTTAATATATTTTCTATAAAAATCTAAAATATTTATCAATGTTACATAATTAGCACTTGCGATTCTTCATGGAATCTTCAAGTGACAAAAAAAAAAAACAAATTAACAGAAAGTTGGAGAAAAAAGAATTAAAAAAATAAATAAATAAAACACACAACAAGGCCATAATTGAAGTCAGACATCAAAGCAACAAACCGCTTTTCTATCAGGCATTGTACAGAAATCAAAAAAAACAAAATGACCGACTTGTTCAAATAGAAATAGAAATTAATTTTGGCGATTTTAATTTCCTAATAAAAGTATTGCCAAATAACGCATTTTAAAAGTAAATAATAGATAATATGAAAGAAAGAAACACATCTTTAAAGTGGTCTAATTTAATATATATATTTTATTTTTGAAGAACTCAAGAGAAATAAGTCAATATAATTTCACATGATAATTTCCCTTTAATCTATTTCAGTGAGTAAAGGAAAATGTTTCCCCACTAACAGTTTTTTTACTCAGAATAAGGTTAATTAATTTAGGTGTGAGTCCTGTATATATAAACGTATATAAATTTATGAAGATATATATCTTGGAAAATTTTCAACCTTTAAAACTATATTTAAAAAACACACAAAAAAAACAAAACAAAAAAAAAAAACAACTTTTAATCCCATGTTCTTTTGAAAAAAACTCGTTTGTCTGTAATTCAATCTTTTGCAATCATTGCATTAGCTTGCTTCTAAAAATTAATGCAAGTCTTAATATTATTTTAGGGATCATCAGCTATGAAAAGCTGCTTTGATGATTTAAAAACAAAAGTTTTTTTTTTTTTTTTATATTATGGCACCCCAGCAGTGTTGCTTAAACACAGCCTTCCTTAAAACAAGTATAAAAAAAAGTTCTGGATATAAGATCTGTTTTTTTAATTTGGGGGGGGGGGGTCCAGATTATTTTGTTAACTTCTCATATATACATATACAAAAAGATGGCAAAAGCAGGTAAGAGAGTGGAGGCAAAATATAAAATAACTAAGTTAAACAACAACAAAAAGTGGTAAAAAAGTCATAAAAATGAAAGAAAAACAGTAAATTCGCACAAAGATAGAATACTGAAGAATTTTACTTAACTTTGAAAGATTAGAACATAAACGAATATTCATTTCCCAACTCAAATAAGTATTCACATTTTTCTGCCAACTTTGAATAAAGAAAAAAAACAAAAAAACAAATGTACACAACAAAAGCCTGTTTGAACAATTACAAGGAATTTTGGTCTCACAATAAAACTATGTGAAACTATTGAAATCTGATTTATATACAAAGTTTTTTTTTTCAAATGTGACACAAAGGAATTCCATTTTTACATTGCCAGCCTACACTAAATGACGTGGAAGGCAAAACAGTTCATCAGATGATAAAAGCATTATTTAATTTGATAATACGAGGTGTTGTATTTGCAATCAGCATGAATCTGGCTTCCATGGAAGAGGAAGTTTCTAGGGAATATCAAAACTATATGCGGTCCTCAGTTGCAAGTATATCCTGGTCAGGAATAATGACATAATGCCTAGTATTCTAAAACGGTCACCCATTTGGTCCTGTCCAGGCTAAATGCTGCTTAACTTCAAGGATCTTATGAGAACTGATTTGTCAACATAAAGGCATTATTTGGAAAAAGTAAAACAGTCAACGATAGTTGAGGGCAACACAGAGGCTTATCTTTCAGCTACTAGTATACCAAGATATAGGTGAAAGTCACTCCACTTACCCTTGATTTTTGCCTTATAATGCTGAGTGCTTAGTAAAAAGACATCCAGTACCATTTTTTTCAAGTCCTTGGTATGACTCAATCAAAGATAGAACCCTGATCTCTTGACCTATTAGCAAAGCATGTATTATTAGTAAGACTAAAATAATGAATTTATTAATATTTGGTTGTTTATTACGCAGTCCTAGTCTATACCAACCATCAAAAGTTTACAGTAATATCAAAATAGTTTTGTAATGGGATAGACTTATATTCTTTTTTAAGATGAACCATACGAAAAACTTTGGGAGGTGGCTCTGGTGAAGTGAATAAACAACGTTTATTGGCGTTTCAGTCACATTTAAAGATTAACAATTTGTCCTCTCCCAAAACATTTTTATTAATAGAAAAATGGAAATGTGGTTGTTGGTTTTTGCGGTTAAAATTGTCATGCCACAATACTGCACATACATATGCTGCGGTCTAAACTCACGACTTCAAAAATCTCCCTTCTTCTCTGAAAACAGGCTTTTTATCCAAGCCAGCACCATCTTACTTGCATATTAGTAATGAGATTTCACTTTACTTCGCAAAATCTGCCAACAGGTACAGACACCATTTTGCAGTTTCTTTGTTGTTGCTTTTTTTTTTTTTTTACCATAACCAGACTTTACACACTACACAAACTCATCCAGAAATTTGAGGTAAGTCTCTTTTGCGCTCTTATTACTTGTTACGAGTGATGACAAAGTATTTATCACAGAAGAAACAAAATTCCAGCAATGTTTGATTCCCAGCATTGCATCCCAATAACTGAAAAAAAAAAAAAAAAAATACAGTCGACAATGAGGTCCTACTTTTTTTTTTTTTTTTTTTTTTTTTTTTACACAGAGATCACCACTTATCAAGGCCCGGAAGCCACTCAGGGATAAGGGTTATTGCAAGTACATTATGTTAGTGAGGAGATTTGATGAAGTGTTTACTTAAGGGGGCGGTTCATTAGGAATTTGTTAACATTAGACTTGAAGACATCCAAGTTGTAGTCCGGAGGGAAGCAGGCAGACGGAACTGAGTTCCACAGGCGTGCAGTTCTAAGAAAGAGGCTTTGTTCATGAAATCCGCGTTTTGATTTAGGCACAGATATAGAGTGGGGGAAATTTTTCACAGTGGATTCAGCTAGACGGGTGTTTTTCGTGAAAGATTGGCGAGGGGGGACCAGGGATTGGAGTTCAGACGAGCACCTGCCATGAAAATAACGATAAAACAAGGATAGGCTTGCAACGTCTCTTCTGTGGGAGAGGGGTTGCAGGGTAGAGAAAAGGGCATCCCCCACTAAACCACGAAGTCTATTTTGTACTCTGTCAAGGCATGATAGGCTGTTTTTGGCAGCTCCTGCCCAGATATGGCAGCAGTATTCCATCCTTGGCCGTACTTGGCTTTTATATAGATAGAGAATTGCATCAGTAGTGAGATATCTTCTGGAGCGGTAGAAGGATCCCACCATCTTTCCAGCGACCTTGGCAACAGACTTGATGTACGTGTTCCATTCCAGATCAGGAGTAAAGGTCAAACCCAGAAGCTTGTCAAAACACGGGGCCTCACCCAGACGAGAGCCATCCATCACAATTGATGCCAGCTGGGGATCAGAGCGTTGATGATGTAAGGATAGGAGTTTGGTTTTGGATGCATTAAAGGTAACTAGCCACATCTTCCCCCACTGAACCACGCGCTCGAGATCAAAGGAGAGAGAATCAGATAGAACTTCGTCATTTACAGCCTTTGATGTGTTGCCATAGATGGTCGTGTCATCAGCATAGATGTCAACGAATGATTTAAGTATGTGTTTAGGGAGGTCATTGATGTAGATCAGGAAGAGAGTTGGGCCCAGGATTGACCCCTGAGGGACTCCAGCATTTATATTGCAGGCCTCCGATTTTTTACCATCTACCACTACTCTTATGAGCCTATCGGAGAGAAATGATTTAATGATTGAGAAAACATTTCCAGTTATACCATAGCTGGAAATCTTGTGAAGTAGACCCTTATGCCATACTTTGTCGAAGGCCTTTGATATGTCAAGAGCAATTGCCCTAGAAAGGAAGCCTTTGTCAAGAGATTCACTAATCCTGTGGGATATAACCGTCAGCACATCTGCGGTAGATCTTGCAGAGCGGAAACCATACTTTTAGACCTTTCAGGAGTGTGGAGTCACATTTTTCCTGCCATTACTCCCAGGTCCACTCCAACCTGAAGTGGTCATAGATATCTATGGGTTAAATAGAATCTGTACTAGGTATGAATCTACATCTAGTAGTAATACACATACACATGCACTTGTAAAAATAATTAATTACCTTTTATCAAGGTTAGAAACTACTCTAGGATAAAGGTTATTGAAATGGATAGATTGACAGCTGAATGATGATAAATACTATGAGAGGATTGAAAGTCTTCACATACCACCCAGAAAACACACAGTCGACCCAGAAAACAGCAATTCTCTGTAAGAAACATTGCTCATGGAATGTGAAGATTAGAGAGGATGGGAGCAGCGAAAGTTATAAAGTTGCCAAAAGTAAACCAAAGGTACACTTCCTACTTTGATGTACAACTTTACCGTGGCACTAACCCTAGGCAAATTGAACCGGCTTCCTCCAATGGAGATAGTATGAATTTTACAAACAGTCACCAGTCGCATGTATATCCCCATTAGGGGAGATGACCACATTACGTTTTTGCAGAGAGGTGTTGACGTCCTCCTACATACAGCGCCTGGTATTCCCAAATGATTATCCATCTGGTACTGAACAGGCTCAACGTTGTTTAACTTTAGTGATCTAATAAGAACTGGCGTGTTGCCGTAATTATGCCGTATATCACTTTGATGTACGGCTGTCTGTTGGTTTGTCCTTTTTATACAATAATGAGTCACAACATTTATATAGTTAACGAGATGGATATGTTGACAGTTAAATGATATGTGTGTGCCACGTTCGAACTCGGTCAGTTCCAGAGTTTCACTTTCTCTTTGTGGATATTGGCAATCATGTGTTTTCTCTTATAAGTACCGGATATGAAAAAAATCCAGAGAAACCAATATCAACAATAGAATCAAGGCAGTCAAAAGTTGCGCTCTGCAATTTTCCTTTTTTTTTTTTGTTTGCCCATTCCAAAAAAAGACATATTGCCACTGAAACCTAAAGCGGCTACATTTATAGAGAGGCAATCCGAGTGTGGAATTGAGCAAAAAGATGTTTGTTTACATTATATTTAAATTTCTGTATGCTGTTATAAAGAATAAAGGGCAAGAGTACATATGTCATCCAGAACATAAGAGTCAAGATGTTTGTTTACATTACATTTAAATTTTTGCACGTTGGTGTAGTTGGGAAAACAAGAAATTTCAAAAGCAAGCGGTCTGAGGAAGCTATTAGAGTAGAAAGTTTCCTAGCATTCAAAAATCTGCATAGTGCAGAGGTGGGATTTTGCTGCTAGTTGGGCATGTTGAGGGTAGTATATATATAATATCCAAGACATTTTTCATTTAATGGGATACAGTGCTGGGAATTAAACATTGCTAGATTTTTTTTTAAATTGTTTTTCCATTTTTCTATTAATAAAAACTAGTGAGACCTGTGGAAATTCCACAGGGGACCGACTCATATGTAATATATTGATGTTGGCATTCTGTAGATATTCAGCATAAATGGAGACGCTTTAATATTATTGTAGTTCTTTTGTTAAAACTGCAAAAGTATTTATCAAAGCTTGCAGGGACACCTGGCGTAAATATATTTTAATTCTTGCAGATTTCGTAAATATTATTATAGAGTTAATGGTCTATCGATTTTCATATATCAAAGTTGCGATTTCAAAAATAAAAAACATACCTATATGACTTGGGTTCATCAGCTTGAATCAAAACAAAATCCCAAACTTATGAATATATGTATATAACTTTAGTTCCTTCAGCTATAATCGAAACCAAAACCAAAACTTATGAGGAATTCTTGGTAAAATTATTTATAAAAAGAAATAGATGATTTGAGTGCCATCAGCTATAATCGAAACTGAAACCAAAACTCATGAGGAATTCTTGGTAAAATTATTTATTACAAGAAATGGAAGTACATAATTAAATGACCTGAATGCAAGCGTGACACAGAAAATAACACACACGCTATCATATTAATATATAGATACTTCAGTAGAAAAGAAATTTGTTAATCTTTAAATGTGCCCAAAGCGTTTAAGCTGTTGAATAGAAAGTTCTTTGAACTGACTTTAAAATTCTCAGTAAATCCTCATTTATTAAAAGATTGAAAGCTTTGGAAGCTATTTAACATCCAATCATTTTATAAGTAGAGATTAAAACATTAACATAAAGTTACTCGTAGTTTTATAACAGTTTAGTTCAACTAATGATTTAATGATCAAACGATACCATCATGCTTAGATTTAACTTTCAACGTTTATTTAGTAGAAAATAATTTTAGTAAAATAACAAAAGAAATTTTCAAAATTAAAAGAATCTTGAGCAATGCCGTGTATGTATAGCTTGTATATATAGTGTGACCCGAATGTAAGAAAAATGGATATAAGAGAGATTTTCTCTGGTTCCAAATTAGAACCTGTTTTAATGTACAGTATAACCCGGATATAAAAACCCGGATATAAGAGCGCTTCGGGGGGGAGTCTCTTATATCCGGATTGCACTGTATCTAAATTATTGCTAGCAGAAGATTTCAGGTTGGAGACTAAGTTACACTCATTAAAATTTTAAGAATTGAAATTGGTTTCAAAGTTAAGCAATTGGCTGATTGAATCCAAAGCCTTGCATGATACAAATATTAAGAGTCAACAAGATCAGACGTATATTTTACTGTAATACCAGTAAAATGAAAGAAAAACAGTTTTGCTTTGAAATGGGCATTCATACTGAAAGATTAGTATTTAAAATAAATTTATTTAAAGAAAAAAAAAAATCAAATGTTTATAAAATGACTATCTTCTTTTATACAAAAAGCATCCTGTCCTGATTTTTTTTTTTTAATTAACGATAGATAATTTGTATTATTTGGACTACTGTTCTCATCTTGCGTTATTTTCTCAACATTTCGGTTAATATAACTTTCTTCCTGTGTATTTTATCAAACTCGGGAATCTTTCTGCTGAACTCAGGAATCTGTATGGAATTTCGACAGAAAATTTTCCGAGTTTGACAATATACACCTGAAGAAGATTGGAGGTTACATCAGCTGAAACGTGAAAATAACACTCAAGATAAAAACAGTAATCCAAATAATATGTAAAAGTATTGTGTTTCAGCATGAAATGATTCAATGAAATGGTATAAAATAGACGTTCCAACCAGCAACGACATTTACGACTAAAAGTAACAATATTGTTGCCAAGGGCACAAAACTACTGCAACCACCTAATTTC
Source organism: Euprymna scolopes (assembly GCF_053919585.1). NCBI lineage: Eukaryota > Metazoa > Mollusca > Cephalopoda > Sepiida > Sepiolidae > Euprymna > Euprymna scolopes. Next base: position 83,201,257 of record NC_136500.1, read on the forward strand.
ACAACTGGTGAAAATTTTTACTTTATTTAGTAGAGGGAGAGGGATATTTTGTCTGTCTGAAAAATCTAAGTCTGCTTAATTTAATAGAAGTTGCCGTTATTTGGCATTCCAAGATATTGAATATGGGTGTCGTCTTTTCAACAGAATCTAGGCCAGCAGATGTTGAAAAATGTGTTTGTTCTTTCGAGGAATTCTTATAAATTTGCATAAAAATATTGCCTCAAATCTCTATGGAAATTAAAGATTCTTCTATGCCATTTTTTTTTTTTAAATTGGCTATTGATTTGTCTTTTTGATTGAATTTTGGAAGAGGTCAGATTAAAAGCGATAAAAAAAAATTATATGGCATAATCACATTGACATAATGGTACTTGTTAGATCATCAAATGTTAAACTCTGTCAATACCGGGAGAGGGGGGGGCTGATCATTTGAGAATACATTGCGCTGCATGTGGGAGAAAGAACATCTTCCTGCAAAAACTAACATCAAAGACGGTCTGCTGAGTGATAAAATAGAGGTTATCCTCTATAGAATATCTACCATTCTTAATTTGCGAAACATGCGAAGTTTACAGCGCACAAAACAAATGAGAGGTGAAAAACTGAAATGGTCTTGAACTTATTCGTATTTTATTTTGAAAAAACTCTGGCATAAAAAACTGAAATAAATACTCCTTAAATGAATACCAAGTGTGTCATTGAGTGTCTAATTAGCATAATAGTAAAAAAAAGAGTATATATTAATTCTCTCTTTCTTAGGAGAGCAGTTACATTGGCGTTGGGTCGATTAATTGGAATCAGGAATCAGAAAAATCAGAACTTTTTGAGGTATCAGAATCCGAAAAGTTTTACCGTACTTTCTAATGCCAAAGGTGATTCTCCATTGATTGGACTAATGATAAAATAAATATTTATTGATTTTAAACAATCAATGAAACTAAAATACATAGATCACCCACTCACGAGTATTTTTACGCTTGCGAAAATATATACACATATTACATAGGTTTTCTGGCAATGAGTGAAAAACAAATCCATAGCATTTAGAGATTTTAAAAGAATCTGAATCAAAATTAATAATTGTATCAGAATCGGGAACAATATTGGAATCGTCCCATCATTAAGTTATATGAAGCTTGACTAGCCACTAATGAGCCTAACCTTACACTTTAAGAAAACTACAAAACTATTGGACAAAATAGAACCAAATTTGGTGTGGCCTGCTGAATGTGTAATTGAAGAGGTCAAAATTCTATTTCTACTCGTCAGTTTCTGATACCATTTTCCTTCATAATAATGATGATAAAAAAGCAGAATTCAGAACAATCTAATCAACTAGGGAGTAAAATGTACTTTTTACTTAAGTGTGCTAATTTTTATTTATTTATTTATTTATTTATTCTTCCCCCCCCCCCAAAAAAAAAAAATCTTATGGGATGGTTTAGTTTGGTTGTTTAACAGCATAAGCATTTTTTGGTTTATTTAATGTTGGATTCAATAATTTTGGAAAAGCTTTTTATGCTTCAAGTTTTTTATATCTTCAAATGTTTATGCATGGCGTTTGGTTTGATTGTTTTCTAGAGGAAAACTGAAAAGTTTTTCAAATGAAAATAAACTTTATGTCGCATGCATAAAATCATACAAGAAAGACAATAGAAATGATTCTGAATATCTATATTACCTGATATGTGCTGAATATCTACATGCCAATGACGTCTAAGTGACCCTGGGAACAGAACTCCCTTAAGATTTCAAATACATAATTTGGTGCTTCTACACTATTGGGACGATTTTTCGGAAATCGTAAAACTGAATTATCAACGTACTCCTCATATTTTTAAGATGATTATATCAAAAAATTACGAAAATCGATAAAGTAGAAAATTATTTATTAAAGAAAATAACAGAATTTTATAAAAACGATCATAAGACACAGGAGAGTTCAAAAGGGAGGTGATTTTCCGTTTTGATTTAAACAAGATGGCAGCAATTTTCACCTGCTAACACGGTTAAAGTTATTTTGTTTAATAATTTAGTAATATTCAGGTAATTTCGACTGCATAATTTGGAAGCTACCATTGTAACTTATTAGAATTGACAAAAAAAAAATCAGTTGAAAGAAAACATTGTTTTTTTATCCGAAAACTATATTTATCGACTACAAAATCTCATACTAATTCTGTAGAAATGCGCATAATTTAATAAAATTTAGACTGTGCATAACACACTAATGCAGAGAGTTTTCCAACATTTCAGCTTCTTTTGACCGTTTGTTCATTCCACTTTTTCCAGAAACTACTGGACCGCTCTGGCTGAAATTTTACATTAACCTTTGTCATGATACAGTGCAACAAACTAACTATTATGGTATCCGTTCGATACACAGTTAGGGATTAATAAGGATTAGTCAACTCATTTACTCTAGAAGTGTGGCATACTGTCAAAAGGCCATAACTTTTGCCAGAATTTAATGGGCTAAAACGTCTATCTTTCATATATCACACATACACAAACTAGTAGAATACCAGTCCCATGACGAGTAAATGTTTTGTTTTTGTTTGTTTGAGGAGGGGGGCATGTGGTTGTGACCTTCGTAATGGTAATAATTCTATAAAGCCATAGCATTCAAAATGGTAAATGTAAGATATCAGCATCATATCACACACACCTGTGTGCGTGCGTGCGAGAAAAAATGGGTTTCATATGTCTGCACAGCAACATATAGGTTAAATAGATCACCTGTTATATTTAGTTACATAATGTACAAAAATAATGAGAGCATGGATTTTTGTCAGCTGAGAACGTTGACATAATTACTTGCACAAGAAACTTTCAGTTTAGGCTGTAATAATAACAACAATGCTGAGTTTGCAAATAGTATTTTCAGTAGGAGGAACACTTATGTGCACTCCTTTGCTTAAGTGAAAGAAACAATATGAAGAACAGTTGGCTTGGCAGTGTCAATTTTTAGCTAATATCTTTATTTTTTATTTATTCTTAATGTTGCTTTCATTTATAATCGTATCAAGACATACTGGATCAAATTCAATAAAATTCTGATTCATTCGAATTTTCAAAAAGGAAGTTTGCCTATTATAGGCACAGCCAAAACGAAAGGACACAGTCTCTCTTTAAAATCTACCAAAAATCAAGTAATTATCCAATCAATACGTAATTTTCACCGATCATTAAATGAAGAATGAAATTTATAATGGTTTACTTTTTTTTTCATATATATATATATATATATATATATATATATATATATATATATATATATATATATATATATGTGTGTGTGTGTGTGTGTGTGTGCCTACAAAACCCTCCCTTTTTTACTTTTGGGTACAAATATGCTTAATATAATTAGCCGAAACTGAACAAAATATAATTGTATTGTGGGGAAGGTGATGTTTGTAGATTTAAAAAAAAAAACTGCGTACGTATCAGATTTTAAGGTTGAAAATCCGAATTTTGAATGTTTTTTATTTTTCATCTTTTGTGTTTTGAAGTATGAAATTCGTTGAATATGTTAATAATCTTTCAGCTTAGCAAATAAAAAAAAATTATATATTTTCATTATTTTTGTGAAAAATACTACTTTTAAATCTTTGAAAAATAAATTAATTTTCTCTTAGCGGGCCCAATATTGATAATATACCATTAAATAGGAAATGCTCTGAAGAATCGATACCAAAAAAGAAAAAGAAATCGATAATTAACTGCACATTTTACTAAAAATACGATAATTTCTTTCAGCAATTTCTTGTTTATTTACTTACAGTGGCTCAACAATGATACTAGATGTACAAGTTGTTTTCAACACATACGACGCCTAGAATTCCCAAAATGATCACTCATCTGGTACTGGCCAGCCTCATTGTTGCTTAACTTCAGGGTTATGTAGATAACAAATATATATATATATATATATATATATATATATATATATCGCTTATGAAAAAAGAATTAAATCCTTCACTTAATCGTAAAATCAATCGTTAAAAATACATGACTAAATATAGTTTATTTAGTCCCCCCTCTCAGGCTACCATACTTAATCTTAAGCTATCATTAAATTTTGTTTTTTTATTACTTCACTACGCAAATCTTTATAGTGATATAAAACCTTGGAATTATTTGAAATTCAGGTACTTATAATATTTTTGCATATTCTTATAGCAAATCATCTTAAATCTTAGATGGAAAAAAAATAATTGTTATATTAATTTTATTAGCAAAAACCTTTTAAAAAATATTTTAAGATGGAGGCAAAATGAATGGTGTGGTTTTGGAAATTTAAAAAATTACCAATTTTAAATTCTATTAAAAATAGTAGAAAAAGTTTTATATTATTCTGCTGTCCATGTAATCAAATTCACGCTTTTATCTTTCTGGAAAAAAAGGTGCTAAAAAATAATGGATTTTAATAGAACTTAATTCATTTGAAAAACAACAAGTACTTTATTTTTCCATTTTTTGGCCATGCCTAGCCCTATAATAAAATACTTCAAAGGAATTGAAATTTAAGAAATATTTAATTATTTCACAATAAAATTGAAGGTATCTGAATTATCACAAAAAACTTGGTAATAGTCAGCTAACGTACTTCCTAACTTCCGGTATGTCTACTATCGGAAGCTGTGACAAGGCAAATCAATTCCTACACTTTTTTCTCTCTCACGCCTATATCTCCCCTGTGCATGTACTCTTATTTTTATTATGTTTTTCCGATCGTTCTATTTTTATTTTATTTAATAATGATTGAAAAGTTTTTTAGACTTATTTTAATTAAGAATTATTGAAAACACGTTTGAAAATTTTATTTTATTTCAATGAATCGCTTCACAATAGAAATAATGAAGAATAATAAAAGTGAAGGAACTAGTTTGCCGCTTCTTGCAGCAGACATACCAGAAGTTAGGAAGTACGTTAGTTGACTATAATCAAAAGTTTTCACCCCTTATACTACAGTGTCGTCGTTGTCGTCATAAACACAGGTTTTTACTTGTCTGTAGATTTATAAAAAGTTTTATATAAAAAGAAAGACAGTCACAGAAAATACCAGAGCGACAGGTTACTTAGATATGCAGGAGAGCAAGATAGAAAGCTGGGTCATCTTGCTACATGTGGACAGCATCCTAGACACATCTTACCTTTTTGAAATCTTGCCAGCTAAAAGAAAAAAACACTTGAAAATTACATAGTTTTGTAACTTTTGTTTGGGACCACCTGTGATCCCAAAAAGTGTTTCGTAAACGTTTCCATTCAAACACAGCTCTCTTTATATAACAATACCATAAGCGGCTATCAATAGCAGTAGTATTAGTAGATGTAAAAGTAGCAGCATTAATAGAGATAGTATTACAATTGTACATATTCGATCTGCCAAGCATGGTACAATTCTGTTCAATAGTTATGAAACCTATAAATAGTAGTAGTAGTAGTATAATGTAATACACACGAGACTCATATGTTGTATGCAGTCTATGTTGCAAAGGCGACCAAGACAAAGAATAACTCAAACTTACTTTTTTATGTTGTAACAACATTTATACTTCCAGGTACTTTCCTCGAATAAACTGTGATCATGCTCCTTTTTTCTGACCTCTCGAACGTTATCTACATCTCTAATGTGATCGCCCTTTTTATAGTCTTTCGTTTTCCTACCAGTGATATGATTTTGCATGCATTTGCATACAAGCATCCACACTAAGTAGTAATAGTGTCATAATTCACCGAACATCTGAAGGAGGCTTCATGCCAAATTTTGGTAGAATTCTGTCAAGTAGTTTTTTAAGAGACCAACGGACCGACAGAAAGTACTCAGTTATTATATAAATTCACTTATAGCCCAAACAATGCGACTTGTAATATTCAAAATGTACTGGTAGTGAAATTAAAAATAAAGAATAACCTACACAAACATAAAAATTGGAAGTCCACACTTTTCTCTCGCATAATTATTAGAAACAAACAATATATCCTAACAAACAATAATTGCAGACTTTCCTTTGCCAAAAAAATGCATACATTTTTACAGAACAGAAAGGAAAGGAAAAAAACAAATGAAACATTGAATGTACTTTTAGCAATCTATTTAAGTTAGGCATGCATGTCTTCTTTTATCTTTCTATGTACAAGATTCACTCCTAAACTAATTAACTGATCATTATGAATTTTGAAACAGCTTTTAGATGCGTGATGTAAACAATAGTTAATTTAGTTTTATGGCGAAGAAGGCGATGTAAACTTTTCTTGAAAATTCAAATACCTACAATTTTTGTGAAATTTTAACACTAGGTAATAGATATAAATTAATAAATATTCACCAAATTTCACTTGGAGTAGTTTAAAGAGTTTTTATGGAGTATAATATGAGCACAACGTTCCACTTGAAAATTCAAATATTGCAAATTTTAAGGGAACGAGTACTAATGCCAACAACCAAAATCAAGCAGGTAAAAAAAAAATTAAAAAATTAAAATGTTTATTCATAGGATTTTCAGATTATATATAATGCTGAATGCAGCCATTTTATTAAACGCTTTCATGCTTCAATTTGTTTGGATTATTCGAATTACTGCTCTCATCTTGAATGTTATTCTCACATTTCGGTTGATGTAACCTTCAACCTTCTTCAGGTGTAACTTATCAAACTCATGAACTTGTACAGAATTTGGAATGAAACTTTATTTAATCCATGGTGGAAGCATGCTGTTATTCTGCAAGGATCTGTGGTGCAACGAATAAAATACTTCTGGAGGTTGACGGTTCAATCTTCTGTGGAGGCGATACTAAGAATGCAATTGTGAATTAAGATTTCTACTCATGGCTGATGGAACGAGAGTACATTACCCTCATAAATTAAATAAAGCGTTCCATTTGAAATTCCGTAAGGATTCCCAAAATCGACAAGATACACTTGAAGAAGGTCAGAGGTTACATCTGCCAAAACATTGAGAATAATACTCAAATTAAAAATAATAAAAATCATCAATCTCCATTTAAAATTTTGAAACATTTATGCTTCAAGTTATGAATATTTTCAAATATTTAATAGATTCTATTTTTTATATAATTAATTGTAGATTATTTTGTTTTATAGGTGTATATTTTGTAAATAAATAAACTATAAAAGAAAAAAAAAAAAAGATTTTATTTGATCCATAGATGGGATCTTGACAGGAACTAGACATTAAAAAAAAACTGGTAATTAAGGGGAGATTCTATATTCCTCAAAGTTCCCAAATTGAGGCCTCAACACTGGATGCAGTTTTGTGTAATATCCAAGAGATTGGGAGTAGTCAATAACGCCGGGAAATAGAGAAGGTGAAAAAACGACAGTAGAAAGGGATGGGAAAGATGAATTTCAAGGTGGTAGGGTAAAATACAGACAAACACCTTGCTCAAGGGTGTCAGCAACAGTTTAGTGTTGTGCCTGGGACTAATTCTATTTAATCCATACATGGAAGCCTGACAGATACTACCATTTTAAGTCAAAGTGAACCTGGAAGCAATGCTAAATAAAGGGTGAACACTTCACAATCAAACGAAAAAGCCACTAACTTGGTACAGCACTATCGGATACACTTTCAGATCATACCTAGGATTAAAGATTTTAGGACAAATTTGTTTCTTTTAATTAAAATAAGAAAAAAAAGCATTCCATTGAAAACTGATCACTGCCTTGACTTTTTTTTACATTAAAAAATTTGTCTGTTGGTAGATCAGAAGAAAGTGAGGTTAGTATGATCTTGTAACTTGACTCCCTTTAACCCTTCCCTTCCTCTCCCTTCTCTCTCTCCACCCTGTCTTCATCTCTGAATCATCAAAATGCTTTGGTCTGAAAGTATATTTGTAGAGATGGTATTAAATGGGAGCCCAACGTTTAATGTAAGCAAACTGCATTCTTTTCGTTGTGACAGTTCTAGATCCAATGGTCAATCCATCACCAGGAGGGGAAGATCCTGAACAGTGAACTTTACAAAACCCACAAGCTTGGCATGTGGATAGTAGGGATGCGGAGGGGGATATGAAAGTCAGTTAAGTTTTTATAAGCATTATCATTATATCGGTTTAACATCTGTGTTACATGCTGGCATATGTTGGACGTTTTTAGATCCATGATCACAGTATCTAAACTTACTCCTTCTAAGAAACCTATATATTTGTCTGGAAAAGAGCTAAACATAATAGACTATGCACGTCAAACTCGGGATCTCATGAGGGGTAATCAGCTCAATTTGTATTATCACAAGGGCTGTACATGACAAATTTGATTCGTTTAATAACATTGTTGCAGAATATGTTTATTACTTAGTAGTATTACAATATATATATATATACACACACACACACACACACACACACACACACACACACACACAAATGATTTTGTTTTTGTTTGTCAGTTTCTTTTGATAATGCACTAAAAATTAAATTAAATCAAATTTCTTTGAAACTTTTGGGATTTTATGAAAATATAATTCATTTTGGTTAAAACAATGAAGGGTTCATGAATCCATTAAACTCTCCGGACAAAATGGCGCTCTGGCAATTAGTTATTAGTTTCTGTGTGTTTGGATGACAAGCTGAGCAAAAACAAAAGTTGAATATGTCAGTTCCAGTGACCAACTGAGAGTAACTGTGAAAAAGACCGGATATTTAGGAGTTCTGGTTGAAAGTAGATATATTTACGAGATAAAAAAAATCAATCAGAATTGTGTAAGTAGACCATGAGTTGAATTCAGGGAGATCACGAAGAGAATCTGAGAGTCAATGACAAAAAAGATTGTCACTGGTATCAACATAATCGACAGTTTGGGGTCATAGTCACGATAGTACTATACAATATCAACTAAGTTATACCTACAAAACTGGTTTTGTGTCATTTTTACTGTAGAGTGAGCACTGAGATGATCATCGAGCTAAAAACACTTGAAACCTTCAGAATGTAATGACTTTAGTTTAAAATAATGAAAAATTAAAAACTTCAATTGTTTTTATTTTATATAATGCTTATTTTGAATATATAGAGCTTATGAGGAAAAATTAACTGAAACAAGGAATAGTATACAAATATAAAACAATAAACCAAAACAAACAAGCCATATTGAAAGAATCAATATTTAATTATATTTAGCCATTTATTCATGACTGGAAAAGATGGCCCAGATAAAGAAGAAAAAACCTATCCTTTAAAGGTAGGTGTAGTTCCTGTAATGATCAATGAACGAATGGATGCTTCAGCAGTGAAAATGTGGGAGCATCAGGGAAATTCTGTCCGCATGACAAGTGGAAAGTGCATAGATTTTTACTTGTACTTGTAACGCCTATCAACCTGGTCGGATTGAGCCGGCTTCCTTCTTAGCATGAACTGCATTTCAAATTATCGCAGTCCAGTTTTAACAATCCTGGTCACAAGAAATTACTAGCCATTCCAGATTCCAACTACTTGTGGGCCTGATAGTACCGCCAGATCATCTTTAATTGTTGTCACCCAGGTCTTCAGCTACTCACCGGCACATTTATGTCACCCATGCAGAGAGGGGGGGGAGATTTTGTGAATGAGCTCTACCTCTGGTAAACGAGCCACATGTCCAAACCACTGAAGAATGATGGACATAGGGGCATAGGTTTAGCCTTCAGAGAAGAGTAGAAATTGAAACACAATCTCCACAGCGACAGTGTAGAATGTTGCAAAGACAGTCATTGTTGAAAACTTTCAGTTTGTGTAATCTGCTACTCTCAAAGTCCATGTCTAACATCCATAGAGAAGCATGGTTCTTAACATCGCTTTATAGATGCATCCCTTCATTTCTAACCATATTACGTATCGAGACCACAAAGACCAATTGAGATGAAAGAATGTGAACCATGCTGCTCCTATTTGCCATCAAATCTCATCAGCTGCCTGCCCAGTCAGCATGATAGTAGAGCCATGATAGACAAAGGTAAATTCCGTCCAACATGAGCGGCTGCCAGATATCCTGCTCAGAAAGAACATGAGCTTTGTTTTGAAGGCATTGCTTGAGTTAGTAGAGAAGAAAAAAAAAACTCAAATGACAGTTCCTAAAAGGAATAAGTCAGAAGAATCTGAGAAAAAATCAACCTTATTATTTCCAATAAAATCTGTATAGTTTAGTGCGCCATTTTATTTTTTAATTTGGAAATTTACAATGAAAATAGCTGAAATTTATCAAAGACTAATTTAGCAATTTGTACTTTGATATATTTTTTGGTATGGTTGAATTATTTAATTGGTAGAACTGATTTTTTTGTAAACTGTTTATATATCTTTCGTAAAATGAATATCAGCTATAAATAAGTAAAGTCTGAAACTATTATGCCAAATGGTCAATTAATTCTTGCAAAAAATATTTAATAGACTTAAATTTGTAATGAGATTTGCCAAAATTAGCTGAACTTATAGTCAGCTCATAATTTATATCTATATTATATTTCTGTTTGTCTGTCCATTCCACATTTTCTTGGAAACTACTGTGCTGATCTGGCTGAAATTTTGTATGGGACATTGCTATGATACGGTGCAGCAAACTAAGTATTATAGTATCCGTTCGATGCACGGTTAGGGATAATAGGAGTTAGTATTCAATGCAAAAATGAACACAAATTTAACCATATTCAATCATCAATTGGACAAAACATTCATTCTAAGTCAACGGGCTTTAACTTTTGCCTGTTTTTAACTGACTAAAACATCTAGTTTTGATTGAATTATTTTTTCATTACAAATGAATTTATTTAAGATATTTTACTGTTAATCTTGCTTCTCTAAAATCAATATCACCTATAAACTATTTAAAAATAAAATTTTAATTAAATTTCACACATTCTTGAAAAGATGCTGCTGCTTTTTATTATTATTTTTTAATTTCAAAAGAATTTTATGGTTTTTAAGTTTCTGATAAGATGAGTTTGGGTTTTTCAGCATCCATTCCTCTCCTCTATTTTATTCGCTTCCTCTCCTCATCACTATTTCCTTCTCTTTCATCTTCTTCCACTTCACATCATGATGTAATTAAAACCAATAAATAAAACGTACATCAATATATTATCAATTATTGGTTTTGAGGAGTCCTTAACTAATCGTCATATGATAAACACGATCTAAAGAAAAATGAATTAAATCTCAAGTAACTATTGGTATCGTCAAAGTTAAACAGGACTAACTTTCGATTTTCACTCTATATCTAAAAAGAAGAATGAATATAGTTGCCAAACTTACTGGAAAAATGGTTTGACCATTTTATCACTTCATGTATAACAGTCAGATATGCTCTTAAATGCTGTCATATCTGGGGAAGTGCCATTCAGAGTACTCTTTCCCATTTTGACAGAGTACAAAATAGACTTCACAGAGCTCTACATTGCGAGTGAAACAGTCACATATGCGAGTGATTTTTCAAAGTGGCAACTAGAAATAATGAAACGCTTATCTTTTGTATTTCTTTTCGCAACACTCTTGCAAAGCTCACGACTGAGTAAAAAATATCTTTTCAATTTTTTTTTTAATAAAACGAGCAAAGTCAAATTATTTAAACAATGAAAGGTTTAACAAAACAATATACTTTTTTTTAACAAAGGCTGTTTAAAAAACATTTGTGGAAATTCAAATGCTTATACGTTCAAGTATCAACATAAAATTTGGTCTATATTTGAAATTACACTTATTTAAAAATATACAAAAAACTCTTTGATGTACATACTCGTCATAGAACGAAGATATCATATTCTAAAAATCATGTAGGTTTGGCTAGTAACTTTTCTATTTGGTTAGTAAACGAAAATATTTTGTCAAAGGTCAACTAAAGATAAATTTCTCCGTAGAGCCCTGCTTCAAAATATAGTGATAATGTTCTCTAACCCATGACCTCTTTCTCAGAAAAGAGCCATTCCTAGTCTCTCTCAGACTGAGCTTCAATCTTTAGTTCCTCTTTGTAAAGCAGTCACAGCAAGAACCCATCTGCTACCACAACAGAAAAGAACTTCCCTTTATTCCTCCATATACCTACTTGCAATTTCCATGGACAGAACTTTGTAATGATTTCCGTCTGTGCAACACCTTATCACAGTATTCTTCCCTGCATGTTCAACATGTCTTTAAATATTTGCCATAAACCACTCCATTAATAATCAAACTTGGTTCATAACATTGATTGTTCCTCATATTTCGTCTGATAATCATTATCATCATTTCAGAATTAATGTCGATTTTACATGCTGGCATGCATTAAACAGTTTTAAGAAATTGACTTCCAAAGTAACATATCTCTGACCAGGTCTTTATTTATCCCTCAGACTCATTTTCATCAATTCCACCAATGTTTTCTTTGGCCTTCCCATATGAGCTGAAAATGCTTCCTCAACTGTTCTACATCTACTAACCTAAGAACTCTCATCCATCATTAACCCTCAACCTCGAGTAACTTTTGGCCTTGATAAATGGGGATCCAATAGTTAACAAAGAACATAAAATTTTAGATTTATATCAAACTAGCCTGGCTGCCCAGCGTTGCCTAAGTGTTTAGACGTGTGTGTTGAGCAAAAAAAAAAAAAAAAAGTGGTAGTAGGCAGGCAGGCTCTAACCTGTACTGCGAAGGAGGAAAAGAACATGAAAAAAAAGTGACGTCTTTGCTGTTGCGCCCATTGCAAAACCAGAAGTGGCGAAGGTTTAAATTAAGGCTAGTTAATCGAAAAGATGGGATAACTTTAAAAAAAAAAAACGGCAAAAGAAACAACCCCTCTCTGTAGAAAAGTGTCCAGTTGAAGGTGATGGAATTAATGTTTTTAGCCAATGTTTTTATATTTGTCGTCTGAAGGGTCCAGCTTTAAAACCATACACATCTTGTGAAAATCCGTCACCTCTGTCGAAAGTTTTAGACATACATTTAAACAGACACGTGAGATTTATATTATAGATTAACTCTGAAAATGGTTGCAAAATCACTTTGTGATTTTTATTAAAACTCCTCTATTTTAATTTCTATTAATCTTCCATCTATATTAACTAAAAGAATAAGTTTCAATTTATTCAATGATTTAAAAAAGGAAAAAAGATAAAAGGCTCTTTATTCAAACGAATAACCTCCAAATAAAATTATTCAATAACACAGACTCACTATACAAACATATGCCCTGAAATGTGTTAGTTTATTTGGTTTGGCATGAACTTATAGGGTAGGTCAAGGTCTTCTAAAAATAAGGTCAAAGGTCAAAGTTCAAATCATGGCTTTCCAGCATTCTTCTAGGCATCAAATACTTTCTGTTTAAATTCTTTCCGGTTTCTACTCTCTTTTACAAATAGCTAAACAAATAAATGTCAGAGGTCAGAAGATAAACCCTGTCATAAGTAGACATGGGAGATCACTAGAGTTAAGAAAGTAGTAGAATGTCTAACAGGATCCTTGAATATTACTTCTCAAAAGAAATGCTAAAAGGAGTGGCTGTTTATTTCCTTTTCTGTCATTCATTATGAAGAAGAAATCATTTATCTAGAGATAATTAATTAGCCTTTTAATTAATAAACACAGAATAAACTACAAAATTATTCCATCAAAAATTACTTATTTACTTCAAAACTATGTACTGGTTGACAGTTTTGTTTTACAGGTGCATCAACCCTTTTCAGGTTATATAATGTCGAATCCAATCATTTTGGTAAGAGTTTTTTGTGTTCTAAGTTCTTAATATCTTCAAATATTTAGCCATGGTGTTTGGTTTGGTTTGGTTGTTTTATAGGAGAACATTGTTTTTGGCTTTCTAAAACACGACTGAGTTTGTAAAGAGGAAAAAAAAAACAATAGCATCAATGTTTGGTGCATTTTAGGTGAAAAAGCTAGCTGGTATCTAAACTATGTAAATGTCAATTAAATTACAGTGACTGGAAAGTAACCATTACTAAGTGTTTATATTTTATTGTTTTAAATAAAATTCATACAAGAAATGAATATGATACGAGAACGTGGTTTTATGTAGAATCCAATAAAGGCGTCAGCATTCACCATGAGCTTCTGAGAACTACATCGACTTATTTTTATGGTGAACTTTCTTTTTAACGAATTGAATGATGAATACTAAAAAGATTGAAAATGTCCACATACCACCAACTTAAAACAACAACTGATCTAGAAAACAACAATTTTTTCCCTTATACTTATGGAATGCGAGGAAAAATATGTGGAGGAGTGAGAGCTATGAAGCTGTTGAAAGTCGCATCATAAATATCTAGTGACAGGAAAGAAGAAACATGAATTAATATTTGAAGATATGAAATAAGGCAAAGAGTTGATTTGGTGTTAAACCAAAAGCGCATTACACACAGCTCGTAGTCATGTTAAACTAAGCGTTTCATTTATAATGAAATGCTAGCCAATCTTTAAAAAGAAATTTACACGGGGCGGGAGGGGGATCCATTTTGAAATTATTTAAAGATTTCTATCACAAATAAAACGGATCTAAACATAAAAGGCCCTTTCTTTTTCATTAGAATAGTCTTTTTTATTATAATTATAGTCTTCGATGATGATATAATTAAAACGTTGAATAATAGGGTATTTTGATAGATTCACATATTACTGTAAATGGTTAGCAAATGAATAGATCAAAACGTGTGTCACACAGAGAGAAATGGCATGAGAGTGATACAATGTGTAAATAATGTAAATCGTAAAGACAGGCTCCGTTCTCAAAGGAAGATTAAATCTGGACAGTATATGCCGTAGAGTAGACTTCAATGGTATGACCGTGTTGAAAGAATGGATGAATTCTTGATTTAGATGTAGGACAGTTCAGGTAGCAGGATCAGTTCAAAGGGGAAGATCAAAGAAAACATGGGAGGAAGTGATAAAAATAAAAAGAGGAGTAAAAAAAACTTGGTCAGAGATAGATCATTTTGCAATTGATTTTCTTAAAGCCGTTTAATCAATGCCAGCCTGTAAAACAGACATAAATCGATGATGATGAATGAAAAAAATAAATAAATAAACAAAAAACTGAACGTATCAATTCTTAAGTGCCCATTTAATCTGCACACTTAGCCAAAGACGGATGTAACAGGCAAAACAAAACGCTATTTCAGACACGGGCGTGACAGGCCAAACAAAAGATTTGTGTATTTACTGTATGCATTTAAAGATGAAAATGCTTTTTAAAATTGAAACGCAATGACGAACAGAGCCACTTATAGAAATACGTGGACACATTTAAATCCACAAAAGACTTTATTGATGAAAATAATTGCAAGGAATATTGATGCTGCACCTAAACACATCTAAAAAAAAAAAAAAAAGCCATTTCAGATTCAAGTCCGACAAGATATCCTAACTTCATAAAATATCTAAAAAACTGACAATTCTATAATTAATAACTTAAAATATTTTCATTTATCACCATCTAATATCTTCTACTCTACAATTAAGACCAATGTGTATTTGGATATTTTTATAGAAATAAATATAGGATTCATTATGTAAAAGTTAGTGTAAAAACATGTTTTTCCCTAACCCTGGACAAAACCATTTCAAATAGTTAGAAAGCAAATAGCTAACAAGTCACACAATCCCTACTGACTGTAGGGAATTCAGAAAGAACCGTTTCATTCTAAGTAAATGTGAATGGTAGATATTTATTTTAGGTCACCAGAAATGATAATTTATATATTAAAAATTAAATGAACATAATTCTATGATTTTATAGACAGAAAAAACTTTTTTGTTTTGTTTTGTTTTTATCATTTTTGACAGAGGATGTTCAATAGTATAAAATAATGTTGGCTGGATTTTAAAAGTTAGACTTAAACAGTATTTAAGCTGGCAAACG
Organism: Euprymna scolopes; assembly: GCF_053919585.1. Lineage (NCBI taxonomy): Eukaryota > Metazoa > Mollusca > Cephalopoda > Sepiida > Sepiolidae > Euprymna > Euprymna scolopes. The sequence continues at coordinate 83,217,100 of NC_136500.1, forward strand.
AAACTTTAATTCTGACTAGCAAACTTTCATTTGTTATTGTTGTACGATGTTAATTGCAATAGACTAACGTATTTCGCTACTATTTTCTTTTAAATAATCCGATCTAGCGGTTTTATAAAATGTAGAAATTCTTAAATAGTCACCTTTAAAAAAAAAAAAACAATTAAGTGGTATAAGTTATTTTAGTAACAGATTCTTACTTGCTATTTTTTTTTATTATCTATTCTAAGATAACTAACGATTATGTTTTCTTATACTCTTTATAAATAAAAGCAAATATTCATTTGTAATTTACACACTGATGGATTATCGACCTATTCATTCAGATATCTTGTTTCAGGCTTATCAAATCATAAGTACATTCACGTTTAGGTTAAATACTGAAAAGGTGTGGTTACATAACTGAAATATTTACAAAAATTTAAATGTAATGGATAATTAAAAATAATTATAAGATCATAGAATTCTCTTCCTTTCATTATGCAAGGAATTCAAGAATGAAAATTAAAAAATAAAGCAGATTTTTTTTTTTTTGTAAATATATATTTTGCCACTGAATGTAGTAATTATCTGTAATCGTTTTTCAATGGAAACAATTTGAATACAATTTGCTAAAAACGTTCTCAATATTTTTCCCCCCTTTTTATGAGAAAATAAAAACTTGAAGCATTTAAATGATTATTTAACTATTATTTAAAAAAAGAAAAAAAATCATTTACTTTTGTACGTTTCAATGCGAAAACATAAAAACTAAATATTTACTTTGTTCGCTGCTTTTCAGAAGAATTAACCAGCGATCAATAAATAATGCACTCTCAAAGGCTTTCATACAATTTACTTGAGAGAGAAGAAAACACATGTATGTATACATTGAACAGCTATATGAATATAAAAATATGTGCGTATACATGTTATATATATATATATATATATATATATATATATGGATGTATATATATATGGATGTATATGTATGTATGTACCGTACTGAAATGGCACTCACTCGAAGCAGATTGAACTGGCTTCCTTAAAAGGAGGAAGTTTCATGGGAGTATGAAATTCACAGGCAGTCCCCAGTCGTCCCATTCGGGGAGACAACAATGTTACATTTCTGTAGCTCTTGCAGGGAGGTGTTGACGTCCTCCTACTTACAGCACCTGGTATTCCCAAACGGTAAGCCCTTTTGCACTGACTAAGCTCAATGTTGCTTAACTTTGATGATCTAACAAGAACCTGTACGTCAATGTGATTATGCATATGCATACGTACGCATACATGTCAGTTTATGTATGCATGTATATGTATACGTGTGTGTGTGCGTGTACGTACGTACTTATGAGTATGTGCACATTTTAACATTTTATGACCGACTTAGGTTTTGGAGGAAGACCACCATGTTACACAAGTTACTGATCCCTTCAAGTATGAAAATGCTGGGATGATCACATGTAAACATTTCTTGATCACATTGACTATACTTTTTTTTTCTCCTGCTACTATTATACCTATCATGCACACAGATATCCTTCATTATACTGAGGAAGACCAAAGGAACGGTTGAAAAGTTTGTTCTTTTCGAAAAAATATTTTTTAAAGAAATTTCTTATTACGCCACATTAACAAATAAGTAAAAGAGAAAAGATATATGGCGAGATTTGAAATCAGGATCCCATGGAAAGAAGCCTAAACCTCTACCACTGTCCTATATCGCGATTTTTATGCAGATGTTATTTATTTGTTTTTTTTGTTCATGATACTTTCTGTAGACGAAACACGTGTCAGTGGATGATTATATTTTAAAAACAATACATACGCCGCTCCCCATTTGGGTCAAAGAGAAAATTATTCCCAACTCGCATTTAGGTAAAAATGCACTTACATATAAATAATTGAATTCAAAAAGTATCGCAAACAAAAAACAAATAAACAACACACACACACACACACACACATTTATTTTAAAATAACTATTCTTAACCATTCTTCCATCATTGACTCCCTTGGCTTTATGTATTTCTCAATTTAACCCCTACTCCTATACAAAAAAATTCATAGCCATCAAAGCGACAGAAAAACAAGAAAGCCAAAAATAAACTTTTTATTGTTTAAGACTTCAGGTTTTGAAAGAAGATCAAACCTTTTCTAAATAGAAGGTTTTAAGTTAATTTGTTTTACGTTTTTTAGACATGACACAATCTGAAAAGAAACAATTATTTTTAAATTATCAGGTACTTCAATTATTTATCCCCGACTACATAATTTTTTACTACCTAGGGGTAAATTTACCCATGGCTGAGAACCTCTTAGAAAGGAGCATAATGATATTTTTAATTTTTCACAAAATATCATAGAAACGAACCAAAACGGGCTATCAAGGTTATTTTCTGATTTTTTTCTGTTTAAAATATCATAAACATGACCCCCCCCCTTTGGTGTATGTCATTTCACTTATTTGTAAATGTAAATCTCACTATAGAAGTTGATTTGACTGTGTTTGGTTGATTCGATTTTTCTACTTCTCTCTGAATTTTTTCTTACATTTTCTGATATATATTACTAGCAGGAAGACCCAACATTGCTCGGGATTAAATGACAATCACTAATATGTACTTAGTCAATATACTCATAATACCATTATTCTGTCTTTGTTTTATAGATCGCCTCCTCCCGTTCTAATCCCTAATATAATCGGAAAAAGTTGAAATCTTGAAAAACCCTCAAGAATTAGTCTTATACATACGCTTTGAATTTCAATGAAATTGGATATACATATTTTAAGTTTTAAGGAAGTTCTGTTAGTCGTGACGGCACAAGGATAACAGAGATTCGGAAGTATTTTTATTGTTTTCCCAGATAATTTTATATATATGATATAAATTTCAGCAAAATAGAATATATTTGAAGTTTTGAAGAGAGTTATGCCCTCATAGTACCATTACAGGAGACTTAAAGATTCAGAAACACTTCCATTGTCTTTCCTTTAAAATTTTTACATTGCTCTTTGTAAAATAATAGTCAAGTTTTCTTAACGATAGTCGATAATGCGAATGTAAAGAAATACGATATCATAATATTTCCTTTACTTCATGGTGAGTATAATAGCACCTAAGTAGTTGGCTCTTCAATCTAAGCATGGAACTATTGAAACGTCTAGTGACACTTAAAAGCTGTGACACAGCAAAGCAGCTGTCTATGGATATATACATAAACTTTTTGGTGGGTATAATAGTATAAGAAACCTAAGCAGTTGGTTGGTTGGTTGGTTGGCTGGTTGTTTTTGCCTTACGGCAATTAATTTATTTAATGCCGAATCCAGCGATTTTGAAGAAAAAATTTTTAATAGAATATTTTTTTTTTTCAAGTCGGTTTCTATTTAACCCATAGTTGGGGCCCTAACAGGTGGACCTGGAGGCAATGGCAATTAAGGGGTAGCTCCGCACTCCCCAAAGCTGGGGCCTCACCATCGGATATAGTTTTAGGTTATATCCAGGACCACCTAAGAAGTTGGGTAACGACTGTCTATGAATACACATAAACTTGCACAGATATAAAACAATAAAAATGCACACAAAAAATATGGTAAAAGTTTGCTTTTTTTTTTATCCTCAATAATCTACCATGGTGATAAGATAAAATACACACGCAAAATAAATTTGAAGAAATTCCAAAGGGTCATGCATAAATGTGTTAATAGAGTGCCGTCCTTATTGCTGTTGTCTTGCAATTTTTTCTTTGTTTTCTTATCCACTCCTTGAGTGAAAAGGCAACCAAGCAAGTATGTAACGTACCTAACTGTTTATCTTCTATTTATATCTCAGACCTGTTAGGAAGGGATGAGGAGGGGGAACAAACAAAATGGCAGACACCTGTTAAATAACTAAAGGCTAATTTTATTTTTCTTCAAGTCAGCGTTTATTTTTTTTTTTTAATTTGAATAGAAAAAAAAATTAAATAAATTAATAAATTAACAAATAGATCCAAATATTTAATGTTTTATGAAAATCACTCGAGACAAGGCATGAAGCCACTTGATGTAAGAAGCTAACAAGATGTAAGATGATTATCGAAAAAAAAAAAAAAAAAAAAAACACAGAAGATGGCTACCCTTAGTCTTGAAAAAAAAAAAAAAACGGTTTATAAGTGGTAGGAAAACAGTCAGCAGTTAGAGTTCCACAAGCCTGCAGTTATTGGAAAGAAGCTACTGGAATGGGAAGCTGTATTACAATGAGGTATCGAAACAGAAAATTGATAGAGATCATTAGACCAACAAGTTAAATGAGCTGAAACAAAACAAGCAGGAAATACATCAGACAATTGTGAAAAACACACGCCATAATAATATTTATAGAAAAGACTAAGGTTAGCAACATAAAATCTGTGAGAGAGAGATTGCAAAGAAGAAGAAATGGTCAATCATATTACAGATACATTTATGCACCTTAAGAACCGTCAAATAGGAGAGAGATTCACCAGCAAAAATATAACAATACTTAATGTGGTTTGATAGTAGATTTGTAGAGACGGAGAATAGCCTCACGCATGTGAAAGCGTTTAGAGTGATAAAGAGAACCAACTTTACGAGAAGCAGAAAGAGCAATGGATCTAATATATGAACTCCAAGAAAGATTTGATGAAAAAGAAAGACCAAGAAGTTTCAGAGAGTATTTCTCCTCACGAGCAGAGACATTCATGAGAATTTCATGAAAAGGTCTACAATTGAAATACCCGAGCTGTCTTAACATGATTAAATGGAAAAAATCATTTACTACCCAAATCCACAACTGAACCAAGGTCAACTTCAAGATTAGCTGCATATTTAAACTGACCTAAGGGTATGGGCAAAGCAACACCAGAATAGCAAATGGTATCATCATTATAAATGTTAATCTTTTAAATAATATTCTCTGGATGGTCATTGATGTAGAGAAAAAAAAACAAAGTTGGTTCAAGAATAGAGCCCTGAGGAACAACATCATTGATAGGAAAGAGAATGGAGAGACACCACCCAAAATTATTTGCAATATCAAAAAAAAAAAAAAAAAAAAAGACTTAACTATGTTTTTAGGATTTATTTTTAAACATTAGAAATGAATCATGTTCAAAGATACATGTTTGTTCGTCTAACAGACAGCAATAAAAATTGTTTTTAGTAAACCTTAAAAACAGTACAAATGAATTATACCCATAAAACACCGATTTCTTAGATTTAATTTGGAAATCTTAGCAGTTTTACACATGAAGTCCATATCATTTTAAGATATTTTTATAAAATGGATTACAAATTGGATCATGGCACTTTAGCAAGTATCAGATGGGACTTCCTAATTTTTTTTATTTTAAGAACTTATTCTTGCAGCATTTGAAGTTTCCACTAAAATTTGTTTATTTTGAAACTTCTAAAAGGTTTATCAATGCATTATTTTCATGTAGACATTTAGAAATAAATTAATTTCTTTTTCTTTCCTAATCCTATAAGGTTCTTCATCCTTTTTACTGACAATCATTCCATCTCATTAACCATTATCCTCGAGTGGCTTTTGGTTTTGATCAATGGTGATCAAAGAATAAATTAAATAGAATTTTTTATGTCTATCATTTTTTTTTTTTTTTTTTTTTACAAAGGCAGCACCACATTATCAAGGCCCAGAGGCCACTCAAGGATAAGGGTTAAAGAGTGTACAGTAGAAATTGGTCAATATAGTAATCATTAGTAATGAAAATTTGGTAAATTTAATAACTTATATGGAACGGCTCATCAAGAACTTATTTACTTTAGACTTGAAGACAACCATATTGTAGTCAGCCGGAAAGCAGGAAAACGGAAGACAATTCCACAGGCGTGCACTTCTAAGAAAGAAGCTTTGTTCATGGAATCTACGTTTAGGTTTAGGCACAGATAAAGAGTGGGGGAAATTATTGATAGTGTTTACAGCTAGACGAGTGTTTCTTGTGAAAGTTTGGCGAGGGGGGACCATAGATTGAAGCTCAGTTGAACACTTTCCATGAAAATAACGATACATCAGAGACAAACTCGCAACATCTCTTCTGTGAGATAGAGGTTGCAAGGAGGAGAAAAGGACATCTCCTACGAGGCTACGAAGTCTATTTTGAACTCTATCAAGGCAGGACAAGTCCTTTCTAGCAGCTCCTGCCCAGATCATTAAACAATATTGCTATTATAAGTGAAAAACGACAGAAAAAATTATGCTTTGCCAGTGTTTGTACTAACATTCACATAAAATGATGTTTCACTCAGTAAAAGTGAAATAAAAGAAATAAGATAAATAGAAAATGTCTCAATCTGTAAAGTTTTAAGAGAAAAACATAACTGATATAGAAAAAGGAAATGTAAGAAAAAAGAAGAAAGAAACCCTCTCATTATGCAAATAGAGTGGAGGAGGAGGGGTGTCCAACTTTCTATTTGTATCTCTCTTCCCCTAAACACGTGAAGTGGTTTCGTCCAGCTCACTAACTTTTGTGTGACAAAATAGATGTACACACACATGCTCTCCTATGACAGCATAGCTCTGGTGAAGGGAATAATGATTCCCAACTAGCATTAAGGTTCTGCTTTCTCATAAAAATAATTGAATGCTTTCAGTTATCAATATAGTAAATAAAAATATTAATAAAAAGTGTCATTTATAATGCAATACATCTCTCCCACTTCTACTAGTGATGCACGTAGCTTAACGGTAGAGTGCCAGACATCAGTCTCTGGGGTGGCAGTTTCAAATCTTGCTATGTCTAGCCACATCGATTGGTAGTAGAGATGATGAAATACATATCTGAATCACACACACACAGACATACTATATATATATATATACACACATTCAAGCAAACATTGTTAAAAACAACCTGTTTTGTTACATCATTTTTTTACTGGCGTCAAGAGTTTTTAACTTTCTAAAAGTCTTTCCTGGAACTGTATAAAAACGGTCTTACATCGGCTGATTTAATGTGCCAGCTTCTCTGCTGGTTTTCTGTGTTTTCTTCTTTCTACATTCTTTTTTATTCATTTATTTTCTAACTGATGATAATTCCAAAGAATCAAAACCGTTAGTGGTACATATATAACATTCAATGTTTTCGATTTTAATACAAAGTGGCTTATTCATAAAATCGAAAAAAAAAAAAAAAAAAAGTATAATTAAGCAAGGATTTCTGTTGTTTTTAACAATGTTTGCTTGAATACACAATATATATCATTCAGATTCTCGGAATTAGTGATAGGTTACATCCTACAAAACGAATATTTGATTCTGAATAGCCAGTTATTTGCGGAAGGTTTCCGTTTGTGTTCCTTAAACACAAAATGTTGCTATTCACTCTGATCTTATCGATTATATATATATATATATATATATATATATATATATATATATATATATATATATATATCTGGCTGAATATTTCTTCCAGTAACTGTTAATACTGGAAAATATAAATGCTATCCAAAATCGCTTAATATGCTACAAGTCAAATATTACATTACATTTACATAGTACATACATACTTCCATTAATATGGACATTATTCATTTATTTTTAAATTACAACATTCTAATAAAAAAAAATTCTAATAAAAAAAATTTTTTTTAAAAGAATTCAATAATCATACAAAAGGATGCAATTAAATTTACCACATTGGCATTTATAAAGCATTCTCATAACTCATCACATTTTATTCATTCCATTCATTGCTTTAAATCATAATATTAATCATTCAGTTAACGATTTATCTATTTTATTTACTCTTATCCTCGAATGGTTCTTAGCTTTGATAAGCGGTGACTCATTAGTATAAAAAATATCTTGGATATAAATTCCTGCTAAACTAGACAATCCATATACAAAATTAAAAAATATGTCTATATTCAGCTGCACCGTCCATTATTATGAATGGCGATAAAAACACTTTTGCAAACTTATAGAATTATTTATGTCAAAATAAGTCATACATAGCTGATCAATATTGTGTCTGTTCAGTTATTTTTAAAATGGTATTGTGGCAACTGAGGTAGGATATAAAATCTTGTTCGCCAGCAGCTACAAAAATTTATGTAACTACATGCATTGCAGGTGAATGACCAGCATGATTTAATCTTGAGCCTCAAACTAATGGTTTCACCTTGTTGGATTTGTAAACAGTTACCATATTTTTCGCTTTCTGAAACTCTAAACTAAAGACTTCACTGGAACTCGTATCATTTTATTTTATTCAATACTAGCAGGGCTCATTAACCAGTGTTTCCTGGTGGTAGCATACAAAAGTGTAGCATGGCTGATAACGATGCTCCTCTCTCTCTCTCTCTGTATCTGTCCTCCCCCCTCTCTCTCTCTATTTGTCCCTCCCTCTCTCTCTCTCTCTCCCTATATATATATATACACATCTGCGTATATTTGCTTCTATAGTCTCTTGCTCTCTGTTCTTCTGTATAGCCGTATAACCTTCAAGTTCGTGCTAACATGCTTGTTTATGTAGAAAAGAAAGTGTACTAAACATAATTATAGTAAATGCAGTGTTATATTTAGGAAATAAAAGAAAAAAAACAATTGATTTGTTTTAGGTTCAACTGATAGCGGCCATGTTTGTTAATGTTCAGTGTGTTCGTTTATTTAAGAATAAGCAAATGGTCGTTTATTTAAGACTCAGTTTGTTTGTTTTTTAACTCGCAGCCAATGAGAATATCTTGAACTGATTGAAGGAGAAATTATCATTTTTGTAACTGGAAAAGGAAAGATAATGGTTTGTGTATGAGTTTATAAGCCAGTTACAAAAGGTAGACAGGGCAATATATGTATAATGTGTATATTAGTTCCTGGTGTTGATTGGTGGCGGTATGAGAACTTAAGGTTAAGCAGGAAAAGTAGTAACTACTTCCTCTAAAGATGTTGGCGATTGTGATGATGTTTCTCCTAGGATGTAATGTAGGATTTTATTATAACGAATAAATGTGTATAAAACGGCATTCTAAAATTACATAAGACGGATAATAGTTTAGACAATAAATTTGTATGTGGCACCTGGTATGGCAAACCTACGGTAATTTAATCCAGAGGGGAATTTCTGCAATCAAAATATATGTGGAGATTCTTATTTTTGAACTTATTTTCACAACTTTTTTTAGCATTTTTCTAATCCCACTTTCTTCACTTTCAGATCGTTTGATGAATAAGTGATAATTGTTGACAAAGATTTGAGGAGCCAGGAGATTAGGAGCAATGCAATTTGCATACACATGATTGCATTAAATGCTCTGAACTTTGACTTAAAGACAAAACAAAGGAAATTGTGTAGAGAACAGGTTTGATTTGGTTTGGTTGTTTAACGGTATATCAACTCTTTGGGGGTTATTTAATCCTGAATTCAATAATTTTGGAAAAAAGGTTTTATGCTTCAAGTCCTTTATATCTTCAAATATCCATTCATGGTGTCTGGCTTGGCTATTTATTTTAAAGAAAAATTGTTGTTTTTGACTTCGAAGAACATGATTGAGTTTTACAAAGCAAAAGGAAAAATAAACAATAACATTAATGTTTGATGCATCTCAAGTCAGGAAGTCAGTATCTTCAGGCAGCCTAATCTGGTAGCACCGGGCTGTAGAGGGCAAAATGATTAAGGTGGTGATTGGAAGGACAATGTCAGAGGAAACAAATTATTTTATCAGATCAAGTTAAGAAAAATGTCTTTACTGAGAATTTGTACCCCCAACAGAATATTGTCTGGAACTTTTGTGTTTTCTTCCTTTCATGTACGAGAATAAAATAAGTTATAAACTTATCTGAAAAAAAAAAAATGTACGTACATATAATATGATAAAAAGAAAATAGCAAAACAAATGTAGATTTTTATCAACTTTCAAATTGGGAAAAGGTCAGCTGGATGTAGTAAAAGCAATTGTTAATGGGAGAATCTACTGTGTCCCTTGATAATGTCAAGTTATTTGTTACACCTTTGTTTCTTTTCTTGCTTGCTTTATGTGTACAAATAAAAATGAAAAATTTTAATCGAAATTTTATATATATTTTAATTAATTTTTGTTCAAACACAAAGATCAAGAGAATATCTTGAGTCTATGTCCAAAAAAGCTGGACAACAGAATATAAAATTTATCAATTATAGTTCCAATATGCAAAAAAAAATCCTCACAAAATTCATGCTACAACAGGTCACAATGCAACAAATAAAAAGCATTCGGTATTATCAGTTCTAAGTGACAGTCTTCTAGAGGTTGAAGGTTCAATCTTCACTGCAAGCGGTACTAACTAGAAATAAAATTTCATTTTACTGAACACTGATACCAAGTCACAAATGACAGAACGAGAACAATCTACCTTCATGGATTAGATAAAGGATCTAATCCAAAATTCCATAATAAGTTCCAGAGTTCAAAAGGAGACATCTGAAAAAGGTCTAAGGTTACAGCGGCCAAAACGTGAAAATAACAACCAAGATGAAAATATTAGCCTGAATAATTCAAATTATTCATCCTGATTTCAAAACGTACAAAACAAAAGTAAATCTTATTTGCTTAAAATATGCGCGTGTGTATCTAGAGACATATCGAACATAATCTAAACACATTTTCTACATATTACGCAAGCACATTCTGTAGAAGCCAAGTTAGCGTAGAGGAAAGATATATTTCCATGTCAATGAATATAGATTCTAGTAGACAAGTCTGGAAGAATGCTACTACTTCGTTCCAAGTTACCAATAAGATTGCAAGAACTGTCAGTTAATTGGGAATTGGTTCTATTTTATTTGACAGTAACGATCAAAGTTTTTCCATTATGGTGCCAATGGACACAAACCAAACAATAATAATATTCTGCATTTGCTCATGTAGACACTATAAAAAAATAATTCAATTCACCAAATTATTTTTTTAACCATACAGTTAAAGCAATCAAATAGAAAGAAATAAAAAGCTCACAGTCAAGTTCAAATTCATTGCTTTTAGATTGAGCCTTGCTTATTTTAGTCATGAGTATCACGCATAGAATTATCAATGCATTTTAGTTTAAAAATTATTCTCACTCAGCAGCATCTCGCACAAATACATCAAAACCGAGTTGAAATTGAGTCGATGAAATTCATCTGGCAAATTTCATTGACTCAGTTTCCACTTTTCTCACTCTGGCCAAGTATGATTAAACAATTTAAGAACTAAAGAACTGGGCTGCTTACTTCACATGTTTAAACTGGGATCAGTTGAATGAAAAAGGAATATAAATAAAATAACAAGGTTGCCCGGTGTCATGGATAACAAAACAAGGTTGCCCGGTAGATGTATCAGAAATTCTTTGACACCCCTAACACGAAACTGCGAATAAAATATAAAAAACTCATAATTTCTCTTTTAAACACTGTTTATTTCTTTATGAATTATACTTCCAAAATAAACTAATAAAATTGTTTTAAAAGTAATAGAAATATATATTTTTTTAAACAGTAATGAAATTAATTGAATTTTAAGAGCTCAGTATTTTTCAATTTTTAAACTTTAAAAATCTATCCAAATATTTCTATTGATTCAATTTTTACGACATTTTCAGGGTCAATGTGAAATTTTATGCTCTTTCCAATAAACTGAATATAATATTTTAGACAAACGTTGTTTTTTTGTTTTACCCCCCCCATTTTGAAATGTCTATTAAATAATAATAATTTACTCACCAAAGTTTTATATATCACAAATTGAAGATAAAAGATCAATAAATAATATATTCAAATTTAAAACAAAATAAGTTGTGTTTTTTAGAAATTTACCTGTAAAGTCTGAAGTTTAAAACCTTTTTTTTTAAACCACGTTGTTTGTTTTTTCTTTTGTTATTTTTTTTTAAATGAAACCTTGGTCCTTGCTCCTTTAATTGAAAAAAAAAATTAGGGCTTGAATTACATTTTTCGAGTAGTTATAAGCTTGGAAAGAGGGGGTCGAATGATTTCACGCCTCCCATTTTGAAATGTCTATTAAAAAGTAAATAATTAATTTACTCACCAAAGTGTTATATATCACAAATTGAAGATAAATGATCAATAAATAATATATTCAAATTTAAAAAAAAAAGAAAGTAGTGTTTTTTTAGAAATTTACCTGTAAAGTCCGAAGTTTAAAACCTTTTTTTAAAAAAAACACGTTGTTTTTGTTTAATGAAACCTTGGTCCTTGCTCCTTTAATTGAAAAAAAATTAGGGCTTGAATTACATTTTTCGAGGAGTTATAAGCTTGGAAAGATGGGGTGGAATTATTCAATATTTTTCACGAAATTTCTGACACACCTAGTTATCCGGTGTCATGGATAACAAAACAAGGTTGCCCGGTGTCATGGATAACAAAAATGTTTAAGAAAAAGTGTGTGTAACATCTTCCTGACAAAACTTATTTCTTTAGACATCTGCAGGAATGTTATTTTATTTTTTTTTACCCTTATATATACCTACTTATATATACCTACTTATAATTACTATTTACCATTTCATCCTAGTTCTTTATTCTCATTTCATATGTAAATGTCATTAAACTAGTTTTTTTTTTTATATTTGCATTTTGTATAATTGTGGCCCTTCTCTTCTGATGAAAAGCATTTAGCTTCAAAATGGCATGGCATGGCATAAAGTTTTTTTTTTTTTTCTTAATTTCCTCTCAACTTTTCTTTATTGTTCTGATTGTACTCTCCTCGTATCTCAGTATGGTTTCCAGTCGTCCTGAACTTCTTGACACTGGATTCAAACAGTGTCGATTCTGGAAAGGTGTGATTGGTGATTGCTCAACCCTTGCTTCAAATTTACATGCGCAGCAACCCTTAAAGGGATTATCTCAAGATTGAATGGAGACCGTGAATATAGATCCGTAATCAATATGAATTTAATAAGAACAAGAATAAGAAAAGGTCAGTAAATGATTAAAAGTTATTAAACAATGAAAAAGAAAAAAAAAGGTCAGAGGTGAACAAATGTCATGAGTACAAAAGCTTTAAAGGTCAATGTTACTATAATTCTTGAATTACCTAATGTAGCAGAAACAGTGCTTTTTATCAATGAAATAAAAAGACAAACATTTAAAACATTAAAATGGTGGTCACATAACAAGAGCAGATAAATTCATAAGATGCGTCCATTCTATCTGTGTTTAGCAACAATAAAAGCTATTTCAAACAGAAGCAAGACAGACCAACAAAGGCTGTTTAGTAGATTTAAAACCATATAACATTCTAAGAATACACAAGCTGAAAATGGTTTCTAAATTTCTATTTAGACATGAAGATTGATAATTTGTATTATTCAAATTAGTATTCTCATGTTCATATGCACAATATTTTTTCAGGTTCCCAAATTAAATTAGGAAGTTCTCAAGCAACTAATGAAGATTGTACACACAATGAAAGAATTAAAATGATTACGCACAGTCATCAGATGTTTTGAATGATTCCCTATCGCTGATCCTCTTATAAAAAACGACAGACCTGTACGAAAGTGCCCACCCCCTAAAAAATGCGTGTTTTTCACCTTTTTTTTTTTTTTCAATTTAAGTTTTTTTTTTGTTTTTTTTTTGTTTTTCTGACGATTATCATAGATTACAGACTTAAGTACCGCAATAGCAGAAAAATTTGTACAAAAAAAAAAATTATTATTTTTAAGGGGTTCTAATCACGTAACATGTCGGTAAAGAAATGGACAGTAAGTCAGGTAGCAATAAAGTAGAACGTTATAACGAGAAAGTGAACCCTCTTCTTATAAGTCATTTTTTTTTTTTTTTCAAAATTTTTTCTGTTAATATGGTACTTAAGTTTGTAATCTATGATAATCGTTGAAAAAAGTTTTAAAAAGGGTGTAAAACGCATTTTTAGGGGGTGCGCACTCTCGTACAGGTCCGCGTAAATAACTATTCTTGTGTCTGTAATTTCAGTGTCCAGTGTCGACTTATTTTCCATTCTAAGTAAGTTGTATTGGCCCTATCATTTGAAGATTCTGGAAACCATTTACATTAAGTCTTTGAGCACTTTTCTTTGCAAGCAAAAAGAAAATCTCCTTGAATTAAATGTGGTTTCTCTTCAAAAAACATTTTTTTTTTTTACCCTCATTATAATCTCCATAGTATCATTTTTTTTTTCTCTTAATCATAATCCTAACCGTGATTTAGCTCTATTGAGGGAGGTTCGAAACTGGTTAGCTAACCCTTTCAGTCTTTTTATATTTTAATTCATTATATTTAAAAATAAATACAGTCTGTACATAGCCATATAACAATAAGTTTTTGTTTTTGTTTTTTTTTGGGGGGGGGGGGTTATTCCATGGAGTTTTAAAAAATAGGCTTTTTTCTTCAGAGGAATTAACCCAAAAAATAAAAATAAAGAATTTACTAGTTTGCATAAAATTGAAATTTTTTTTTAAATATGTGGTACAACCAGCCCTTGAAGAAGTGAAATAGAAAAGAAAATGGGGTCCATAAATACAAACATAATCAGATACAAAAGTCTAGTTTATGTATTAATTGATTAATTTAATCACTAGTTGAAATCTAAGCAGTGAACAGATAAATCCGTGTGTGTGTGTGTGTGTGTGTATATATATATTTCTAATAGTATGTGAAAGGATTATTTAATTTAAGCACAGTCAACAAGAATTAACAGGTTTAATATAGTTTGAGCAAGTATATTGTTTACATATGGACGTAGTAACTGAGGATCCTTCTTCACTTTGAACACTTGTCAATGTGCTCAAAAGAATTCTCGGCCATGACACAATTGTTTTTCTTTTATCTAGCCGGTGTGAAAACAAATAAATAAATGAATACATTAATAAAAACATTTATTTAAAGCCTGTCATGGGAAACGGAGCTTTGTTGATAAGAAAGAATAAGAGATGTTTTGACATGCAGCCAAATTCTAGAAAAGAGAGTTTATACACTGAACCTATGACAAGGTTTAATCTATGTATGATGAGTGCAAAGACATATTCTAAAAACTATTTATAAATGTCAACTCAAATATGTAAATATGAACATCATTAACAGAAATCATAAATTCTACAATTAAAAACACACACAAACAAGATCATGCTGTCTAAAGATATGTTTTGTGAACTAAAATACACCAAACATTGATGTTATTGTGTTGTTTTTTTGTTTGTTTTTTCCCCTCCTACGCAAAACTTAATATTCTGCAAAGTCAACAACAATTTCTTAAAAAACAAAAAACAAAGCAAATACCATGATTAAATAATTGAAGATATAAACAACTATAAAGAAGTATAAAACCTTTTTCTAAAATTACTGGATTCAATAATAAATAAACTGGAAAGAGTCGATATGCCATAAAATAAGACAACCAAACAAAGGTAGAGTAAAACTTTAAACAAGATTTTAATTTACAAGTCCCTATTTACTTGCCTTTTCAGGCGGGCAGTAAGATTCAATATCGATTTTTAAAGTGGGGAAAATCCAGCTCAGCACTCAAGGTTAGGACAAAAAAATTCAATTACCTCCGTCTAGGAGGATTTCAAAGACCAAAAAAAAAAAAAAAAATGATGAAGTGTATCAGAACAGATACTACCCCCTGCGCCTAGCCAAAAAGCTAAGAATTACAAGCACAAAAATGGATCCAAATGACAATTTTCAGTCTAGACCCTGCACAAGATTACTGGCATTATTTCGGTATCATGATTGTTATTCTGAATTTTATTGAATTTGTTGACATCCTAAAATGCTCTTTTGTATCAAATTTGGTGTAATTCTACCAATAGTTGCAGAGCCTATAATTGGTTTTACTTATTTTTCTCTCCATTCTCATGACACACTCGGCATCTCAAAGGGCTCTCATGCTAAATCTAGCACAATTTTGTCAAATACTTTTAGAAGCTCAAGGTACTTACAAAGCTATAATGGTTTTGTTTATCACTATGGCAACTATTACAACTGCTGCTACAAAGAAAAGAAAGAGAGAAGCAGACGATCTGTACACACAATCATTACAACAACAACCAATATCTGATAACACAGAAAACTCTACATAACATGCCTGCCATCTGTTTATGTGACAAAGATTCGTCCATTACGATACAAAATGTTAAAGTTATTAATAGGGCTATGACAACAGCATATTCTTTTCATTGTTTTGACCCTCGAGTGTGTATCCATTGATAACTTATATGCTTTTATATAGAGTAATGTGGTTCTCAGTTGATTAACTGCGTCGGATATATACTCGAGAGCCCCAAAAAATAAAAAGAATATTCTGTTGTCATAGTCCTAGTTATAAATGCCAAAATTGGTTGCTGTATGAAGTTTAAATTCTTTAATATCATGCCTAAGGACTCGGATCAAACTGTGTGTTGTTCTCCAGTTGCACCCTGATCACTATCGACATCCCCACGTACTGTATGCTTTATCAAGGTACTTGTAACCACATTCGTCCAGATGGGTTGAGCCAGTTCCAAATGAGTTCATAGTGCCTTACATCACAGCAGTACACCTTGCATGCACCAGTGTTGTAGAGAAAGTACCGACAACCCCCCCTTCTTGTACAGGGAACTATACTGACTAGCATATTAACGATGATAATTCTAACCTCAAGTAGTACAACAGTAATACGAATACATCGGAGTTATTCTCCATATACATGTCTAGTTACCCAATTTGTAACCATCTATTGCATTGTCCGCTTATAAATATGAAAGAGTTGAGCTTTCGAGTTATCAAATAACTACATTACAAAAATCTGTAAACAAAATTTCAACTCCGTGGTTACTCAGCTGAAAAAGGTATAGCATAAAACAACGTGAACATGTATACAAACATTTTATTTGCATATAATATAACCACAATTCGTCTATGCATGAAATATTGTTGTTGCATCTGGTCTGGTGCATTTATCATTAGCCTTTCGCTCTTAGGGTAAAAAAAAAGTCTCAGATCTAATATGTACCACACTATCAGCTAAGCTCCAACCTCTGTTCCATCATCAAAACGTTGCATTGTATACTTGTTTTACAAGTACTTTAATGGAATGTGCTCTGAATAATCCATAGCACTGTTGACCACTCGATGTACATACTCTCGATTAATCCGACAGGCAACAAAATCCCACCTCTTGACTGTTAATGTTCCTAAACATCGAAAAGCCTTCTACTCTAATAGGTTCTTCCCTCGGAATGTTAGACTTTGGAATTTTTTCCCCGTTTCCTGCTTCCCTGACTGTACTAACCTGCTGGAGTTTACGTAATGTGAACAGGCATCTCACTGTTCAACTACTAAAGTCCCCCCTCATTAGACACGATTTCAAATAGTACCCCTTACGTTTCAAATGACAATATACCTTGTTTGAGGTGAAAAATAGTAAAAAGAAAAAGAAACTTTTATTTTTAAAATGCTAATGCTGAAACCAAAGAAATCCATAAAAAAAAAAACATTTGAAGGCAAATTATTCAATTTAATTAAAATTATTCAATTTAATTAAAATTGTGTTGATGTCATTATCACTTTATGACAAAGTCATAAAGTGATAAAAAAATAAATAAATAAAACAAAAATTCACGATAATTGCAATTCAACAGAATTACCGACGATGTTGTTCCTGAATAAATTATCTGTCATTTTTTAATCTTTAAAAAGATAATTTCTTCATTTTCACCATTCTATTGAACCACTTTTCTATTATAAAGAGAATTTCTTCTAAGACTTTCAGCAACTAAGTTTTTTTTTTAATTGCTGCTTTTTCTCCCAATTCTATTTCATATTGGCATGTACTGCATCGATTTTACAATAAATTAACCCGAGCGATTTTTTTATATATATTTGATTGAAACAATTAACTTAGGCCTAAAGAAATTTATACTTTAATATTTCTATAATACATAACTCTTCATAAAAGCAGAATACTTCTGGCTTCAGAAAAATGTTTACTTTAAAAATTTAGATTTTATTTATTGTAGTAAGCTTGTGCCGATTGAGTAATTGTCAAGATGCTCGCCTCAAAACAGCCGTTTTTGAATCTGTTGGAAGTACTTGATTATCTAGCCACTCTGAACAGCTGTGATACATCAAAACATTCTCTGAATAAAATTATTGGTTTAACACTTTAGATGTAATAAAACGAAATAGGTTTACATTAAAAACATTATTGAAGAGGTTTGATTGCAGCTGACTAGTTAACAATGGTTAACATCTACGGTTGTTGGTTTGAGGCTGATTAATTTATACTGATGAGTCTTAAAAAGACGAAACAATCCTGTCTATAGATAAATAAAACATCTTATATACATAAGGCACTTTCTACATGCATGTACGTGAATTCGTTCCATATGGACTCTGAAACGACTCGGCAAATTTTTTGGAAATTTCACACAAATGTAAATTATGTATCTGAGAGTGTTCTTAGGTTTAGTATCGATTTTTTGGTAATTGAAAAATTCCAATTAAAGAAGGAA
Source organism: Euprymna scolopes (assembly GCF_053919585.1). Classification (NCBI taxonomy): domain Eukaryota; kingdom Metazoa; phylum Mollusca; class Cephalopoda; order Sepiida; family Sepiolidae; genus Euprymna; species Euprymna scolopes. The sequence continues at coordinate 83,235,531 of NC_136500.1, forward strand.
CAGTTCGATTTTGACCAAAGTTAACACCCTTATACAATCTAACATCACAAGTGCATTTGAGATTAATTACCACACGAGTAGAAGGGCCTGCTGTATAAAGTCAACGATAGGTGTTTTGATGAGACAAAGGCATGTTCAAAATGAATGTTTCTGTAGAGCATGATTGAACCATGATACTTGATTTTTGCATCTTAAACTTTAATTCGAGCTATTATATAAAAAAAATTGTATAAAATCAGCAGTAGATTCTCTACAGTGCAATGTAGACGAAAATGTATTGTGGACTATGTCACTGCAGGGAGGCATGTGCAGCTTCCTCTTGGTGCACTGCTGTGGGTTCCTGACTAGGGCAGGCAACTAAGTGATATGATTGAAAAATGGACGATTCTACAGATTTCAATGAGAATAGAAGAACTGGAAGTTTGGAACATTCACTGATCCTCATTCAATCCTGGGCAACGTCAGGTCTCCCTGTTAATATAAGTGAGAAAAGAGTTGTGTTTGAAGGTTATATCAATACAGTTCATAAGAAACACCATGGACACGAGTTAGCATATAAAAAAAAAAAATGACAGTATCAAAAGAAATTTTCAATAATTTGCAATTATATTACGTTTATTTGCCAAAATAATATGTCGTATAAGATGGTAGATGTTGATGTCACTATTTTCGAGAGTAATATCTCTTCTTCAGAGAAAAATAAAAAGAAACGTCTACAACTGTTCGGCAAGGCTTTTTTTTTTTTTGTCTGTTTTATTTATTTATTTTTTATTTATTTATTTATTTATTTATTTCCGGAAGTCAGTGTCACAGACTGGCTGTCAAATCAATTGCCAGGATTCGAGTTGTGATGAATATTAAGTACTGCTGGGAATTATTGTGGGTTTTTCTTTTTAAATGTATAAGATGATTAATTTTTGTGTATTATGCTTAAAGAGAGTATTTGGAATGTTAATGACTGCTGTATTGTGCAATATCCGGTTTGGGTAAAGGGAAATCACTAAGTGTGCTTAGATTTGTTCCCTTGCCAAAGTGTATATGTCAATCTGTATACGCGTACATGCTTACATATATGTACACACACATGCACACAAGCGCATGTACACACGTACACATTAAAATAAAATCTATGCATATATAATTTAATTCATTTATTTTATTACATATTTATTTGTTTTCTACATATTTCTTTATTTATTGTTTGTTTATTTATTTATATGTGTATATAAACACACACACGCACACACATTATATATATTATATTCTCTCTGATCTATCTAACCTTGTTATTATATATGGTTATTGATTAGTCGTCAAGGGCGTAATATAATTGTTTGTTATTACAGGTAATGAGTGCATGTGTTTATATAAAGAGGCTGCAGTTTAGTTCTGCCCTGTTATTTATTTTGAGTTTATTTTTTATTAGTACTGATTCCCTTAATCTCAGATTACCTTGGTTTCTTTCTGTAGCTAGTATTTTTGTTTGTATGTCTTTGTTTGGGATGTGGTTGTAAGATAGGTGTTTATAAAATGAGGACACCTTATTTGTAATGTGTTCCTTTATGTGTATGTGCAATGGCCTAACTGTGCTGCTGATGTAGAACTCTCTGCAAACCGTACATTGTATTTGATATACTAAATATGTGCGTTTACATAATTCTATATTATTGATGGGGGCAATTTGGTAGAGTGCAGGGATCGTTGTCGGTTAGTTTTCTTGTTTTTCATAAGTGTTGTCTCTGTGTTGGTTTGGAGTGTGCTAGTTGACTGTCTAATTTTTGCAAACACTGATGTTATTTTTTCACTGAAATGCGGTCGTTTAAAGAAGCAGGTGTTGGAGAGTGTGTATTGTCATTTTCTAGGAACTTTGGGTTGGTATTTAGTGTTTGCAGGTCGTTTAGTCTGAGTGTTTGCTGAAAACTTCTAATGGAGGTAGACTTGACTATGTCACTAGTACATTTGCTAAGGATGCAGTTGGCCTCGTCCATAACATACCCTATTTTAGTGAGCTACAAAATCACTGAGCTTATTCTTTAAAAAATTAGAACAGTGATTCTATGCAGAAAAGCGTGTGTAATAGGTTGTTATTCTTAGTCCAGTGGTTAGAGCTACTGACTGTCAACGCGATGGTTGTAGGTTCGATCCATGGCTGGGGAAAGGAACTAGTCTAGCCGCACTGATGAGTTGTGATAAAACATAACAGTATTATATGTGGCTAACTACATCAAAGCCCACTCCTTTTGGTCGAACACTGTCGTAAATATCTTTCACTCTCTGCTTAGTTTAACGATTAAGCAAAACCTGCTGTATTTGTTTACAAACAAACTATCAGCTAGAGCACTGTGAAGCATTGGACAAATGTTTATCTAATAAACATTTGAAGAATGGTTTACAAGTACCGATTCTTAGTCCAGTGGTTAGAGCTGCCGACTGTCAATGCGATGGTTGTAGGTTTGATCCACGGTTGGGGAAAGGTACTAGTCTAGTCGCACTGATGAGTTGTGATACAATGAAACAGTACTGTATGTGGATGACTATGAATTTTTACAATAATATTGTGGGGTGGTCTGTGTTCTTGCTAGTTATCAATCAATATCAAATACGTTTTATTTAAAAAAAAGAATAAATATGAGATTCAGGGTTAGGAGCAGGAATATACAAAGATCTATATTAATCCCGGATTAAGGTCAAATGTGCTGATACTAGTACATGAATAAGAGACATTCTAATCATACAAAATCTTTAAGGGTTATCTGAACTTATACGTGAGAAAAAAAAAATTGAAAACTTGCCATTATGACCCACTGGTCATTGACAGGCCTTGACATTGAGACTTATGATCTCTGTTGGCAAAGAGTTCATATTTTTCTAAGTGGTGATCTTTCCAAAGTTCAAGCAATGATTTTTCTTGTTTTTTTTAATATTAAAAAAAAGCTGCATTGTTTTATAAATGTTTATGAAAATTACAACTCAAATAATGTTGGTATTAAAAAAAAATGTAAGCATAAAAACTAAATACTTGCAAAATAAAAATAATTAGTTAGCATGATCGTCATAACATTGCCAACATGCATACTATAATCCCATAAGGAACTTCAACACCACCAACATTACCGCAATGACCAACAACAAATGTTCTCTCAGCTGTCAAAAATTCAACAGCTTGTCTCCTTCAATTCGTCTTTCTTAAAGTAGTTTTTCTCATCTATATAGATAAGATAGAAGATGTATGTGTGTGTGAAAATATTTAATGGATAAACTCTTAAACTGCTGGTCACATACCATTAAGATTAAAAAGAAATAGTAATTATACACCAAGGATGATTTCTAACGAAGAAAATCTTTGTTTGGATGGATAAATGACACATGCAAGTTGAAATGCAAAATGTTCATTTCAACTCGCTGACATATTTCTATTTCTTTTGCGCATACACAAATTCGTTCATAACTTAAATCTTTCTTATCTATCTATCAATAGCTCAAATGGTAGGGAATGTGGCTGGAGTGGTAAATGTTTTGGTTTCAATTCTAACTGATGGCACCAAAGCCATTTTTTTTAATCTTTTGAAATCAGTACTGTATATTAAGTACAATATAAGATTCAATAGAGAATAATAAATACGAAATCTACATGAATTAAAATATATTTAAGCGTATATTTTACAATCAGGCAAGGCTGGGTGCTCCTGCTAGTATGCAAATAAATACTATTCATAAAAAAAAATCTAACTACATACATGAGTTCCTTCTTACACCAAAAATTGAGTGCCCAACGTGCTAAACAGCAACACACACTTCAAAGCTGGTAACCTTTCGTTTTTACAGTAGGTAACATTTAATTCTTCTTTATATTTTAAACCACAGAAATGTTACATTTTTTTAGTAAGGAAGCAGGGTTAGCGAATTGCAATAGTTTGTAGCTGTAATCAAAAGCAAAGAAAAATATTATTTTATCATGACACATGCGCTAAAATCAAAGGGACGTAATTCATCCAAACTCGAAACAGTAGTAGTAAATATTAAAACAAATTTCTCTGTATATGTAAACAAGACACAGACGACAACTGATTTTTTTCCGACTTAATTACTAAAGTTATCTATATATCTATAAAAGTGAAAGTGTCTGTCTGTCTGTCTGTCTGTGTACATTTCCCTACACAATAACTGTCAATTTTCAGTCTACAGACTCAAAATTTGATATACAGGGTACTGAGATTTGGGAAAAGCTTTGTAATCAGTTTTCGGCCAGAAATTTGGCTGTTAAGGGGTCAAAGTTCAATGATTTGACCTTTGAGAACTCTACCAAACTCCTCCCACAATTTTGGGTCAAAACACTTGAAATTTTAGATATAGGTTCCTTGGACATGGATCTAACTTAATAACTTGATTTGAGCCCAAAACAATAAATGTTAAGGGGTCATAATAGGGGTCAAAGTTTTTAAAAAATTTGACCTCTGCGGTCTCTACCAAATTACTCAGACAATTTCTGGTCTAAATATTTGAAATTTTACATAAAGGGTATTCAGAGATAATCGGTTTGGGTCGAAAATTTGAGCTATAAATATATAAATCTATGTAACTATGTTTGCATGTCTGCCTAAAACTTTCGACAGATGCGACGGATTTTCACAAAATCAGTATCGTTTTGAAGCTCCTATTTTCAGACGACAAATACTGAAAAATTGGCTAAAAACATTAATTTCTTCACCCTCAACTGGGCACTTTTTTACAGGGAGGGGTCGCTTTTTCACCGATATTTTCGAATGTCATTCCCTCTTTTCGATTGTCTAGCTTTAATTTAAACCTACATCACTTCCGGTTTGGTGGTGGTCGTAACAGCAAAGACGTTACATTTTTTCCCGTTCTTTTTCTCCTTCGCGGTACAGGTTCGAGCCTGCCTTCCTACTACCACTTTCTTTTTTTTTTTCTCAACACACACCTCCAAACACCCGGGCAACGCCAGGCACCCATGCTAGTAGCTAAGAAAGTTATTAACTTAAATTTGTAAAATATATATGAAAAGTGTAATTTAATGGTGGGTTAATGTGACAAGGAAGTGACATAAGAAAGGGAAAAGAGGCAGAAACAAATTGGAAACATTCTTTAAGATCGTGTCTGCATTAGACGTGGTTTAAAGATTTTCATACCCCCTACCGGACAAGGAAGACTAATGCTATAAGTATAAAGAAAAGTATAATTTAAAAAATACATAAATAAAACTACAAAAGAAATTATGAAAACCGAGAGTGAAATATATTATTTTTATTACTATGACAAGAGAGACAAGCCTCAACTATTTCTACTACTGCAATTAATGTGAACACACACTCAGATGAACAAGAGACAGACCACCTCTACACACAGCTATTTCTATGGAACTAATATACTGAAAATAAGCATTGCATTGACAAAATTCGTTGTAACTATTTTATAAAAAGAGAAATCCTGATCAGAGACATTATTTTTGTTTACAATCCAAAGTTCCCCTTTTGAGGAGCTGGATTCTTGACATTAAAAACCGACCTGATGTTTAACTTTGCTTTTATAAGAAGGTGAGGAAATAGTTGTGTTGGGATGATTAATCGGAATCGGGAATCAAGAAAAAAAAAAAAAAAATCGACAAATTTGTGGGTATCGGAATAAAAAAAATTGGTGCCTATTTTCCAATGCCAAATTGATTCTTTATTTGTCTTTTTTTTTTATTTGATTTTTTTTTTAAAGTAAAATCTTCCATTGCTGGTAATAATGATAAAATAAAAATATTTATTGATTTTAAAATACCAGCAAAGCTAAAATCTATAGATCATCCTCCACAAGTGTAACTTTACGTTTAGGAAAATATCTGCATATTTAACATGTGTTTTTTTTGTTTTTTTTTTTACAGAAATCAAGGAAGATAACAACTCTACAGTTAAATATCAAGAGATTTATAAAGAATCGGAATCGGTAATTGTATCTGAATCGGAAATTTAGTATGGAATCGTTAATTGTATCAGAATCGGCAAAAATATTGGAATCGTCCCCTCACTAGTAAATAAAAAACAATAACAGAAGAGTTCTACAAATTCGTTTTTTTTTTGTTTTTTTTATGAAATAGAATATTATTTTATTGAAAACTAGCTGCATTGTTGTATAAGTGTAGACATATTGCTAAATGGCGCATTTAGAGAAAAATAATTGAAAATATAATCATATTTACAACTAGCGGGACCTGTGGAAATTCCACAGGGGACTCATTCATATGTAATATACTGATGTTGGCATTCTGTAGATGTTCAGTGTAAATGAAGATGCTCTGATATTATTGTAGCTTTTTTGTTAAAACTGCAAAAGTATTTATCCAAGGTAGCATGAACACCCGGCAAAGCCTGGTCATAAAGTATGCTTAAATATGATATTTTAATTCTTTCAGATTTCGTATATATTATTATAGAGTTAATGTTCTATCGATTTTTATATATTATAAAGTTGCGATTTCAAAAATAAAAAATATATCCATATGACTTCGGTGCATTAGCTTGAATCGAAACCGAAGTATATATAGATATAACTTGAGTTGTTTTAGCCATAATCGAAACTGAAGCCAAAACTTATGAGGAATTCTTGATAAAATTATTTGTAAAGAAAAAATTGATTACTGGAGTGCCATCAGTTATAATCAAATCCGAAACCAAAACTTATGAAGAATTCTTGATAAAATTATTTATAAAAAAATAGATGGCTTAAGTGCCATTAGCTATCATCAAAACTGAAACCAAAACTTATGAAGAATTCTTAGTAAAATTATTTATGAAAAAAAAAAAATGGAATTACATAACAATTAAACGACCCGGATGTAAGCGTAACACAGAAAACACACGCGCTATCATATTAATGTATAGATTTTTTTTTTCGATTCATTTTAGTTTTCCCTTATTTTTTTTTTTTTCAACAAATATTTGATTAATGATAAATTAATAATAATAAAAATTTATTTATCAAAGTTACACAGAGGCGAGAAAAACACAATATCTTGCTTGATAATTATATTAATGCAGGGATAAAACTAAAAATGAAAAATTCACTTATAGTGAAAGCAAGTGGTAGGGATAATCAAGAACACAGAATACCAACTCTCAGTATGCTCGTTTTTGTTTTTCTGGTACCGGTTTTTTTTCTTTTTTTTTGGGGGGGGGGTCCCCTGGTACCGGGTTATTTTTATTTATTTATTTATTTTCTTCTTCAGCAAAAGTTGCTGCGTTGTATCAGAAATATCGGCTCCAATTCAATTAAATGGTAGTGTGAACCCTCAGACAAACAAAGCAGCAGCCCAAAACAAATGTTGAAACTTCGAAATCACAAAAGAATGCACATTACCTACAACAATCCAAAGCACACATTAATGTCGTTAACTGTGTGGTGTCTAAAAACGATCTCTCTCTAGTTATAAAAAAAAAAAAAAAAAAAGTCACTCATTTTATTGAGCTCTTTTCAACTGGCAGAAGTGTTTACTTTGTATAATCAGACACATATCTATAATGATGCGCATTCAACTGCCATCTTGAAGTCAGACAATTCCAGGTTCACTCCTGTCTGCAGCCACGATTTGGGGGGGGGGGCGTATGTATGCCAATCACGACCACTTTTTCCCTGGCCTCTATGCATCATTACTATAAAATGAAACTATTATCTAAAATGATTGTGTTTAATTGTATTCGGACATTAAAAAAAAAATTTTTTTCAACAGAGAAAGAGACCATGGAATTTCCAAAGATCCCACAAGTGCATATAATTATTTGGTGCTGAGCACATTAAATCAGAATTTATTTTCTTTCTTAAATAGATATAGCGTTTCCTCGAGGAAAACATTTTGATAAGAAAATAAAGCAAACAATTATATTAACGGATCACAAACATTTAATTAAACAGAAAATTATATCAATCAAGAGAAGTCAAATTACCAATCAAATTGATAATGAGTTCCACCCATAACAATTTAAATGTCGCGATTTTACTGCACATCATCATGAAATTAGCAGATCATGAGGTTAAATTCATATCGTAGTTGAAATACCCAACATAATTAAATAAATATAAATCGAGATGTTTTTATTGATATTGGAAAAAGAGTTGCTTAGTACTTCTCTACAATCACAGTCATGAAAAATAGCTGTAGCACTATGCTGGACAAATTCTTTGATTTCAGGCCTTAACAAAAGTATTTTTGTCTGATGAGCTCTTGTAGTACACAGTTGAAAAATTTCTTTGTTTTTTTTGTTTTTTTTTTGTTTTTATATGCAAGTTGCTCAGTGGATAGTTAAGTCTTTCTTTTTGTTTCTAGGACCACATTCCACATACAGCACCCGACCTTCCCAAATAGTCACTCATCTAAGTACACGAGAATAATAGAATCAGTCTAGGAGAATTTGAAAAAGACAACTAACACTATATTTACTTTTATTCCAGCGTTGAGAACAGATGCGGTCTACTTTTAATATAGATGTCTAAACATGTCTATTGTTAGTTTAATGTAGAGTCAGTCCAGGAGACTTTGAAAAATACAACTAACACTATCCTTTCGTCTATTCCTCAGCCCAGAACAAATTTGTTTTACTTTTATGGAGTTCTCTAGACTGTTACAACTATAATTATACATTGATTTCTTTTCTTTTTTTCTGAAGAAGTTTTCATTTTTAACACTTTTGGCATATTTCCACCTTCATTTGGCCAAACACACCAGTCTTGCCCACTTGTCTTTTCTCTTACCTTTATATTTCTCCAGACTCTTCATTCTATTCCTTTTGTCCTTGTTAGCCTTCTTTAGCATTTAGTCAAACTTCCAAGAATTTTGAATGGGTGCTTCATTCAACTAAAGTTTTTTTTCTTTTTTTTTTTTTTTTTGCTTTACTTTTCACATCTGATATTTTTCCAACTTTATAAAGATTTATTTGTGAAAATCACCTTTTTATTATAACAAAAAAGACCTAATAAAAAAAAGGACCTAATAACCTTAAAGACATTGTATGGTTCTCCATCTCTCCTAAACACCAACTAAAAATAGTGACAACTTCATATATGTATATACAAGATGCATACGATATTTTTTGTAATTTTTGCTTTTTAAATTTTTTTGTTTAACTATTTCTTTTATTACTATTGTCTTCATGAAAACAATGACCACAGTCATCCACAGACGGACTGTTTCGCTGTATCACAGCTCTTCAGTGCGGCTAGACTAGCAACTACCTCAAGCCCAGATCGAAACTTGACCACCTAATCTAGCTAATTTGCATATTCTTTTAAACATTCATTTTAATTAATTTCCTATTAATTTTTTTGATTTTATGGGATGATCATCTTTAGTTAACTATTATGTGTAATAATATTCATGCAGATATTCTACATGATTTATACTTGTGTAATAAGCTTATAGTAAACACAAAACTCTTTCTATATATATATCTATGTATGCGTATATATATTTGTTTAAAAACTTTTGCCTACCAAACACCTTTGTCAGTTTTTGGTCTACAGACATGAAACTTAATATATAGGGTATTCGAACCCATGCAAAATTTTAGATTTGGGTTTTAGCCAGGGAAAATCGGCGTAAAAGTGTGAAAATTAAAAAAATGGAATTTACTAGATGAAGGTCGGACGACGGCATTACGAATATGAATACGTAACATAATAGCTATTGATTCATGTTTTAATATTTAGTCTTGCAGCAAACATATCTTCATAGCTCACGCATTAACGTCAAAAGAAAAAGTAAATCGTAAGCTAACTGTTTTGATTTCAATTCTCGGAGGTAGCGCATGTGTATAAACTTTTTAAATCATTACTATATATTAGGTCGAATATAATATAATAATAAATACGAAATCTGCATTAATCAAAATATATTTAAGCATATTTTATGACTGGGCAATAGTATATATATAAGTGAGAATAGTAGTTTAATGTAAAGTAAAAATAAAGAATCATTGGAATAAAGTTAATTTTGAAGTGTATAAATATAAAAAATTAATTATACCATAAAAAAAGTTTGCTTATTTTTTTTCAATACTTGATTCATTTGTTACATTTCTCTCTGCTGAGGGGAATAAGATATATAGAATTTGTATCCAATGGTAAATATTAACCCAAATTTTATTCATACCAGATGTCATTTTGTTCCTATCTGGTTATATTTAAACAATTCAAAAATAATACAAAGGACAAAAAAAAAAAAAAAAAAAGACAAAAAAACAATGAGATTTCTTTCTTTTTCACGGTTTGTATAAATCCCTTTAATCTATTTAAAAGAAGATCAGCATTCAGCGATCAATAAATATAATCGATACCGTTAGTTTTATTGGAGGAATTAAAATTATTCAAAACTTCTCCACCCATTTGCATCCTCTCAGATGGACTGTTTTTGGATTTTTACTTTTGTATTGTTTTAGCTAATACAGTTACGTGCATGAATCTATATGAACAAAATTGTACATTCCCACGCTTCTAAGTAACTTACATTAATATTTTTTTTTACTAACAGAGCCCATGAAAATTACAAAGAATAAAAATATATTTAAACAAATGTTTTCATAAAACCGATATTTTTCTGGATAGTGCTAAAAATTATTTTTATTTTATTTTTTTGTTTTTTTTTTTTTACAGAAAAACACAGCAAATATGAGTTTGTTAATATTTCTATGAAAATAGTGTCCATTGTATTTTAAACTTACCAAAATGAGATGAATTAATAAGTACTAATAATTACTTGGAAAGTAATATTGTGCTACATTAAATTACTACGAGTTCCTTTCTCACACCATTACTATGATCATATATTATAACGATATTCAAAAATGAGGCTTCCTCAAAGGGAGGCCACTCTCATATTCTTGTTAAGGGTTGCTAGATAGACCTTTTTTTTTTCCTAAAGCCAAATTTCGTGAATTTGACATTTTTTGAAACAGTTTGGCCTTCAACGTACGGACTAATCAAGGAAGGGAGAAGAAGATTATCATATATATTTTTTCAATTTCATTTCGAGGCCGATCGAGTAGTCATTTAAAAACTCTCGAATCCGTCTTTATTGCATGCCTTAAATCCTCTCTCTGCAGACAGAAACGGTTTGTGAACACCCTGGACCTGTTTGGCAAATTGTAGAGATATTTTGGATCATTAATTCATTTTATTTTATCCTTTCCCCCACCTTTTCCTGTACATATATTTTATTATAATTGTAAATTAATCCTTCCCATGTTCATTATTAATTTTAATTTCTCCCCCCATATTTTCTTTTTTAAAAAAAGTTTGAAAATGCCATTGTTGGCCGCTGATAAGGATGGCGAAAGACGTCTAGGGTTTAAAAGAATTCTTTTTTTCTGCTATTTGTAATATATATATATATATATATATATACTAACCTGGGTGCCCAGCGTTGCTCGGATGTTTGGAGGTGTATGTTGAGCAAAAAAAAAAAGTGGAGTAGGCAGGCTCAAATCCGTACCGCGAAGGAGGAAAAAACGTGAAAAAACAATAAATAAATAAAATGTGACATCTTTGTCATTGCATCCATCGGCAAACCAGAAGTTGCGAAGGTTTAACTTAAGGCTAGTCAATCGAAAAGAAGGGGTGACTTTCGAAAATATTGGCGAAAAAAGCGATCCATCCCTGTAGAAAAGTGCTCAATAGAGAGTGAAGGAATTAATGTTTTTGGCCAATTTTTCAATATTTGTCGTCCAAATGGGTTGAACTTCAAAACGATACTGATCTCATGAAAATCCGCCGTCTCTGTCGAAAGTTTTAGACAGAAATAACAAACATACATGAATACATTTAGATTAAGTGATTATTTATTGAAATTAAAAATGCAATCGTGTAAAGTCCTATTTAAAAAAAATGGATAATGAAAATACATCTACAAGAATGCATTTCGGTTTCTTTGTAAACCAGTCCTCCCTTTTAAAGTTTAAGTCAATAGCTACAAAAAAAAAAAACTAATTACTTTGTCTCTCGGAATTTAAAAAAGAATTTGGAAACATTTTAACTATCTAGCAAAATATCATTTCTGGCTTTAACATTTGCAATTGCTCATTGTTAATGCATTAAAATATTAATTAACTCCATGTTTAAAAAGGAAGTGTCCTCTATAGTATCAGATCTGACCGAATGGTTAATTGTAGGCATAGACCAATTCATACCATCAAAAAAATTCCAACAAAAACCTAACAGCCAGCCATGGTTCTCCCCAGAATGTGCTGCTGCTATCGCGCACAGAAATCACTTTTTCCATAACTACCAACGTAATAGATGCACTGAGACTAAAGCTGCTTTCAGGACTGCCAGCAACCACTGTAAAAGAGTAATAAAAAATGCAAGAGAGCTATATGCCCAGTCTGTTAAATCCAAGGTAGCTGATCAACGGCTTGGTTCCCACCAGTTTTGGCAAATAACAAATAGGATCCTGAACAGAAGTGTGCGTTCTATCCCAACCATTATCAATGGACCAGAGGTTATCTCGTCAGCGTCAGACAAGGCCAAACTATTTGCAAAGAACTTTGCAGCTAATTCTACCCTATGCGACGAAGGCCATCAACTCCCCATATTTCCTCCTATAACACAGAACAAGCTAGGTAATATACAAATATCCGTGCATGAGGTCGCCAAGCTAATAAAAAACCTAGATTCCAGTAAAGCAACTGGCCCTGATGGCATCCCAATTATAGTGTTAAAAAAGCTTCAACCAGAAATTGCTCCCATACTTACGAAACTATTTAAGCGCTGCCTTAAGGAGAAGTGCTTTCCGACCCCCTGGAAGACCTCATCAGTTTGCCCTGTATTTAAGAATTCAGGTGATAAGTCATCTCCCTCTCAATACAGACCAATAAGTCTCCTGTGTGTTATGAGTAAGTTACTGGAATCAATATTAAATAGAGAAATAGTCAACCACCTCAGCAGAAACAACCTTCTTAGTGACACACAATATGGTTTCCGCTCTGCAAGATCTACCACAGATGTGCTGACGGTTATATCCCACAGGATTAGTGAATCTCTTGACAAAGGCTTCCTTTCTAGGGCAATTGCTCTTGACATATCAAAGGCCTTTGACAAAGTATGGCATAAGGGTCTACTTCACAAGATTTCCAGCTACGGTATAACTGGAAATGTTTTCTCAATCATTAAATCATTTCTCTCCGATAGGCTCATAAGAGTAGTGGTAGATGGACAAAAATTGGGGGCCTGCAATATAAATGCTGGAGTCCCTCAGGGGTCAATCCTCGGCCCAACTCTCTTCCTGATCTACATCAATGACCTCCCTAAACACATACTTAAATCATTCGTTGACATCTATGCTGATGACACGACCATCTACGGCAACACATCAAAGGCTGTAAATGACGAAGTTCTCTCGGATTCTCTCTCCTCTGATCTCGAGCGCGTGGTTCAGTGGGGGAAGATGTGGCTAGTTACCTTTAATGCATCTAAAACCAAACTCCTATCCTTACATCATCAACGCTCTGATCCCCAGCTGGCATCAATTGTGATGGATGGCTCTCGTCTGGGTGAGGCCCCGTGTTTTGACAAGCTTCTGGGTTTGACCTTTACTCCTGATCTGAAATGGAACACGTACATCAAGTCTGTTGCCAAGGTCGCAGGAAAGATGGTGGGATCCTTCTACCGCTCCAGAAGATATCTCACTACTGATGCAATTCTCTATCTATATAAAAGCCAAGTACGGCCAAGGATGGAATACTGTTGCCATATCTGGGCAGGAGCTGCCAAAAACAGCCTATCATGCCTTGACAGAGTACAAAATAGACTTCGTGGTTTAGTGGGGGATGCCCTTTTCTCTACCCTGCAACCCCTCTCCCACAGAAGAGACGTTGCGAGCCTATCCTTGTTTTATCGTTATTTTCATGGCAGGTGCTCGTCTGAACTCCAATCCCTGGTCCCCCCTCGCCAAACTTTCACGAAAAACACCCGTCTAGCTGAATCCACTGTGAAAAATTTCCCCCACTCTATATCTGTGCCTAAATCAAAACGCGGATTTCATCAGCAAAGCTTCTTTCTTAGAACTGCACGCCTGTGGAACTCTGTTCCGTCTGCCTGCTTCCCTCCGGACTACAACTTGGATGTCTTCAAGTCTAATGTTAACAAATTCCTAATGAACCGCCCCCCCTAATTAAACACTTCATAAAATCTCCTCACTAACGTGATGTACTTGCAATAACCCTTATCCCTGAGTGGCTTCCGGGCCTTGATAAGTGGTGATCACTGTGTAAAAAAAAAAAAAAAAAAAAAAAAAAAAACGTTTTTGAAGCACTTTACATTGAATTCATAAATAGCGATTAAAGCAACATTGCTATAACAAAATTAGTTATAGTTTTATAGCAATTTTATTTAATTAATAATTTAATAATCAAACAGCAATGTAATAATTCAATTTAACTACCAAAATCGTATTTTATAAAGAAAAAAAAAAAAAACAAATGGAGAAACTTAACAAAGACTTCTGAGCAAATATGATAAGAGCAAATAAAATTGCCATAACTTGTTTTCTCTAAAATTAAATTTTAAATTTACAAAAAAAATTTTTTTTCTTTACAAACTCTTAGTTCATTTGGTTCATTTATATTTACTCAACAGAGAAACATGTCGCTTGACATTTTTTTGCCAGATTGCACACAAACAAACGATTTAAAAGTTTAATTTCAAGTTCTTAAATATAAATATCCGAAATTCCTTTCCTACAATAAAATTTACAACCTTTATTTTTGGAATTGCAGAGAAAAATAAATAAAAACAAAGAAAAATATTAATAAAAACTATGAGATAAGAACAAGTGTGCAAAAGTCTGTTTCCTTTAACCGTAGCTTTGATAAATCTAATATATAAACGGCTATATATCCGTCTGTCTCCATATTTTTAAAAAGCCGCTGAGCAGCGTAAGGGGCTTCAAATGATTGGATTTTTTAAAAACCGTTATTTTATGGGTCTTTAGTTGGTTAAAATTAATTTTTAAGGGGTCAAACATGGGTTAAAATTGAAAAAAAATCATTAAACATTTTGTATATTCATTTTAGTTTATTTTTCAGTAGTTTATATGCATGTCACGTTTGCACAGTGGTAACGTCACCAGCTTTGAATACTACAGTTTTGGTTTTGATTCTAGCTGATGGCACCCAAATATTTTTTTTTATTTTTGAAATCACGACTCTAATAATATATACGAAATCTGGACAAATAAAATATCATTTTTAAGCGTATTTTACGCCTGGGAAAAGCCCCCCCCCCCCACTAGTATAAACTGAATTGTTATTTTTATTATTTACTATTAATCAAATATTTATGAAAATCGAAATAAGGTAAAACTAAAGTAAATCTTTTTCGAATTCTATTTTTTCATTATTGTAAACATAATTAATAACACAGAATTGGATGCACACTTCTTGTTTGTTCCTATTTACTTGCCTCCCCACAAGGGCAGAGTTAGACACATGGTCGGTTTTTAATGTGGGGAAAATCCAGCTCCCCAAAAAGGGGCACTCTGGATAGGAACAAAAATAATTGCCTAAATCTAGAAGGACTTCTCCTCCACTGATCGAGGTCAGAAACAGTGAAGTGTAGTATCAGAAAAGATACTACACTTTGCTCCTCGCCAAAAGGCACGCTTATTTTTTAAGGTTGAATTGTCAAACGCAACTTACAGGAAACAATTTATTTATATAATTATAAAACTCAAACGACCTTGTAACGAGTGATGTAATCCACTTTTCGGTTTACGACATCCGGTTGCACATGCGCGCATAAACATTAACCCATAACAACGTAAACAAATAAACACAAATAGCTTCTTTTGCAGATTTTGACCTGCGCATTGAAATATTAATGTTATTATTTCGAAATTATTATTTAACATGGGAAGAGTGGGGATGTTTTGCAACTATTCTTTATTACAACTATACTGTTGCTATTTTCTTACAACTAAACAACTTTAACCTGTTGACAAACATAAGAACAATTGTAGTAAAGCCAAGACTACTACTACTACTATTACTACTCTCTATCCGTCCCTTTTCCTTCCTTCCTTCTTTTTTTATTTTTTGTTTACATTTCTAGATACAGAATAGTTGTGTGAGAACGGTGAATTTGTTGACACATTTACTAATCTGTTTCAATATTAGTTTTATTTTATGTTAATTATTTAGGTTTTATTTTTTTGCTTCAGGTTTTATTAATCATTCTTTTTTAGATTTTAAGTTTCTATAACTTGGTTGAAGGATTCCAATATGGGTTTTTCATTCTTATATTTCTCATCGGTAGGTTCATGTGTATTTTTGCTGCTAAATGACTTTTGTTGACGTTCGATTCGTAGGAAAATCATATTTAATTTTCGATTTTTGAGCGATTAATCGGAAAAATAGGTAACTTTACACGAATAGGGACGATTTTTTTTCATGTTTGAGTGATCCATTCGTGATTTTTCATTTTAATATACTTTCATAGAAATGTTTCTGTTATGTCAAAAAAAACAAACTATTTTCTTTACGTCACAAGTTTCATGCTCATACATGAATTCTATAGCTAATATAACATACTGACCCAACGGGTCACGGGTAGTCTAGTTTATTTATAAAATTACTTTCACAATTACTATTTTCCATGTCCCAATCTAGTTTTTCCATTTACCTTTTTTTCAATCTTTTCTAAGTTTCAGACGATTCTTAATTAAATTTTAAAATAATGTTAGTATTTTTTTTTAATTTCCTTCCTACGATGAACAAGATTTTCGTTTAGACATGTTTATTTTAAACTCGTTACGATTTCAATTTTCACATCTTTATTCAGGGCTCTATGGACAAATTTATCTTTAGTTAACCTTTTACAAACAAATATTTTTGTTTACTAGCCAAATAGAAAAGTTACTAGCCAAACGCAAGTGATTTTTGGAATATGACATCTTCGTTCTGCGATGATTATGTACATAAAGTTTTCCCGTATTTTTTTTTTTTTTTATAAGTGTAATTCTAAATATATAACAAATGTTATGTTGATACTTGAAGGTATAAACATTCTAATTTCTTCAGATGTTTTTGTAAACAGCCTTCGTTAAAAAAAAAAAGAAAAGAAAAATAAAGTATATTGTTCTGCTAAACTTTTGTTTAAATGATTTAACTTTATTCATTTTATTAAAAAAAAAGTTGAAAAGATATTTTTCACTCAGTAGTGAGCTTTGGAAGATTGTCAGTGAAAAAACACAATCGCCAAAAGATAAGCATTTTATTATTTCTAGTCGCCACTTTGAAAACTCACTCGCAAATGCCAGTTTCATTCACAATGTAGAGCCCTGTTATTATTTATCAAAAAGCACTACATTTTAGCATCAGAAGGTAAAACCCCAAAGCTTATGCATTCAAGGTGTTGCTGTAATTCAATATGTAATTTAAGAATGAGTCCAGGATGGAAATTGGTGATTGATAATTTCGATTGTATCTCCAGCGAACAGGATTTGACCACGGCCACCGCTCTCGATGGCCTCGATTTGACCTACTTAACAACCTTAATAGACGCAAAGTTTAAGCCTCCTAAAATCCAACATTTGGTTTATATCCTGTGAGGTGGCAACATGATTAAGAAGTTGAAGTGCAGTGTATCTTAAAATAGGATACAACTGTTAATATATTTTAAATCGACTACAACTTGGATGTCTTCAATTCCAACAAACAAAATTCTGATGAACCGCCTCCCTTAAGTAAGACACTTTATCAAATCTCCAATACTAACGAATGCTATCCCATTGATTACTGTATATGCAATAACCCTTATCCCCGAGTGGCTTCCGGGCCTTGATAAGTGGTGACTGCCATGTAAAAAAAAAAAAATTGCTTTAAGAAAGAGTCCAGAATGGAAATTGATTATTGAGGGTTTCTGCTGTATTTTTTTTATATGGAAATGTATGAAAATAGTGTGGTGTTTTTTTTTGTTCAGAAAATGATTAACAGAATGAGGTTTTGGAGAAACCAGTTTCACTAAAAAGAAAAACTAACAAGCAAAACAGTATAAAAGACACCAATATGACCCCCACTCCCCACCCCACCCCCAGTTCAAAACCTTTGGTGTCCCCGGCTCTAGCGAACAGGGTTTGGTTGATTTAACAACCTGACAATGTTTATAGTTCCGGAAACCCAACTTTTGATCTAAGTCTTGGGGGGGGGGGTAAATTGTATCCTGAAACAGAATGTGACTCTTAATAGATTAACAATATTATCTGACATTTCCTCTCCTGGGACTGCCCTGATTTTGACTATGGTGGCCTCCTTGCATTCAGGAATGATCTGTGGGATTGTTTTGATAGAGATCATCTTCAAATAACCCCACATATACAAATCAGAGGGAGGTGGAGGAGGAAGTCCATTCAGGATCATAACCGAGGGTTGATATGCAGTAAAACAGGCAAACCGCTTTGAATAATACAAAGGTGCCTGATTAGTAGAGGAAAGTCACAGAACTTCTAAAGTACAAAAGAACGATATTCCTATGTAATTTCACACAATAAAACTCTTCTTGGGAAAACAATGGCATTCTTTCATGAATCAATATGTGAACTTTGAAATAAAATGTTTAAAAACTGATACATAAAAATGCAAGCAGAATGCTATGTAAAGGAATCAATAAAACAATGCAAGAAAATCTTCAGCTAACATTGTTTTATTTTTAACTAGTGGGACCTGCATCGCAGATTTGCCCAGGAAAATTGTAGAAACCAAGAATTGCAACCCCCCCCCCCCCAGAAAGAAAAGGACCGGAATGACCCATTTTCACTCAAAATACTAAACCTTTATCCGCAATATAAAAAAAGATATTCAGAAATAGAACTATGTTTCCGTTTGAGTATAACGCAGTCATTAAATTAGAAAACAAAAATGAATAATGGATTAATGAGATCTTGTTTTTTTGTTTTGTTTTTTTTGTTTTTTTTTTTTGCAAAACAATATGCAAATTAGTTAACTATACAACAGCAATTACATATTACATACACACGATAGCATAACAGAATGCTATTGTACTTCTGGTTCTGAATTTATGAGATGAGGATTGATAATTTGTATTATTTGGACTCCTATTCTTATCTCGAGTACTATTTTTATGTTTTGGCCAATGTAATCTCTGACCTTCTTCAGTTATGTTTTGTCGAACTCAGGAATCTTCACAGAATTTTGAATGAAACCCTTTTTTTAATCCAAGGAGGTAGCATGCTTTTGTTCCCTCAGCTATGACCGGGTGGAAGTTCTATGTAATTAAAAAATTGTATTACAAGTATTGCACACTGAGAATCGAACCTTCAACCTCCAGAAGAGTGTCACTTAGGAATGAGTTTATTTAATACTTTACGTTATACCACAGTTCACTGATCCTATGCCGAATGTCATAAGAAAATATATGTTAATGTTTTCCCTCAGAAGAAGGTTCTAAAGCTGGATAATATAATTTTATTTATTTTTAACTTACAATTCTTACTTGACATTGACTGACGACTGTTTTACAGTTCAGTTTAGTTTTGTTTCCTCTCATTATCCCTCTCACCTCCCAGCCCCCTAAATCAACAGGGATTTGAACATTCCTGTAATGACATTCCTGTAATGACCTGGCTGTAATGCTGGCTCTGTGTAGTTTTAAGTCTACTCTCCCATGCTTTGCCTTCTCTCCTTAAGAAAAGCTTAGTTTATTACTAATCGCCTGAGGAACCCTTACTGGGAAATGCATACAGGGCTGTCCGGACACCTTTTGCAAGTCAGAGTGCCCTTCCTCGGGAGCGTGGATTTCTCAATCCCACTTTCTGACCCTGGTGTTACATTTTTTTCAGTGGGAGAGAACTAAATACTTCCCCTCTCTCCTCCCAACTTTTCTCTTAATTTCTTCTAAGAAAATATGGTCTTTTTGTAAATTGATGATCTTTCAAACCATCGCATTTCAGGTGAAAACATTATTACATACTTATATGCCATGGCGAAAGTAGTATAAATTCAAAAAAGTTATGAAAAATGATCCAATAGATGTGCTAGATGCACTTTTAACAAAAAAATCATTCACAATTATGTTCATATCAGAACGTGTTTAAAAATGGTGGACCCTAGATTAAAATCAATTTAAGTCAAAAGAGATTAGTCACTTTTTCCATACAGAATTGGTCACTCAACTTTTCCACATTAAAATATACAATAAAACTTGATAATTCGATAAATTCTATTTTTACTTTTAATTATTTTTCTACTGGATCATATTTTTTTCTTTTTTTTTTTTTTTTTTTTTGTAATTTATGCTAATTTCGATATCGCATGTAAGTATGTAATAATATTTTCACCTGAAATGCATTGGTTTAAAAGATCACCAATCTACACAAGCACAGAAAATATTTACATTTTTGGAAAGATAATTCAGTGAAGAAATATAAAAACCAGAGTTGACTTTTCTTTTAAATTATTATTTGGAAATTAATATTATTTTTAATAAGATTTTGTAACTTTATACTTTTTTTTTAATTATTTTTATTTCATAAATTTAGATAGAAAGAGAAAAAAAAAAAGATATTTTTTATTAATAGAGATGTAAAAGAAAACTATATGTAGTAAAGTAATACCCTAAATAAATAAAATATCAGGTACAAAGTTTGAAGGGGAGGAGTATGAAAGAGTGCTATCAAATAACGTTGGGAGGGGGCGGGTGTTTCGTGGAGGACAAAGAGCTTAACTCCAATACAAGTATATGATGCTTACATATTTTGGGGGAGAGGTGCGAGAGGAGTTAAACAGACTATCTTGTGACAATCCTCTTCTCTACCTAAAAAGAACATGAAATCCACACCTTTTTTTTTTTTTGTACACTTCTGATTTTAAATAGATCAGAGACGAAATTCTACAGATTTCCAACTTCGGATAAATTTCCATCCTTTTAAGACTTTTGCACAAAATTAATACTTTTCTAATCCTCATAACTTCAGTCATTTCGGATCCATTTTCTCTCAAGGTTTTTCATCATGGCAATATGTTTTTGATTGTTTCGAATAAATTTTTAGAAATTTATTGCTAATCGCCTAAGGCGCTCTTACTGAGGAATGCCGACGGAGCTGCCCAGGCACTTTTTGCAGGTCAGAGTGCCCCTCCTCGGGAGAGCAGACTTCTTAATCCTACTTTCTGGCCCTAGTGTCTAAGTTCTAGCAGTGGGAAAAAAATTAAAAAAAAAAAACCTTCAACCTCCTCAAAGGTTTCAAATGCATGGTCATCCCTATAACAAACCAAGAGATTTAACATTTGGAGTCTGATTGGAGGCCTTTTTTTTTTACAATCAGTCAGCAGAGATCTTGTTAGCTAACACTCCACCTTTATCACTGCTATAAAATTTCATTCTGAAAAGATTTTAACCACGTACATGATCAAGTAAAAATTCTGTTAAAAAAATAAAATCACTCATTAAAATATGCATCAGTTTTTTTTTGTTTTTTTTTTTTATTCAAAGTGTAACATAGTGCTGGCGTGAGGGACGTCAGAGCAGTAATGAGAAAATAGATGTTGCACAACAAAACAAATGAGTTGAAGTTCTTTTCTATTCTTTGTCTGCATTGCTACTGAGGTTGCAACGTGTTGGTTCCTGGACAATGTTACAAAAGTTACCTGTCTACTCATTTATAGGAATTTGTCAATAAGTGTAAAATTTATCAATTAATAGCTTATTGTCGCTCTTATTTGGTATGTAAAACATAAAAGCATAAAAATAATCTCACAGGGCAATTTTTTTTTGTTTTTAACTGCTCTATCAATTACCTAAGAAAATTCATATTGCCTCTAAGACCTCAGTAACATAATCATCTGGCCTGTTATAGGGATGGCCATGGTCCAAAGGTATCACACTATTATAAACCTGTTCTAGGACAATTATTCCAAGTACTTAGACGAGATGCGTTAATTTTTTTTCCCCTTGGGGAGGGGGGAGGGGCACCGTAGATGGTGAGACAACATGATCAGTAATAGTGTAACTTGGGTAGAGCTAGATTATTTAAGAGCCCAGCTCGACAAGAACTTCTTTGCATTAGAAGCAGTCCCACGGTATTGTGTTCCACAGATGAACAGGTCTAGGAAAGAAACTCTGCTCATGGAATTTTCGTTTAGTTTTAGGCACAGATAGAGTGAGGGAAGTTGTTGCCGGTTGTTGTAGCTAGACAAATATTTCTTGTAAAAGTTTTGCAGGGAAGGACTATAGATTGGGGCTCAGTTGAGCTACTACCATAAAAGTAACAACAGAGCAGAGACAAACTTGCAACGTCTCTCCTATGAGAGGAAGGTGAAAAGGTTGGGTTTTTTACCGTGTTTATTTCAAGCATATTTTGTTGAAGGAGATACATCCTGTATCGATTTGATCTGTTGATCATTCATTCCAAAATTCTAACTCGTGTAATTCCGAGCGTTAAGAATATTTGCTATTTCATTTTTATATCTTATAGCAACGCATGTGATGGAGTCTCATCTCCAGCACGAAAGGCCACCATTTTATATATGCTATGTTATTCTGGGTAGCACATGTTGGTTGGCAAAAAGTAAAGAAGTAAATAAGGGACAATGATGAAGAAATGGTTAAATTTACATATATGCACATTTATTGTCACAGATAGATTGTCAAAGATAAACATAAAAACGATATAAGAAACATGATACATAAAAGAGGGTAAAATTTATAGATGTACTTACTGACGGAAAAACTATGTTAATTGTCGCAAACAATCAAAATATGTGTATTGCTAGAGTAAACAAGCCACGCATGCTTGGTTCCCCTCTGGTGCTGCATGTGAGATGACACCACAAAAATAGTGAAGAAATGATGAATGTGAGAAGTGTGAAGAGCCAAGGTTGCCTCCACATTTTCGCCAAGTTTCAGAAAAATCTAATGGATGGAGCCAAAGTTATGGGATAAAAAATGTCTTTTTTTTTTTCAATTTTGGACCATTTGTGACCCCTTTTGAGCTCCTGGGAATGCAGAATCCCAGTGAAAATGGACAAACGATGCAGTTTCACCCCTTAAGACATGTATATTTGAATTCGGCACCATGGAAAACTACTATATAGGTATACATATCAAGTTCTTGAGTAATATGAAAATAGAGCTCTAAAATGCATGTGTTTTTAGCCCTAAAAGTCCCAGAGGGATGCAAACCATAATTTTGCCAGGGTCACCCATACTGAATTTATATTAAGAACAATAGCCCCCACATTTTGGCCAAGTTTCAGAAAAATCTAATGGATGGATCAAACGCTATGGGGCAAAAAGTGTCATTTTGAACCCTTGGGAACACTGAATCCCAGTGTAAATGGATAACGGTGCAGTTTCAGGCCTTAACACATGTATATTTGAGTTGACCACCGTAAAAAACCACTATATAGTCAGACATATCAAGTTTTTGTTGAGTAATATGAAAAAAGAGCCGCAAAAAGGTTTTTTTAGCACTGAAAGTCCCCGGGGACAGGAATCAGAATTTTGCCAAGGTCACCTGTACTGAATTTATATTAAGAACAATAGGCTCCACATTTTGGCCAAGTTTTAAAAAAATCTAATGTATGGATCAAAAGTTATGAGGCAAAATGTGTCCATTTTTAGCCATTTGGGGGCATTTTTAACCTCTTTTGAGCCTTTGGGGGCGCAACAGAAATTTTTGTAAAAAAAATTTTTTTTACTGTGCACATCTACTTAATGAAATACAATTTGTGGCAAAATTTCAGGAAAAACTAATGGACGGTTATCTGGCAATAGTCTGGACTAATGGACGCACGACACAAAGACACACAGAAGCACAGACGCCACCGAATACATAGGTCCCTCTCCGATAAATCAGAGGACCAACAAAAGAGATATGCCTGGATGATGTATAACTAAATACAACTTATTTTGACAATATCTATGGAATGCATAGCTGTAATCAATACAAAGAGTCTCAAGACGACTCTGACGGAAGTAGATCAGAGTTATGAAAACTAAGTTATTGTGAGGAGCAAGTCAGACATTGTCCAACTAGTTTAAAGCTTAGACCTGAAAGAGAATATATTCGATTCTAAATGCGTACATAGGTGAATACAGATATGTTTTACTTTCCATAAGTAGTGTAGCAACTATCATGCATGTCCACAAGGAACAAGAGTGAGGATCACATCATGTGTTATCCATCAGGGATTAAACACAGAGCATTCTACTTACAAGATAGGATCTTGCTATTTTTATATGATAACAAGAGTTCACTTATGCAAATAAGCATTAATTTCCATGAACAAATTCTTGTCAAGTTATAAAGAATAGGAACTTTCCTAACATGCGGCAAAATGAAAAGCTGATGTGATGAGTTTAGACTACGTTGGGTATTCATTTTTTGAATTTGGTGGAGAAGGAGGCAGGAAAGAAAGCATCCAGTAAGCTGTGCACCACATTATTTTTTATTGTCGCAACATTATGTTCATCGAATTCAATGAAACAATCAAGTCAAAGTGAAAATACTTTCAGTTAGCAGTATTCAGGGCAGTAAATTAGATCTAGTTCAAAGGAGATAAAGCTTGAATATTCTGAATCAACAAAGTAAATAAAAATTGTACTTGTACTTGTACTTGTTTTGGCATTCACCAGATTGGGCTGGATCCATCCAGAGAATTTACTGTGTCCTGAACAACCGCTGACTAAGCGCCACAGTTCAATACAGTAGCAGATGCAAGAGTTAGCCAATCAGGGTTACAGTGGTGAATTCCATAGAAATGACGGCTTAGGATCAGCTCGGTATCATGTTTCACTGTTCTGAACCAGACTTTCAGCTGATCACCACATCTTTTTGTTCAACAACTTTGTGAATGAAATCTTCTGGGTGACGACGAAGAACATAGAACCAGCAAAAATGTCTCCAGAGCAGAGCCCACTATAGAGAGTCTATGTTACAAAAAAAAAGTGAACAATGACATTTGAGATGAACTGTTGCCAATGAACACGAAGGATATGATGCAAACAGTAGTGATCAAATACTTGAAACTTTCGTAGATTGCTTACTCTCATCAGCCTGGTTTTATAGTCGTACAATTTATTATGTAAATAAAAGTTCTTCATAAAGTTACATTGTTGTCTCAAATAATCCCCAATAATCACTAACTGTGCATAGAATGGACACCATAATACTTAATTTGCTGCTGTACGCTATAACAAAGGTCCATAGAGAATTTCAGCCAGATCGGCCCAGTAGTTTCCAAGAAAAAGTAGAATGGACAGACAGATGGACAAAAAGAAATATAATATAGATATTTGTTCAGATGGATCATGTCTTATATGCATACAGGATATGTCCTAAATAGGAGAGATCACAATGGGGTTATGAGAGTTGACCTGTTAGGAAATAAGTTGGGTCAGTGAAAATCAAAAACTGTACCAAATATTATGCCAGACATAATTACAGAGAGAGTGATGGTTGATAATAATTGGAGAAATTTGGACAGAAGCATCGATCAGACATGTTTTAAGCTCTGACAAGCATTAACATAACTATGCTATGCACTTACAATAAGTACTTTCTCTTTCTATCTCTTTTGCTACTTTTCTGTCTTTGCAGCTCTGGACAATCATAGTGAATAAATCATTCACTCTTCTTAAAGTTCAATTAATTAAGTAATTAATGTGATAAGCAAGTATGACGGCTTTCTGTTGCATGTATGAATTTGTCTACAGTCGGCAGGATCACTACATTATGCAATGTTCAAAGAGAGGAGACCGTATGATTTTAATATCTTGAATCTATAGAACATTTAATCTAAATGAATTTTATAAGTAAATGATTGCATAAGGGTCAACACGTAACTTGAGTTATGTAACACACAGAACTTTAGAATTGGAACAATAGATCTCGCATTGTCTACCAAACTCCAGCTCCTGTCACACCAACTTTGCATTCCTTTGCTGATTTTACAAATACTTTAGCTGAATGTGCTTGGATGAACTTGCTGCACTTGTACCACCTCTCAATACTCCTGATAAACTTGACTAGCAACAAAATCTCATGCTTTCATTGCAGAGATGCCAGAAAATCTACTCTAATAACTTCTTTTATTGGGAATGCTTGTCTTTGGAATTCCCACCCTGCTTCCTGTTTCCCCCAACTGTCCTAACATGTATAAAGTTTAATGTAATGTGAACAAACATCTTGCTGGACAACTCCCCACTTAGGATGCACCTATAAATCTGGCCCTTACTCACAGTGAACCCTTGCATCTCAGTGGCAATATGCCTTGTCAAAAAAAATGAATAAATTTATGGCATACCTTCAAAATTATTTTTTATGCGTAAATAATAAAACAGTTCCCATGAACATAGGTTTGTAAACGCTTAATTTACACATTATACGTCACTAAAATAAATAGTGATCAACATTTTTGTTTATTGTAAACCTGTGATATTGCAGTGTTATTTCTACATATGAAATAGTGTTTATCAATCATCCTGTTAGCTAGAAACAAAGTGTAGTATTTGTTCTGATGCTAAATTTGATGTATTCTGTTCTCGGTCAATGTCTCGTAGACGGAGGCAATTTTTTTTTTTTTTTTTTTTTTTTGTACAATACAGAGTGTCCATTTTTGAGGTGTTGAAGTTTTCCCCATATTAAAAACCGACCTTTAGCCTCATTTTGGCAGGATCACAGGTAAAAATCATGAAAAAAGTGACAAACAAATATAAAGCCATCAGGCCCAGAAGAAAGATATGAACGTCATGATGAGCATGATTAGTAGTGGTTCCTTTGATAACCAAGATGGGGAAAACGATCAGCATCCTTTGTATGTTGGACCTTCTTATTTCAGGTAACAGAATACAACAGACAAAATACATGAAAGATAAATGATTAACACAGATCAAAGATCACACAAAGGAAGAAGCTCAGACCCATAATGGACTCTGATAACAAAAGCACCCTCCCTCCACTCACACTAACATTTTTCTTTGCACATATAGAACATAATTCTCTGTGTGTTGTGGTGGTATTTGTGAGATATAGAACAAACATTAAAAAGAATTGAATAAAACGCCTGTATAAATCAACAATTAACATTTATTCTCCATTGCAATTGAAGGAAAGAATTACTTAGTCCAAACGCGTCTTGCTTGAAGAGAGGTGTTTGTAAAATGTTTTAATCCAGGATTGTCTCCTTTTGGAATGTGCCCGGGGGCGGGGTATAACTCTACTCTCCAAATCTCTTTGAGACAAACGAGATCACCCAGGGCAAAGACTTATTGTCCTTTTAGTATGTTCTCTAGATGAAAATCTGTTTCATCTAACAATTCTGAAGTTATTTTTATTTATTTATTTTTTTTTTCAAAAAAGAATGAATTCACAAATTCTGAAGTTATTTATTTATTCTTTACTTGGTAATCACACCCTATCAAAGCCCAGTGGCCACTCTAGGATGAGAGTTAATGAGTGCAAGGTAGATGGCACGACAACACTGTGACAACCAGTAATTGTGGAACTTGGGTAGGGTTTAATCATATGAGGACGGCTCAACCAGAACTTATTTACATTATACTTGAAAACAACCATGTTATAGTCGGCTGACAAGCAACCCCATTGTATTTTGTTCAACAGTCGGGCAGTTCTGCCATCAATTTTCCAAATACCCTGCATATTAATATTGTAGTGTGTAATGATTTGTTATTTAAGGGTTGAAAAGATGGTTCAAAAGTGGAGATGTCTAAAGCGACATGGCTCATTAGTATATTAAAAAAACAAAAGTTGTTTGTGCTAAAAATAAATTTTAAAGAAAAAAAAATCCATGGGTATGAAAATCATATGACAGAAACAAAAGGTTACATTTATTATAAATAACATTGGTTTCTTTTTATTGTCCTGTGTAAATGCGACCCACAATTCTGTTGTGATAAAAATAGCTGCATTATTCAATGCACAGATTATTCACGTGAACTTTGTTAATTATGAAAACCATTGCTACAGAATGAAGCCATTTTGATTTCCTTCTAGGACTTTCCAATTTCCTTTGGTTGGACATTGCTTTTATTATTAGACAAAGCAGGTCTTTGTTTGGAGGCAGCCATACTGAATGTATGACCGGATTACAATACCATATAGAATTGGATGACTAACATACAGTGGAAAATCTCGATTTTAGATTACGTGGGTGCTTCATCCTCCTGAAGACTGGAACTTAGAACTAATTATTACTTAATACTTTATTAGTTGCACCACATATACAATAATTCAAACCATTACATGTGCTAGGAGGTGATGTAAGCTTCCTGTTTCTACTCATGAAAATAAATAGTCCCATCTTATTCGTTCATTTTCAAAACAGGATCCCATTTGGAAAATTGGTGATAAAAATAATCTACATACAGTAGAACCCCGAGATACGGCATTAAAAATTAGCAACAAAATACAGTACAGTAATAATGCATATGTATATAATAAAATAACATTATAAATAACACCATAAGGTGGGACAAATACCATAAACAGGGGCAGGGAAAACATTGTATTCCACATTGTAACCCGAAAAAAACATATCCTAAGGCAACCGTATCCCAGGGTTTTACTGTAGTCTCATTGGCCTTGTGTCATACAAAACTTTGTATTAATCACAACAAAATTGATAGAATTTATTTGTTTTTAAATTCTCAAAGTCATTGATTATCTTAAAAGTAATCAATAAATATTGGCCTTTCTCAGGAGAACGGTTTTATTTCCATTATATAAATAATAATTTATACACACGCACACACACTAGCGGAGGGGAGTCCAGTGTTGCTCAGTCGTAAAAAAATAAATAAATAAAAACAATGGGACAGCCAGAAGTGAAACCAAAAGAAAAATTTTATAAGCAAAAAAAAAAAAAAAAAAAAAAAATGCTACATGCTGGACACAAACTCACAAAAGTTAAGTTTGTAAGCAACTGTGTTATCGATGGGACCACAGTGACACAGATGTTACGACGCTGCAAATTTATCTTTTTAAAACGAAAGAATGAATTGACCGTTTACACAGGCGTGGTTTGCAAAGTGTTGAAAGCAAGGTTTTTACCTGACTTCCCCTTCAAACAAAACAACATTTCTACATTAAATAATTGACAATATTTTTCCAATTTTTCAATATTGTGTCTGAGAGGTCGCTCTTTCTAACAGTACCATGTTCATGCCGCTTCGATGGGGATGACATACAAACATACACATCAACACACATATTTTTCCCCTTTATATAATAGACTAACAAGGGTACCTGGCATTGCCTGGGTGTTTCGAGGTAGTGTAGTAAGGAACACTGGGGCAAGGGGGACCAAAAGGTGTTAAAAAAAATGTGGTATAGTTGCAAGTGACTGGGTCAAGTAAGAAACCGGGGGGAGGGGGAGTAGCGAGGGGGGGGAACAACAGTAGGCAGTTTGGGTGGAGAGAGAAAAAAAAAGTCGTAGTAGGCAAGCAAGCCCAAACTTGTAACGTTAAGGAGGAAAAAAGAAACATTACGTCTTTGCCGATGTCTCCATCGTCTGACAGAAGTTCGGAATAATGAAATTAAGCAAAATTAATCCAACCAATACAATGGCTTACAAAAATGGCGATGTAAAAAAACGACCCCTCCTTGTAGAAAACTGGCCAGTTTAGGGTGAAGGAATTAATGTTTTTGGCCAATTTTTCAATATTTGTCGTCCGATACCAACCTCCTGAAAATCTGTCACCTCTGTCAAAAGTTTTTGGCAGACATACAAACATACATACACACACACACATTTTGCCTTTTATATATATATATATATATATATATATATATATATATATATATATATATAGTTGTTCAGCTAAAAGTCAAAAACTACCAAAACTCCACAAAGCTGGTATATTTTTGATTGGCATTGCCCTGGATGACTAATATCTAAAATTTAAAAGAAATTATTCATTAATAGATATTCAAAATAATCTATTAGTAAACTATAAAGATAAAATGTTATTCATTAAGGCTGTAATTTTGAACAGGACTTACAAGAAACGGTTTATCTTTGTGTTAAACAAACTATGAGACAAGACCATGTGTGTGAATATGAATCAAGGCCTTCTGATCAGATTAATTCAGAAGGTGGATTAAAAAAAATAATAAAGCAATGAATCAAGGAACTCTTAGATCTTCAGAAATGGACAGATGCAAGCGATGAAAATGAGGTATTATTGAATGCATAGACAAAGTCACAATAATATTTTGAACGAATTGCCAGCAGAATAACAGATGTCCAAAACAAAATGCAGAGGATTAAAGAATGAGCAATTTCTACCCATTGACACCTATATTATATATTTATCTTAGTCCGACTATACGTTCAACTTTTTTGTGGAAACTAATGTGTTGAGTTGGTTGAAATTTTGTATAGGCCTATGTTATAAGATGCAGTAAAATAAGTATTATGGTATCCGTTCTAGACACAGAGATTATTAGGGATTAGTTTTAATGCAAAAATAAACACAAATTTAACTGTATTCAACCATCAATTGGACATAAAAAAAGCACTCATTCTAAGTCAACAGTCTATAACTTTTGCCTGTTTTTAATGGACTGAAAAGTCTAGTTACGCTTATGTTATCCAAATGCCATAAATGATTGGTTGGCAAAAGGACTCATCAGCATAGCCGGTGATGCAGATTAATCGATTATGAAAAAGTTGGGTAGTAGCAGCAAGCCATCGTGAGGAAAAAATGGCTTAACTAGAAAATAAAACTTCATACAAGAGCAAGTGGTGTACCCTGTAATTTGATTACTTAGCCAAAATGAAGAAGTATAAACCTGTGTAACAAATTTCGATTGTCACTGCAATAGTTTTATTCATGTTCAGTTCCAGCCACAAGTGAAGACTGATGTTATTTATTGCCCTCCCACGGCGGGAAAATGTGACAAGGGTTAAAAAGTGTGATTTAAAAGTCAGCACCCTGAAAATTAGCATTCTGGGCTACAAAAAATAGCTGGGCAGCCCCACCAGCATACTCCGGTAGAGGCAACTCAGGCGATTAGCAATAAAGAGAAAAGGCAAAGCCTGAGAGAGTGAACCATTTAGGATTGCACAAGATTAGCAACATACCACAGTCAACAGAGAAAAGGCCATTCCAGAAATAGCCTAGACTGTTGGCTTTAGTGCTGAGGAAAAAAATAATATCCTATACATGAGTAGTATTCTTGAAAACTGCAGATTTCTACATGATATTAAGTTTCTGAATTTTTGAGATGAAGATTGGTTATTCGTATTATTTGGATTCTTCGGACTACTGTTCTTATCTTGAGTGTCATTTTCATAACC
The DNA here is from genome assembly GCF_053919585.1 of Euprymna scolopes. Classification (NCBI taxonomy): domain Eukaryota; kingdom Metazoa; phylum Mollusca; class Cephalopoda; order Sepiida; family Sepiolidae; genus Euprymna; species Euprymna scolopes. The sequence continues at coordinate 83,266,847 of NC_136500.1, forward strand.
TGTGGTGCAGTGCTTAGAGTACTTAGAAAAAAAAATCAATTGTAAAAGTGATATTCTGAAGGTTGAAGGTTCAATTCTCAGTGTGAGTGACCGAAAAATACAATTGTGAATTACTTAAGACCTCTATCCAGTCATGGCTGACGGAATGAAAACATGCTACCCCCATGAAGTAAATAAAAGGTTCCGTTCAAAATTCTATCCAAATTTCAGAGTTCGACAAGATACACCTGAAGATGGTCAGAGGTTACATCGACTGAAACATAGTGAAAATGACACTCAAGATGAGAACAGTAGTCCAAAGAATCCAAATACCACTACTACATGATATATGCAACAATATGTAAGACTTATTTTCTATGCAGTCATATGAAATAAATGCTTCTGAACATTATTTCAATGACTTTGTAAATTACACAGTAAATAGTTTTAATCTTTATTGAATATTTACTTTTTCTTTGTTTCATAGGTGAAAGAAAGGTGAGGGAAGTATTTGGTATTACTATTGCAACCATATCATTTTTTTCTTTTAAGTCTTAATGAGAATAAAAAATTACTTTAAAAACCAATGAAAATGGTATTTATACATTATTTGATAAAATGCTCAATGATATATATATATATATATATATATATATATATATATATATAAGTAGTAGCGTTCGTGTGTGTGTGTGTGCGCGCATGCAACTCTTCTACAGCCCACAGAACTGGACCGATCATGACCAAACCTGGCATGATGATGGTCCCCACCTACAGATGGTACGCACCTTTTTCAAGGTTAAGGTCAAAGGCCAAGGTCATAGCCTATGTATATACTCTCCTACAGCTCACATCATTGAACCAATCATGACCAAATCTGGCATGATGATGGTCCCCCTAACCAGGATTGGTATACACCATTTTTCAAAGGTAAAGGTCATAGCCTATGTATATATACTCTCCGACAGCCCAAACCACTGAACCGATCATGACCAAACCTGACATAGCCTCTGACTTAAGGATGATGCACACTCAAATGTTAAGACTGGGACTTTGCTGTACGTTCAGGTACCTTCAAAGCGGGTACCCCAGTGTACAGCAAAGTCCCATGCAAAGCACAGGTATGTTTGCTTATATATATATATAGGATATTTATAAAATATAAAACGATCAAAGACTTCGTTTTTAAATTATCAAAATTTAGTATTTTTTAATGTAAGCATTTGAAGCTAAAAAAAAAAAATCCTAAAAATATCGAGTCAACATTTTTTTTTGGTTTTCATTGATAAAATTCCGAAAGTCACAATTTTTAAAACTAAACATAACTACCCTTTCATGTGCTCAACGAAAATCAAAAAGAATAGTTTTACATATTCACTTTTTATCTCACCAATAAAAAGTTATAAAAACAAAATACACATAACATGGATAAACTTACAGAAAAATCAACTTCTTTGCATGTTTGATGTATAGTTTGACGGGAATTTTACAAGTTTATAGAGATTTTATGAGTGTTTATCAGATCTTAAACCCCAACCTACTCACCTCATGCGGTTGTAATGACGTTTTACAAACAGTGAGTCTTGCTTTATTACAATTTAAAAGTTTCAAAGACTTATGCAAGTTTGAGAAGTGTTGATTTTGCATAACTTTAAACTTTAGAAAGTAACAGAACCTGTGCATGGGCGTTGGCCAAGGAAAAAAAAAAATGAAAAACCCAAGAAACTCTTTCTTACACCTTTGAACTCTATAAAAATATATTTATTTTATTATTTTTAGTATCTGTAATTATTAATTAAAATATTCTTTATTTATTAAACTTATAAACAACAATGAATAAACTTTCATATTATTTGATAACTATGAAAGAGCATCCTCTCAGCTTACGAAAATATATTTTCAAAATGGATTGATTAGAGGAACGCATCCGTTTTTTTTAGTTGGAAGAGTTAAATTCTTGAAATTAGAAAATGCCACATAACATTAAAAAAAATCGTGTATATATAGAAATATGCATATTCCTTTTTCATCTCTCTCTCTCTCTATATATATATATATATATATATATATATATATATATATATATATATATATATATATATATATATATATATATATATATAGCATAATCACACTGACACACCGGTTTTTGTTAGATCACCAAAGTTAAGCAACATTGAGCATGGTCAGTACCAGGTACTGTATGCAGAAGGACCTCAACACCTCTCTGTAAGAACTGCAAAAACCTAACATCATCATCTCCTCTGACAGGGATATACAGTAAATTTGTTTTTATTAGCCACATAATTATTGATGGGTGTAGTGATTAAGGCAAACTGTGTTGACGAACATTGTAATATGAAAAATTATTTTTACATTAATTAGGTTTCTATTGGATCTCATTAGCATCCCAAATCGAAGATAGAAGTGAAATGCATTATTTCTATGTCAACAAAGAAAATATGGCTGAGGGGATTTAAAACAAAAAAATCAGTGAACGCAAACTAATGAGAAAGTTTTAACAGGATATTGCTTGTATTCTAATTTTTGGCTTCCCATTTCATGATGTCAAAGTTAAATGTTTTAGTTGTCCAATAACCAAAATCTGCACGTCTTTCATCGACACCACTACAAACAAAATACACCGGTAATCATAAAATCTCTCAACCAAATTAGCTGAACGCTGTAGACATTCTGGCTTCTTTTTCTCCCTCAACCTTTTACTGACAGAATTTTTTCTATGCAAATAAATTTTTTAATCATAGAACCCACAATTGACAGAAGTTAGCATGCAACTGATGCATAAACACAAACAAACTCCTCATGCACTTGTTGAACCATGCATAGACCTGTACTTTGAAGACTAGTTCGGCTGACAAGCCATAAGAGTAAGGAATATTTCCTATACAGGTGTTTTTTGAAAGGCGACTTGAAAGTACAATTTGGTGGTAAAAGGTTAATAGTCGAATCGTCCACCTTACGTGGAGCAACAAATGACAAATCATTTCTAACCCATAGATTAACAGTTCAGATCAACCTGACAATATCCCACTTTTTTTCCTTTAGGTTTTTATGTATAGCACAAACGATTCCTTGTTAATTAATTCTGGGGAATCTGCTATGCTCATTGCAATTTTTTACTCTAGAAGTGAAAGAAAGTGGTATTTTGTGAGTTGTAAGACACAAATATGAAAAAATAAATTAGGTGAAAACGATTGTGTAGATCAGGGTTTCCTAACCAGGGATACTCGCATCCCTTGGGGGTGCAAGTCATACTGTCATACTCAGTTCATCGTCAATTTTTCAGCGCATTCTGTGTTCGTACAATGATCATTGTGACAAACGCGCACAATAATACGAATTATATTTGGGATTCTTGGAATTAACCCAAAGGCCCAGATATAAATAGAAATGATGAAGTCAGCAAGAAGAGTGAATCTCATTGGCTAAACCATATGGCGTGATGTGATATGTGCACCAAATTTCATTAATATGCATGGATTTTAATGTACATGTTTATTTTTTACATCAACAGCAATTTTTATTTATTTTCTAATGTCAACTTCCACACCTTACTGGGTGATTTTATTTAAACATTTTCTAAAAAGATTAAAAACTCAATCACAGGTGACTGGTTATAACAATAATTCTCATTAAATCCCTCACCCTTTTTTATTTTATCTCAAGTATTGTCACTACAGTCAAGGGAGATAATTATCAATGGAAATTACTGTTCAGAAAGAAATTGTAACTTTAAGTTTGTGGGTTAGAAGAATTGAATGCAAGAATTCACACCTGAACTGTACACACGTACTTGCATTAAAATAAATGCTGATAGCAATTGTGTTTAAGGTATATATATATATATATATATATATATATATATATATATATATATATATATATATATATATATAAATAATTATTATATCAAAATGTCATATTGTGATTTATTGTTAGTTTCGAAGTAAAGCAAGCATGTGTTTTGAGTAGAATGAAAAACATACTTGAAACAAGTTCAAGTAGTAAACAAACAAAAAAATAATCCTGTTATTAGATTATTCTCGAAACACGTGTTAGCTTTACTTTGCTTCAAAACTGACAATAAATCACGGTATGACATAACGTTGATCTGTCAATACATAACGATTTAAATGTTCGAACAGTGAGCTTAATTCTTTTTGAATTTGGATTTCCATAAGAATCGATCTGAACTACATAAAATAATTTATCATTATCATACATACATATTGAAGGATTCAAGGGGCTTTCATGCAAGAACCCCACTGGCAATAAAGTTTTGAAAAAGAAAACATCCACTAATCATGCACACATGTGCTTTTGGCCTACTTTTGTAAGTTTTGTCTAGACATGATTAGTGTTAAGCGCAGAATAAACACTACTGTTGAACGCATTAGGGAATGGAACAGCTATTTGTCCCAGTTTATGTGAATGTAGAAATATAAGGGAAACAATAAATGGATTTTATCTTCTGGGTAAGTAATAAATGTTTGGGTTTTTTGTTTTTTTTTTACTACAATTCACATTTTGTTTCATTTTGGGGGTGGCATATGCAAGGGTGGGGCCTCTTCTAGAAAAGAAATTCCAATTCAATTAGATTTTATTGAACGAAATTATAATACTTGTGGTTGTCATACTGCCACACGATTTTATCCAGTGTTGGGGATGTTTTTTTTTGTTTTGTTTTTTTTGTTTTTTGGGGGGGGTTTTCAGTCGTAGATTCAGACTTAGGGATTAATAATAGGTATTTAAAAAAATTCCTTTATCGATTTCAGGCAATCAAGCATTAAATATAAATTTGATGAGGAGTGTAAGAAACATAAAAAAATCCATTAAAAGAAATTTTAAAATGAAATACAATTGGAGAATTAATCAAAATCAATATATTTTAGTTTAGCTACTCATTTGTGAGCAATCCTATTTGCATAAAAAAAAAATATTCATGAGAAGACAAAAGTTCAATCACACCAAATATTTGTTGCAATTAAAATAATCGTGGTCAGTATCTGGGTTATTGATATAAAATAAACTATGTAACTAGACCGCAAGGGAGTAAAAGCTCCTAGTATTTACCTCCCTCCTACAAGGCCAGAATGTGAAAATTGAAAAACCAGCACACGGAAGGTAGAACATTGACCTACAAAAAAAAATATCTGAGCAAACTAGTTGGCTTTCTTTGTAGAGACGCCTCAGGAACTTAGCAAAAATCCCTCTCTCAAAGAGAGAAGGTAAAAGCTATGAGGGTGGACCCCCAAGAATTGCACAGAACTAACCTGAGGGAAAAATTTTGGTAATAGTATTTCCTAACTTCCAGCATAGCGCTGCCGAAAGAGGTGACAAGACAAATAAATTTCTTTGCTTTTTTCTCTCATGCCTTTTTTTTTATTATTATAATTTATGATCCTTCTTTTTATATTTACTAACCATTGAAAAGTTTTTTCAGTCTTATTTTAATTAAGAATTATTGAAATTAGTTTTTTGTTTTTTTTTAAGAATTACTGAAAACACTTTTAAAATCTTTTAAAACTATTTTGGGAATATACGGATATACTGGATACGTTTATTTTATGATGTTTGAAATTTTGTTATTTTTATTTCAATAACTTTACATTTATACTTTCATAAACATATGTATTAGATAAATTCAAAGAAAAAGCTTTTGTTTTTTAAATTATAAAACAACTTTTTATTATTTCATAAACATATTTCTTATAAAATTTAAAATAAAATAAAAAAAAATTATTTTCTTAATTGTGTTATTAAAAGTGCAAATAAAGATTGTGTTATTTTCATCTGTGTTTTTTTGTGTAAAAATGATCGGGGTATCTTGCGTCATGTACTATCTACATGCCACAATCACTTCAGGTGTACACATGGCGACAACAAGGTGTTGGAAATAATTACAGAATTGTTGAAACCACAATGTCAGGCAGCTAACGAGCAACCTGTTAGTCAAAGAACCCATAATTCAGTTTCACAAAGAAGGTGAATGCACTGTGAGGAAAGAAAAAAAAAAACTTCTAATGTAACGCTGCTGAATGGAGCCAATGACTGGAAATTTCTGCGGACCACTATGAAGTGGGCATTTCTGTAGACCTCAAGACACCTCTACAATTTCCAGTTCACATAATCCAAATACAGAAGTGGCCAGACATTGGAGCAGTCAGAGTCAAAGAAAAGTGTCCTCCTCATAGAATTGACAATCCCCTGAGAGGAAAATCAGGAGGTAAACACAAGGAAGAAAAACTAATATGAGACACTGCGTGCCGACTGTGTGGAAAAAGGTTGGAGATGCAATGTGATTCCTATTGAGGTTAATTATCATGGATTTCTAGGACACTCAGTCATTTTGTTTCTTACAAAAATTGGAATCACGGGCTGCAATCTGAAAGTTGCCTCTGATTATGACAAGAACACAGCTCAATATGCACCAAGTTGGATTTGGTCAAGAACGAAGACTTCGGCATAAACAGAAATTATAACTTCTCCTTGTTGATCTGGGGTGTTTTTTTTTTTTGTTTTTTTTTGTTTTTTTTAAATACCCTGTCCAATGGAAAAAGCTACTTGGTAGCATTAGGAGTGGCAATACCACCTTGAGCTACCGAAACTGTGTTATCACCCTGGTTGGAGGCTGATGAGGTCAGGGTATGTCATATGCTTTTACATGTTGTATGATAAAATTTGTATAATTTTGTTAATTTTTATTGTATACTTTTCAATAATGAACTTTTCAATAAATTGCTTCAGAATTAGAAATACTGAAGAACAATAAAAGTAAAGAAACTGATTTGCCTTGTCACTGCTTCCGGAAGTTAGGAAATACATTAGCTGACTATAACCAAAATTTTTTATTTGATTTCAGACTATTAAATTAAACATTGGTTCTTCAAGTCCAGTTATGTACCTTACTCACAATCAATATTGACCGTAATTAAAATGCTTTTAATTTCTATTAGAAAAATATTATTTTATTTTCATGTAGAAAATCAGAAATGAGTAAATAAAGCAAAATAAATTATTTTCAACTAATTTCCCAACTGCATTTCCTTTAAAATAATTTATGCTGCTATTAGTAATGTTTACCCCAGCAACAACTTACGACAGCAACAGAAAGACAGTGACATAAAATGAAAACCAAATTCCAGAAATGGAAAAGCCCTTATTTGAATTATTCAGAAGAGTATTTTTATTAAGAAAACTGATGATTAAAAGGAGGTTCTGTCACAACTTCTCTCTTGCATACAATCGTTGACAAGCTAACATGCATACCTAAGGCTGATGGACATTTCACAAGCCTTCTTATCATTTTCTGACAACTTGCTCCGAACAATGTAAATCTGTCGTGCCTCATCTGGGATTCTCCAGAAACTCAGTCATTTCAATTAGGATCAAAATGAAGTGCCCAGAACCACAACAAAAGGCTTATAGAAAACACTAAAGAGGCCTATGCTCAATCCGTGAAATCTACATTGTTCGATCAGAGCTTTGGTTCCTATGATCTTTTGAGAATAACAAACATGGTCCTGAACAGATGTTAGACCTTCATCTAAACCATTATTAATTGACCAGTAATGATCTCCTTAGCATCTGATAAAGCCAAAATTTCTGCAAAATTATTTCGCAGAAATTTTCATCCTTTGTGATCAAGTCCACCGACCCACAGAATTTCAAAAGAACACCAAAAGTGACACTAAGTGTCCAGAATGTTGCCAAACTTATCAAGAATCTCAATGCCAAACATTTCAGTACAGATGATCACTTCTCATCCTTTTTCATGCAGAAGATATGCTGCTAGTCTCACTCTACTGTATTACAATGTTCATAATAGGTGCTTGGCTGAGCTCCAATCCCTAATCTCCTCCCTCATAGAACATTCATGATAAACTTTTGTTCCTTTCCTTGTATAAAAAAAAAAAAAAAACAGAACTACCACGAACAAAGTTTCTTTCCTAGAACATCTCATCTGTGAAACAAGATACCACGAGTCTGTTTCCAAACTGATTAGAGCAGGTTATCTTCTTGGGTCGTCCTCTTGAAGAATCGATTTCTCTTGGGTGATCTGCCCATTTTAAGATAATAAAAAACGCTTACACTAATCCGACTGGCAACCAACCGGTTCCACTAAATTCCACCCCCATGTTTTTATTTTTATTACTTTTTAAAAGTTTTACCAAACGCAAGAAAAAAAATGTTCACTCCCTTAGACTGCAGAATCGCCCAAAATTGTTATAAAACTCGAATTAATTTGATTAAGATAACGTTGTTTAAATGGCAACCATCTTGAAGCAGAAAAGTTCAAAATAACCGATTTCTACTTATAATATTAATTTTTTTGTTATAGAAATGATAAAAACCATCAGTGAGGCTGATTTACACACATGCACAAAAGCAACATTGTAATTGCATGAAATAAAATACACAAACAATGGAGCGCCTACATTTAGGATTATCAATCATACTCGATCGATCAGTATTGTTTGTAGTCGGAAAAATATATCATTTATTCAAAAATATTAAAAACAAACCATCATTACAATGAAAAAGAAAAAACAATTCATTTACGGGCAAATTTTATCTTTTGTCCCCACACTGTGTCAATGGAAAAAAAAATAATGAGATTTTTTTTTCCTGTACAATTTCACCTCAATACCTGGAGAAAGTTAAAGGGAAAACAAATAGACAATATTTTAGAGTTGACGTACACTTTACTAAAATGACGACTCAATTCTTGACCACATACCATCCTTATTCAGATTGACACTTATGGCGACCATTAAAAGTAAAGAAAATACAGAAAAGTTTGTACGATGTACGTAACGGTGACAAAAAGATGAAATATTCCAAAAACCATGTAATTTTATTAAGTACTAGTTTTTTTTTTATTCAATCAAATCAAATTTTAGGACTAAGCGAGTCGTAGCGTTTTCATCAGCCATTATTAAATTATCTGAAATAAAAAAAAGTTGAGGTTAAAAATGTCCAATGCAGTTTAGTAGTAAAATTGCTAAAAATCGTAAATTCGAAATGGTTTTAAATAAAACTACTTGATTGATTTATATAATTTTTGGAATATGACATCTCCATTCTGTAACGAATACGTACATCATACAGACTTTTATTCATTTTCTTTATTTTGTATTGCCGCCGACATAAGTGCCAATCTGAATATGCATCAAAGAAACTTCTTTTTTTACGTAATTGGCAGTCATTTTGGAAACAGAAAAGAAAATGGTTACTCGTTGACTTTCCTGTATGGTCAAGAACAAGAAGTGGTCAATAGCACTTTCTAGCTAGGATGATCATTTTACATTACATACAATAAACACTCACTAAGCTTCTTTTTCTTTTTTTTTAATTCTTCAAAATATATTTCGATGTTATCGCACGAAAAATAAACTCATCTTGTTTTTTTCCGTTGACAGCATTGGGGGGAGGAACAAAATGTAAAAATTTACAATATTTACACTTCAAAAACTCTCCTGAAATGGACATCTTAAAAATAAATTTGTGTGCTTGTTAAGATAGAGTCAACTATATAAATGCACGATTAAAATGGGTAAACATTTTAATCGTGTAAGAATCAAGATGGATGTCATCAGCAATTTCGTAAGCATGAAGCAGCTTTGACCTTGCGATAAAAAACCTAGAGTGAAACAGAATGAAATGCAAGAAAAAAAAAAAAAGATCAAATAATTTAAGCAACATTTATTTTAAATTAATTTGTTTATATATATATATAATTTAGAATGACAAATAATTTAAATAACTTTTTTCAAAGCTGACTAGTCCGAATATACCAATTTAAACAACTTTTCTTTTTTATTCATGTAGAATAAATGCAAGAAAAAAAAAATAAGAAAAATTAAACTTTTAAATAATTTTTATTTGAAATTAATTTTTTTATATATAATTTAGAATGAGAAATAATTTAAGCAACTTTTAAAAGTTGTTTAAATTACCGTATATTTCGGCGTATGAGACGACTCTTAAAGTTAAAAAATCATCTTTAAAAACCAATGTCTCATAAGATATCGGGTGTTGCAATCTCTAGCCTAGTCTTACTTAACAAATATGGTTTCGTGATTTAGCAGTCGTCTTATACAACCGATATATGATAAATTTATTAAAATTTGCTCTAATTCTGTGCCTCGTCTTATCTGACGGTCGCATTATACGCCGAAATATACAGTATTTATGTTTTTATTCTGTTTCATTCGATCTTAGTTATTGATTGCAAGGGTAAAGGCTGTTTCCATAGGTGTATCAGAATTTGGGGGGAATTTTTGACACCTCTAACACGAAACTGCGAATAAAATATAAAAAAAACTCGTAATCTCTCTTTTAATTAAAGGTGGGTTGTTCATTTTCTTTATCGAATATACTTCCAAAATAAACTATTAAAGTTGTTTAAAAAATAATAGAAATATTATTTTTTATTTTAAAAAAAAAAAAAAGTGTTTACAAAGTACCGGTGCGCCTTCATGCAGCCATTTTTTTACATAATGAAATCAATTGAATTTTACAAGTTAAATATTTTTCAATTTTTAAACTTTAAAAATCTATCAAAATTTTTCTATTGGTTAAATTTTTACGATATTTTCAGGGTCAATTTTATGCTCTTCCCAATAAACCGAATATAATATTTTAGACAAACGTTTTTTTTAAATTCACCCCCCCCATTTTGAAATGTCTATTAAAATTTTAATAATTAATTTACTCACCAAAGTTTTATATATCACAAATTGAAGATAAAAGATCAATAAATAATATATTGTAAATTAAAACAAAAAAATGTTGTTTTTTTTAAATTTACCTGTAAAGTCCAAAGTGTAAAACCTTTTTTTTTTAACCACGTTGATTTTTTGATTTTTTTTAATTGGAAGCCTATGTTCTGGTTATATTGTCCAGTAAGTATTGAACGCAGACAACAATTTTTTTCTATTTCATTCAATGTTTTCTTTTTTTAGATATTAAAAAAAATAAAAATCACTCGATAAAAAATTATTAAAATATAATAAATCAAAAATTTATGTCTTCCTTTGAGAAGAGAAAAAAAAAATTCCTTGACTGTTTTTTTTTTTTTTTTGAAGGCAAAAACTCATAAGTAAAATTTGATTATTTTTAAACTATGGGAACGCATATTTCTTCACGCACAAGGCTAGACGGCTAATGCAAATGTGTGGTTTTCACTGCATTCTGTCCATCCGTAGTTCTAAACAAGGACAAATCGGTACTTCCGGTTTTTCAATAAGAACATAAAAATGCCTGCGTAATGGCGCTTTTTTCAAATAGTCATTTAAAAAATTATTTTATTTAAAAAATAAATGGAATTTAAAATATAAATATGGATAAATTCTGAACAATGAAGAATGGAACTACACATTCAATAGTATTTTTATAGGTAAGTGATTTTTTGGAATTTATATCGATTTTTTATAATTGAAGTAAGTAAAATTTCATAGATTTTCTTCAAATCTTTTTTAAAGAAAACCGATTTAAAAAAACAAATATTGCATAATTTGCTATTAAACCTGTTATTTTTAAAAATTTGGTCTTTGCTCCTTTAATTGAAAAAAAAAATTAGGGTTTGAATTACATTTTTCAAGTAGTTATAAAGATTGGTTACTGCTTCATGCTTACAAAATTGCTGATGACGTCCATCTTGATTCTTACCTGATTAAAATGTTTACACATTTTAATCGTGCATTTTTCTAGTTTATATGGGTAAAATAAGTCAAATTTTCACTCAAAATACCTCCTCATGTAATAATGTTTTTAGATGCCTTATTTTTCTTATATCACTCACAAACCCTATTTAGCGACATTACTGAAACACATGAATTTTGAAAATTGGCCAACTGTCATTTGTCCTAAGGTGGCCTATTATTCGGACAATCAAAGATAAAGTATTCCGTGAAAGGAATAAATAAATATACACTGTGGTTTGAATACTGAAAGAGAAGTTTATTTACGTATTTACATAGAGACAAATACAGCGTGTTAATGTTCAGGGAGGAAGTCTGTTTTTCTACAAGGGTCCGGTGAAATTCGATGACTCTGTTCCTTATGTAGAATGTTCCGGGTTGGTTACTTATCTCCACATAACAGAATTGAACTGATTTTTTTTTTTAATCCTAAGTTAAATTTTCAGGTTTACTTTGGCAAGAGTCGATTTGATTCGGTTCAAATTCTGCAGAAGCACCCATAATTAAATCAAGTGGTGTTTATTAAAAATTCTTGTGTAAAATTCGACGTTTTACGCAGTATCAGCGATGTTATCATTTTGTGTCTAACTTATGACTGTGTATACTTTATACAAATGCCGAAGACGTTTGAATTGGATAAGGAAAGCAACTTCCTTTTTTTTTTGCTATTGTTTGTGTTAATTGTATTAATTAGAGGCCTCCGTACAGTTTTGTGAAAATAGGCATTAAAATCAAATTGATATCCCCCAGAAATAAAAAATCTTTTAAAATAATCTTAAGGTGTAGTTATAGATTTGTGATTTTAAAATTGGCCAACAGTCATTTTTTTATGATATGAAAATATTTAAAAAAAATGGAAAATCCTTACTCAAAAATCTATTCAAAATTTCCTTTTGTGAAATATTGAAATTTTATTCTATTTAAATCTTAAAATTGTTTTTTTGTTTTTTAATTCATTTAATTATATTATATATTATGAAAAAATATTGATTATTTTTAACATGATATTGATTTTTTCATTTACAATTTCAAGGTAAGTGAAAAAAGTAATGGGTATATATATAAGTAAATAAATAGTTTTTAATTATTTAAAGTTTAAATTTTAAACTCTTCAGCTTTATGAAAAGGTTGCAATTTTTATGGACCTAAATTTATTTTGTTGAGCTTTTGTAACATGAAATAGGGAGGTAGAACACTACGCATCTCCGAACCGTTGTGTCGAGCGTCATCATTATACACATAAAGTAGTTACGTTTACTATAGTTTGGGTCAATTTCAATGGAAGATCATTCATGCAGAAATTTATGAATAAATAAAATGTACAATAAAAAGAAAATGGATAAAAAAAACAATATAAGATTCACCTTTTGTAAAACGAATAGATTTTTAAATAACGAACTACACAGATGATAAAATTAATTTTAACCTGTTCTGTTGATACATGTATCTAAAGATTCTGTTGCTTATAGGTGTACATAGTTTTTGGAAAAAAGCACAAAATTTGATTATCACTCTCTGCCATTTTAAATAATCAAATCCAAACGAATTTTTTAGTCAATTTTGCTGTTGTAATTTTTATTATCTCAAGAGTCATATTCTATTATATGAATATATTTTTATTATCATTGGAAACGTGTTATATAAAAAAATCTGTTTAAACTTCATATTGCGTAATATTTCAAATTAATATCATTTAAAGATTTTTAAAAATAATTATTTTTTTAGTATTCTATTTCTTTTGTTTTATTTCAAACAATTATATTGCCGAGAAAAAAAATTATCAAGAAAAAGTGTTTATTTTTTTTAACATAATATTAATTTTATGTCCAATTTTATTTACAACTTTAATGTAAGTAAAAAAATTAACAGGATTTTATATATTGATATGTATAACTATTTTTTCAGCTTTCAGAAATAATGAAATTTTTATCGACCTACATTTATTTTGTTTAATTTTTGTAACATGAAATATGGGGTGGGGGTAGAACTCCGAAAAAAAAAATAATATTTCCTCTAATATATTTAACGAAATCTACTTTTAGTATGTAAGTTTATTTAATAATGAATAAATATCAAATTTCAGGAAAATATGACAATTATTTGCTTTTTGCTAGATTTTTAAAACATAGGTGTGAACACGGCTTAAAAAACGTCACTACATAGGAACGTTGTTTTAAAGCGTCAATAATGTAAACACGATTTTTGTCTCGCATTTTCATTATTTTTGTATGGTGTAAAATTTCCTTTTTAATATAAGTTTATTTGAAGCTTCTTTGAAATGGAAAAAAGATAGGATGATAATATTAAATTAAATTACATTTACATCGTGTTACCTACAGGGGTAAATGTGTCAGAATTTGGGGGGAATTTTTTACACCCTTAACACAAAACTTTGAATAAAATATACAAAACTCTAATTTTTTATTTTAAAGTGGGTTGTTTAATTCTTTATGGAATATACTTCCAAAATAAACTATTAAAGTTTTTTAAAAAATAATAGAAATATTATTTTTTTTAAAAAAGTGTTCACAACATGCATGCACGCGCTCATGCAGACATTTTTTTCTACATAATGAAATGAATTGAATTTTACGACTTTTTTTTTCAATTTTTTCAATTTAAAAATCTATCAAAATTTTTCTATTAGTTCAATTTTTAAGATATTTTCAGGTTTAATGTGAAATTTTATGCTCTTTCCAATAAACCAAATATGATATTCAAGAAAAACGTGTTTTTAGTAATTCATCTCCCCCCCGCCCAATTTTGAAAGGTCTATTAAAAAGAAAATAATTTATTTTCTCACCTGTGTTTTATATATCACAAATTGAAGATAAAAGATCAATAAATAAAATAATCTAATTTAAAACAAAAACAAAAGAATAGTTATGTGCAAATTTATCTGTAAAGTCAAAAGTTTAAAACATTTTTTTTTTTAAACCACATTGATTTTTTTTTTTTTAAGTAAAAGCTCATATTTTGAAAATATTGTCCAGTAAAAATTGGACACCTACATCAATTTTTTCTATTTCATTCAATTTTGTTTTTGTTTTTGTTTTTTTAGATTTTTGAAAAAACAAATCATTGCATAATGAAGAAATAAAATATTTTAAATCAAAAACTCATGTAATTCTTTAAGAGAATTAAAAAAAAAAAATGGAAAAATTGCCGGCTGGTTTGTGTTTAAACGGCAACTTACTTATTCAACTGATGAGTGAAATGTTATCATTTTTCAAATACGATGATCCATCCTGACTAACTTTGTTGTTGACAGCAAACACATGTCAGCACTTCAAAGGGAAGACAACTAAAAATAAATTAACTTTTTTCATGCACTAGGGCCTTCATATTTTTCAACCGGAAAGGTAGACAACTCCGTTCTGAACATCTAATATTACAATTTAAAATCGCGGTCTTTTTGAATCCCCGCTTAAAAAATTCTTTCATTTAAAAATTACATGGAATATAAAATATAAATATGGACAAGTTTTGTATTAATTTTGGCGTTCTTAAAAATGAACAATGGAAGCACCCACTGATTATTATTTTTTATAGGTAAGTAATTTTTATATTAGGTTAAAATTCGTTGAATTTCTTGAAATCTTTTTAAAGAAAATTGATTTTTTAAAAATATATTGCATATTTTTCTATTAAACCTCTTATTATTTCAAAATTTGGTCTTTGCTCCTTTTATTGAAAAAAGAAAAATAGGGTTTAAATTCTATTTTTCAAGTAGTTAAGCTTTGCAAGATAGTGAGTCTAATTATTCAAATTAATCCCTAATTTTTAATGGCGACATCTGACACTGCTAATACAGGGAGGGGGGTAAACTGTAGCGCGTGTTGGAATTACCTATAGAACACTTAATATAAGTTTTAAAATGAATAAGTGTCTAAAATTTCATAAAAAAATCTAACCATTAGTTGATTTTTGCTGGATTTTTTAAACACAAGTATGTTTATACCTTCGAAATGCTCAATACATAGGAACGTTATTTCTTAAGGCGTTGATAATGTAAACACGATTTTAGTGCAGCCATTTTCATTATTTTCGTACGCTGTAAAAACTGAACACACAAAGATAATTTACATGTTGGTCTCATCCGCAAATAATCATAAAGCAAATTAATATTTGTAAAATATAAATAAAAGAAATCTTCAAAAAATTGGACAATTCATTTTTGCGGAATTTTGCATGGTGGATTAATTTGCGCTATGACCGTTGCAAGAAAAATAAAATAAAAACAGCTAAACAAAAAAAAAAAAACACACAGCTAAAAGTCGGTAAACTAGGAGGTATTTAAAGAGACAACCAACCGCTTCCGGCGCTTCAATGTTCCTCACAAAGTAATTATAATAATCGACTTTGGCTTATAAAGTTTAAATAAGCCAAAACTTGCTTTCAACCAGACATTTTGGTAAAACTATACAAACACCGTGACAGCGAATTAACCCTACCCCTAACCCTAACCCTAACCCTAATCCTAACCCTAACGCTGTCACGGTGTTTGTATAATAATACCGACATTTTAAAGGTTTGAAAATCATATTCGAATTTCCCACGACCACCGTAAACATGTCGGACATTTTTGTTTTCATAGATTAAGAAAATGGTGGTGCCGTTGTTTTCTTCATTGACGTGATAAAAGCGATTTGGAAGCATTTAAATCGTTGGATAGAAATTGATTTAAGTCTAAGCAAAAGTCAAGCATTATAGCTCATTCGTGCTACTAAATCAAACATAAATAATTATGTTTTTATCAGAGATGAGCCAATAATCTGAAATATTTTTTTGGTACTCCCACTGAATTTGGACCAACCCAAACCAAGCTAGGGTTTTAAAAAATCGCTTGGTTCAAATTCTTATAGAAGTACCAATTTTTGTAATCGTATAATGATATAAACTTTTAATATTCAAATTATTGAATAATAAAACGCAAAAGGCAAGCCAGAGGAGGATCAGAATTAAAGTCAGCAGCAAACGAAGTTTGATCAGATTCGGTTTCTTATATTAAACTTCATCCGTAACTTTCAGCTAGAATTTCAGTCCCGAATTTATTTGTTAAAAGGAGATTTGTTAACTATCATAGTTAACAAATTCCCCTCGAAATGATAACATTATTATTATTATTTTAACACGGCTCGTGAAAAAATTTAGGGCACTTGTACAGTTTAACATCGCTAAGCAAATTTAGAAAGCCGTCCTTAACATGGGAGGGGTGTCTTGTTATACGAACGGAACTTTTGTAAAAGTGAAAACAATTTACAGTCAATTTGCTTGGAGATGCTGAACAGTGCCAAAATTAGTCCAAAACTTGTCAAATCAGACCTAAAACCGGATTTTTTTTTTTTTTAATATCAGGAACTGAATCTGACCGAACACCGTTTGCTGCTGACTAAGTCGTAAACGCGTGCCAAAAATGTGCGTGCTTGCACATACAACAATTGCTTAATATCCTAAAACTACTTATTTGCTGAAATTTTAAATTCGATATTCGTTTCCAGCATACCCGAAAACCTATAAATAAGTCGCCATTCTAAAGGAAAATGTTAAGATGGAAACTAACCCGGATGCTTTTATGGTTTACCATACAAAATATATCTCAACCCTAATGAGTTTTAAAATGAAACCGGAAAACGATTTTTTAATCTGTGTGTGTGTGTTAGAGAGAGAGTCCGAGTCCATTTATGTACGTTTTGTCAACATAAATAAATGGATGTTTTTTTAAGCAAATAGAAAGTTCAGTTGTAAAATTGTGTATTTTAATTAAGGAATATTTTTAGATTAGTATTTTTACTGTATTTTATTTTACCGTAAACAGAATTCGATTGTGTACGTTTTGAGCGTTCCAAATTCTCTTTAAAAGACGTTTGTCTTCTTTCTGATTTATTTGTTGCTTTAAAATGAAATCGTCACAACATATTTAATTGAAAAGTAAAAATATTAGCGGACCTGAACAAGAATCACCCCACCTAAGAACGGCTTTCAGAATAAATACCCCAAACCTCCTCATGTTAAGAACGGCTTTCGATACTTTTTTTTTTTTTTTGCGGTGGATTATTATTGATTGGACACTAATATATAGGCGGGTTAATTCTCGTTCAAGTCCGCCAAAATATTTATCAAGATTTAATTTCTTTTTTTTTTTTTTACCTATTATCCTTCCTTCCTTGTGTCTGATAAGTGTTAATCTAACTTTGGTTAGGTTACTTCATGGTTATTTTTTCTTTCTTCCTTATATTAAAGTTGGTACTTAAAACTATATCATAACAATTGTCAATCAATCACTGATTCTTTTTTTTTTTTTTTTAAATATGTCGTTTTACGCAAAAATAATATTACATACTTAATTGTCATGTCGAAAATAGTAATACATACAAAAATTACGAAAATTTATCGCGTAGAATTATTTATAGTTAAAAGTAATTTTTACAGAAAATTGGGTAAAATAGCATTTTTTCTTAGATGTTATAAAGTAGGCGATAAAGAATTCACAGACAGGGGAACATAACTAAAAACGCAAAATTTAGACTACACCGGAATGCATTCCGACATCTGTAACTTAGCGATATACTTTTTTTTTTTTTTTTTTTTTACTAAAACACAATAGTAGTTGTTCTACTCAACGAACTTTCGTAATTTTTGGATATATTACTATTTTCGATATGACAATTAAATACGTAATATTGTTTTTGCCTAAAACGACATATTTGAGAAAATCGACAATATTAACAAGCTCCTTTTATTTATTTATTTATTTTTTTTTTTTTTTTTAGATGAGGATAAATAATTGTTGTTATTTGGACTACCATTCTCATCTTTGTTCACGTTCAGGGTTCAGTTCGAAATTCCATACAGGTTGCTATGTTCGAAAAGATGTACCTGAAGAGATTGGAGGTTACATCGGTTGAAACGTTGAATACTACAACGACAATGAAATAGTCTAATAATCCACAATACTAAGCCCCCCCCAAAAAAAAAAGGTCGAATCTATATTCAATTACTTTCTTACATCTTAAATTCCATTGCAATTTTTAAAAAAATAAAATAAATTGACGCTTTTAATGAAAACAGAATTTGGGACGCTTAAATGGTACACAATGTGATGTGTACATTGCATTTTGCAACAACATAGATTAATATACCTGGCCTTTGGGTCGAGATCAAAGTGTAGTATCTGTTCTTCCGATGCTGCACTTCAATTTCTTGTTCTCTGTCAGTGGAGGAGAAGTCCTTCACGACAGAGACAATTTTAAATTTTTGTTCCTTTTCTACACGTTAAAAAACAACCCTGGTGTCTAACTCTGTCCCGTGGGGAGGCATTGTAAATAGGAACGATATAGATTCATACATTTCTTTGTTTCAGTAATTAATTAAAAGCAAATAGAATACCAAAGTTGTAAAATAAATAAATAAATTAAAGAAAAAAGGGAATCTTATTTCAATTAAGTGATGTTTCTAGATATTAATTTTAGCATTCAAAGTATTGCTGCTGTTTAAACTGGGGAAATTATTGTATAAAATGGTGTAGTTTGGGACGCTGAAAACGTACATAAGCTAAAATGTCAATTCTGCTATAACTTTACAAAGAAAACAGTTATTATTTTTATGAATAAATATTCAGAATACACAATAATAGTGATCATTGTTGAAATTAGTATAAAAACAAACAACCAGTGTGAATTACGTTATAATAATAGGTTTCTTTCGTGTAAACATTGCAATCATTTCCGAATAGAATATATACCTCACTTCATTGTGTTGTAAGTTCTCAAGGTAAAATAACTCAATAATAATGGATCATAAGAAAAAAATAAAAAATAGAGAGGGTGGTGTTTATATAGATCATACCCCTATGGTTGCCCATATTGGCTGGGCAAAATCTAGCAACGAGTTACGAAAACGATCGCAAGGTGATCGCACAAAATGAAACCAGAGTTCTTGAAACGAAAAAGAAGAAGAAAAAAAAACATCCTGGTTTATTTACATTGTATTTTTTAACCGATATATTTGCATCGTTGCTTTTTATTTTGTTTATTTTTTTTTTCTAGTGTTACTTTTTTATGTTGTTCGGTTACGCGAACAGTATTTGTTTTTGTAAATTGTTGCATTTTTTTTTCCTCGCAAATAAATACAATATTAAAAAAAAAAAAAAAAAAAAAATACAAAGCAACAATGTAAATAAATAAGTGGTTTGCTGTTTCGGGAATCCCGAGTTTACTTTTGTGTGGTCGCCTTTCTTTTATGCTTGTAACTCGTTGCCGGATTGTACAGAACCAATATCATCCGCCATGGGGTCCGATCTATATAAGCACCGTTTATCTCACTCTTACCTGATAGTGTGTCAGGTTCCAAGCCAGAGGCGACATCCAAACCACAAATCACAAAATAGTCAGCGAATCTATAAGAAGGTCCCTGGCTAGACATTGTCCTCCCTCCCAAAGATGGAGATGTTTTTTTCAATGCGACTGGAACCACAAGAGTTCCGTCACATTAAAAATATTAATAATAATAACAATGGTAATCCTTAATGTTTGTTATTTTGGGGGAGGGAGGGTCTAGGTTGTTTTTACCTTTGGGTACTCCTCCCGATACATTCATACACAACACATTCATACACAGAAAAAAAAACACTCATAAACTTAGGAGTCAGTGGTTGCCGCTCGAACCTTCCTCCCACTTCTTTATTCAATCTGTTGGTTTCTACTACTCACCCTTAACTTTTTCCCTCTCTCTATAAAGGTTATATTCCCTCCTTATACTAACTCTAATCTCCGTTTCCTCCTTCTCTGTTATCTTCGTAAACTCCTCCCCATCGTTCTCTCTCTGTCTAACCTTCTTTTCCTCTCATTCTTTCTCTCACATCACTATACTCACTCTTATACAAACTTTAATCTCCCCTTCTCTCTCAATAATATCCTCTTAAACTCTAATCTTCTCACTTCTCTCTCTAAACAATATATTCGCTCCTTATACCACGTCTAATCTCCTCTCCCTCTCTTCAATACTTACATTCGTGTAAAACTACGCGTTTTTATACTTAAAATTTAATTCTCTTTACTAGTTTATCTTTTTAACAATAAAAATATCGTAGTATTTGTGGCGTTTGTTATGAAATTGAACCTTTTTTTATTTTTAGTTTTAAAAATCGTCTTTATCTGAAATTTTTTTAAATATAAAGCTAGTCATTTTTCATTCGTTCTTTCCTGTCATTTTTTCGTTCATTCATTTCAAATTTTAAGTTTATTATTGTTTCTATTTTTATCTTTTTTTTTTCTTCTTGTTTCTCTCTTTGGCTATTATTCTCTCTCTCCGTCTTCGACCCTTTCTCCCTCACTCTGTCTATTTATCTTCCCTTTTCTCTCCCTTAGTTTTTTTTTCTCTTTTCACCCTCGCCTATTTTCATCCCCTCCTCCCCTCAGCTATCTCCTTCGCCTTTTCTCTTCACTCCTCCCTCTCTCTCTCTCTCTCTCTCTCTCTCTCTCTCTCTCTCTCTCTCTCTCTCTTCCCTACTCTCTGTACGTTATCACATATCAGTTATTGTTATCTTTACTTCCTTCCATATTATCCATCTATCTATTTATCTAAATATCTCTTCGCCCCCTCTCTCTGTCTCTCGCTCTCTCTCTCTCTTTATTTATTTATTTTCGTCCTCTTTATCTCTCTTTTTCTTTCTCATCCTTTTTTCTCCCCAGGCTCCAACTTTCATATAAAATCCGCCTCCCACTCTTCCAATCACATGAAACAATATCAACAGCAAGTCGTTACAGCAACGGGCGAAATATTTTCTTTATTATTATCAAATTAATCAGCTTTCTTTTTAAAAATCAAAAGCACTACATAAATTATGTAGTACATAATTTCTTCATTCTCAAACGTTACGCTCCACATTTTTATATTTGTCAAACGATTTTTAATTACACCGTAAACTGAATTTCGTTGATAGTTTATTAGGTGCTTTTTCGTTATTAGAGCGAAATTCGAAAACCGAAATACATATTGACTTTCAAGTAAAATGAGTGGTATCTACTTAATTGACATGTCGCAGTAATGAATATATCCAAAACTTACGAAAACCGATGAGATGAGCTACAAAATTAATTATTAATGAAAACAGGATAGTCTTGACTAATCGTTCACTTTCTGTATAATTCGGACCAACGAAATATTTGAACGTTGATTTAAGATATTGAAACATTGAACCGGAAATTGAAAATGAAACAAAACATTCTTATTTATTTTTAGTTTATAATTTTTTTTATTATTATTATTTTGCAGCATTTATCTTTTTTTTTTTTAATAAAAGTAAATAACCCTACCAAAATACGAGTGCTTCTACACTTTATTGCCGAAATTGGAGACGCCATTTTATTTCACGCACCTGCTGTCCAAATTTGGGGGAGAAATCATTAAACTATGGCCGAACCATGAAATAAATAACAAAAAAATTAAACTTCCGGAAAGAACTATGAAAAAAGGAAATAAAGAAAGTGAAAGAGAACATATATCCGTAATTGTTTAATTGGAAATGTTTCGATTTAATTAATGAGAACGGGAAAGTTTTTCATGGAACATTTTTTTTTTAATAATAATAATAAAAAAAAAAATAAAAATAAAAAAACAGAAAATGAAATGACATATTCATAATGGTTTAAACTGGGCGAGCGCGAGCGCCATTTGAAAATCAAAACAAAACCAAAACATTTATTGTATAAAAATTTATCAAAATATAATTCGAAAAACATTTATTGAAAAGTTTGTGTAAAAAAATATAATTTTAATAAAACGATTTTGTAATGAAAGCAACATTGGATTTTTATAAAATAGTTTTTTTGTTTGTTTATTTTTTGTTTGTGATCCCCCCCCCCGAACAAATAAATAATTTTATACATTTTTTTTAAATTAAAGCAACTTTGAAGGGTCAATATAATAAATGTTAATTTTAGGTAAATTTATTCTTTCCCTTTCCGAGGAAGCAATCGTTCGCC
Organism: Euprymna scolopes; assembly: GCF_053919585.1. NCBI lineage: Eukaryota > Metazoa > Mollusca > Cephalopoda > Sepiida > Sepiolidae > Euprymna > Euprymna scolopes. The sequence goes on from NC_136500.1 coordinate 83,289,537, forward strand.
AGTTTAATTTTTTGTTATTTATTTCATGCTTCGGCCATACTTTATAATATAATGATTTCTCCCCTGGATTTGGACAGCAGGTGCGTGAAATAAAATGGCGTCTTCAATTTCGCCATTAAAGTGTAGAAGCACCAAAATATGGAACTAAATCTCTAACCACTTGTAGCCAGAAACATTTACTAAAGCAGAGCAGCAGCAGCACGTGCACCCCCCCCCCCCTCAGTTGTAATTTACCAAAGCAAACACTAACTCTAATGCCTCTTGCAATGCGTCGGACAACTTTTGTGAATGATGTATAATGAATTCATGCGGAATGAAGAAATGACAATGTTACGACTTCGCCATGTGGAGAGAGGAGGAGGAGAGTTCTAATGCTCTGCTCGATAGCATGCATTTATTCTCAGTATTTACAAGGGAGTGTCACCACTTATCAAGGCCCGAAGGCGACTCGATGGTAAAGATTAATAAATGCAAGGTGGATGGGCAGACCAGTACGAGAGTGCCCACCCCCTAAAAATGTGTATTTTTCACCTTTTTTTTTTTAAGTTCTTTTTTTTTTCGACAATTATCATAGATTTAAGTATCATATTAGCAGGAAAATTAAAAAAAAAAAAAAAAAATTTAATGACTTGTTATAACGTGCGGTATTTTTTTACGACCTGCCCCAGCGTAGTATAAACAACCCCAATCTCCCCATGTTAAGAACGGCTTTAGGAATAAACACCCTCAACCTCGAAAGTCGTTCTTAACATGGGGAGATTGGGGGTGTTTATTCCGAAAGCCGTTTTGTTTTCTTAATATGGGGAGGTTGGGGGTGTTTATACTATGCTGGGGCAGGTTACAAAAAATACCTAATGTCATGTTAAGGGGGGGGTAATCAGATAGGATGGCTGTGATAAAGAAAGGATGAGAGAAAAAAACAAGAGCTAAAGAATAAAGGCTTCTTTTACAAAACACGCCATAACTCTTCCTCACTTCCAACTTGTTCAAGGGACTTAACTAACACAAGATCTTTCTCTAATTGAGAATGAGCTCACCTAATTATTTTATTTATTTATATTTTATTAGTAGTATTTATTGTTTGTGGGAGAATATAGTATTATTAGTGTAATAGTGTGGTGGGCTCTATAGCCCCAGTCTCTGTGGAGCCTTTATACATCTGTGGGATCATCTTGGTAGATATACATTAGTACACTGCATGGTATGTGTATTTGATACCTGGCCCTCAGACCCCTTCCTCTGGCTAAGGTCTGAGGATGACCTGCTCTGAGGTGTGTGTGGTGTTGGGGTACTGCTGATGTGCAGTTCCCTTTGTGATGCACTTCAGATGCATGCGGTTGGTCAGATCTGCCCTCAAGTATCAAGCTTCTTTTAGCTGGTCTGATGAATTGTCTATTCTTTTGGTAGTTGATATCACTTTGTGACCCGACTATGTGTGATATTGGTGTTGCAGCAGGATGCTGAATGATTCCAGGTTCCCACAGCTTTATTTTCTCATGCTGGACATCGATTGTCTGCCCCGCATGTAGAGGTGGGTGTTGTCTGTTATTCTGCTTGTTATAACAGTTCTTTGATCCCTCTTTGTATTGCTGTAGTGTTATTCTTGTCTGCTCATCGCCAAATTGCTGCTTGGATATTTGTGGTGTCCATATTTGTCGGCCATTGAGTATTTCTACTAGAGAATTGATGTTTGCAGACATGGGTGTGGCTCTATATGCCATCATTGCTAGATAACTGTCTTGTCCGGTTTCTCGTGCCTTTAGCAGTTTTCTTGCATATTCAAACCATCCTCTCTGCAAATCCATTAGATATCGGGTAATGTGGAGATAATGTCTTGTGCAGAAAGTTTTATGATCTGGAAAAAAAAAATGTAAATTTCATGCTTGTGGGCCATTGTCTAAATATAAAATTTCTGGTTACGCCTTGTTCCTCAAATATTGCCTTTATATTTTTTATGAGAGCTGCCGCTAAGGTGAAGTGGAGGCGTTGTATGAATGGATTTCGACTGTACTTGCCCACTACAAGTAGATATTCCCTTCCAGCCATAGAAAACAAATCCGTGCTGACATATTATAAAGGGTAGCTAGGGGTTTCATGCTGGTGCATCGATTCATCAGGGATACTTGTCTGATATTTTTGGCAGGTGTGACAATAAAGCACTCTATCTTCAATGTCTTTATTTATCCCTACCTAGTATATAACTGACCGGGCTCTTAGTCTGGTTTTCTCAACCCTTTGATGTGATGCATGAAGTTCTTCCAATATACCTCTTTGTAGGGAGGCTGGTATTATGATTTTATTTCTCTTTAGCAAAATACCATCTTGAATCCCAATCTCATCTGTAAAGTTACAAAACGGTAAGTGGCAACTTGGGCAGCCAGTTCGATTTAAAGGTCACCCAGAGACACTACCATATTCGCAAATTCTTTTAATAATATAATATATTTATTTACAGAAACATGAAAAAAAAACAATGAATGTGCCATATTTTTTATAGTTTTAACAGTTTCAGAAAGGTGAATGTGCAACAGAAAATAGTTTAACATTTATTTGTTACATATTTGTTTTTGACAACTTTTTTTAATCTATATGTATAGTAAACCCCCCCCCCCATTTCTACTGCTGCTAATAAAAACCTCTCCATTTGACCATTTCTTTGTTATTCCCTTGTGTCTTTTTCCCTTCTCTTAAAGAATTGCCAATATAGTAAACTTTTCAATATTTTACGATTGTCTTACATAACTTCATATTGAACACATTCCTTCGATATTCAACCACTGTCTTTATTTCCGGGACAACCATGACAAGGAAACCATTCTAACAGCGATACCCCACCTCCCTCCCTCTTTCTTCTAATCTTTACTTTTCAATAAATTTGTGGCGATCACATATATTACTAAAGCCATTGCTTGTAGTCTACGTCTTGACACGCCATAGGAAGTAAACAATGTTAGTCAATTTGGTGACCCGACCCAATTACATTCCAGGATTTCTTGTTTGTTTCATTTCAATATTATCTTTAAATGTAATGAATATGAATATTAATAAATTAATTTTTTCTTCTTTTGAACAAACATGTTTATTTACTTTTATGAATCTTTGATATAATTGTTTTCCAAATAAATAGGTATATATAGCGACGGACAAAATGGAGGCGGGTTGTAAGGTTTGTTTTGACGGAGCATCTCCTTAAAATTCTACCAAAAGTCAAGTAATTATCTAATCAATATGAAATTTCTACTGATTATTAAGTGAAGAATGAACTTTATAAAGGTGTAAATTGTTTTCATAATCGACGTGTATACATATATATATATACATATATATATATATATATATATATATATATATATATATATATATATATCAAAAATGGTAATTAGTAAAAACATGAAGAGAGTGCTCAATACTATTGCAGAGCAAATATATATATTTTTTTTACCGTTTTATCTGCTTTGCTACATGTTTCGATTATCGAATCATTGATATGATTCGGTAACCGAAACATGTATAACTAAGCAGATAAAACGGTAATATATATATATATATATATATATATATATATATATATATATATATTCTGTGTGTCTGTCTGTGTACATTTCCCTACGCAATAACTCTGTCGATTTTGGGAAATTTTTTGTAATCTGTTTCCGGCCAGATATTTTGCTGTTAAGGAGTCAAAGTTTAACGATTTGACCTTTGAGAACTCTAGAAAACTCCTCTGCCAATTTTGGGTATAAACACTTGAAATTTTAGATATAGGTTCCTTGGACATGGATCTAACTTAATAACTTGATTTGAGCCCAAAACAATAAATTTTAAGGGGTCATAATAGGGGTCAAAGTTAAAAAGAATTGACCGTTTTTTTTTTTTTTTTTTTTTTTTTTGCTCAACATATACCTCCAAACACCCGGGCTGAAATGCTAGTATATATATAAAGGCAATAGGAATGAAAAGTTTACCTGATAAAAGCAAGTGTAAACAAATACACAAATACAAATATTAGTATTTATATAGTAATACCAAAAGCTCAATACAAACACAACAGGGAGTAGAGCTTGTCATAAGGAAAAGAAATCAGAATGTAAATTAAAATTTACAAAGAAATTTATTGTTTGACAGAATACTTCAAAAACAATTTTCAAGAAATCCTTATTTCGCAGAGTTTCAAAGAATGGTATTCTTCTCTTCAGAGGAAAGAAAGCCATTAGCAAATTATTATTATAGCCGAGCTAAGAATTTACTGCTTATGGCATTAAATGAAACAACATTTTATGATGGTTAGTCATAAAATGCAAAAAAAAATGTTCATGTTGGTTAAAACATGTGAAAATGGGGAATGAGTTGGTTAGATTTAAGTGACTGAAATTTAAGATCTAACCTCCCGATTTTTTTACATTCTCGGTAATTGCAAGCAGATTTTTATATTCCTTTAAGCTACATTGAATTTCTTTTCCAATCGGATTGTTTTCACTCTACAATTTGTTTCGGCTGACATTGAAATTCTGACTGTTTTTAAAGAAAAGAAACTTTCTTCACTTCTTGGATTTACCATCGAGTGAGTCTTTATGCATTCTGGGCCTTCTATATTCATATACAGTTTTCTTCCTAATTTTCACAGGGTGACATGATGGGGCTAAAATTCTCAGGGCATTGAAAGCTGACTGTCAAATAATTTCTTCAGTCAGGAGGATTATTATTGAGTCGGAATATGAATACGGTGAAAGTCAAAGTTCAAATCAACCAAATGCACATGACAATGCCAGTTTCAAAATTATTTAGATTGAGGTGGCAGCCATTAAAACACCACATAAGATATTTAAAAGGAGAGAACCTTGAAAGAAATAGAGAATAAAAATGAATTCATCACCAACCTTTTCACTGGGTTATATCCACAGGAAAAATACTAATTCACATATGATGACCTCATGCCATCCGTGGCTTTCACCTGTTTTCTTTCCTTTTTCCTTTTTTTTTATTGTGCTCTTTTTCCTTACAAAAGAAGGAAACCCACGAATTGCAAAAATTTGAGGCTCTGTGCCTCATTTGGTTAAGTTGAATCCATGGCTTGCAAAAATTTAAGTAAGATCCACACCTCATAAAAACTCGACAATCTCGTGTTGGAGGGTGCCCTCTTGGAGAGATGTGTACTTCATGAAGTTCATCATTTTGTTTCCATTCGAAATAAAATATCTCCATTTCTCTCTGTTACTTCTGCGAGTTACTCCAATCTTAAGACCTTGTGTCATCCAATTCAGAAGCCAGAAAGTTCAATTATTCATAAGATTCTCGTCCAGACAGTTGATTCATTTAAAAATTCTCTTGTTACATTTCTCGGATTTGCTTTTCCTGTCTATCAGACATTACACATTTCGATGTGATTAACTTCTGCTACTTTTTTTACCTTAGGTGACGACAACACAAAGGGCCTTCCTTTCATTTCCACTATCACTGCAGAAGTGATTTCTCTAACACCTGCCGAGTCTCTGTGCAAACCTCTGCCCATATCTTAAATGAAAAGTGTTAATTTTATTGACCAAACTTGATCGCCTGATTTTAACGTTTCCACAGATTCCATCTACTTACATGATGAAGTGAAATAACAGAATTGCAAGGTGATCTGGTGACGCCTAACATTAGGTATGTCGCAATATATATATATATATATATATATATATATATATATATATATATATATATATATACCTCTGGCTTTTTACCACTAGGCCATCGCGATAATCACGTTGCAAATGCTTTTAAATACAAGGGAAATACATTCTGTATTTATTTGTAAATATAAGGAATGAAATTCAAAACGGTGTTCCAATCTCATAAAGGAAGTGAACTCTGCAGCTTATTCCTAGCAACTCAAGGTTGTGGAAATATTCTGTCTACCAACACAAAGATGGCAGCTATATATATATATATATATATATATATATATATATATATATATATATATATATTATATATATACCGTCACTGGATTATTTATCTTCCACCAGACTATCCATTCATGTGTAATCACCTTTTTCTTCACCATATTCCCTCTGCTTCACTTTTTTTTGTTTTCAAGTAAGATCTTTGACTTACTTGTTGTTTCATCAAATACTTTTGCATGCAAAATCCGATCCCGCATTTTGCTAACTCCTACCCTCTGATGAGAAGGAAAGTATTTCTTCGAAACTCTGCGGATTAAGGACTATCCACTTATCTAGTGTTTCCTTTTCAGATTAAATATGTTTTTAATTCATTTCAAAGTGTTTTTTAACATGTTTCATTAACTGTTTGCTCGTACTATAAGCTCTATTTCCTATTTGGTTTTATCGAGCTTTTACATCTGGCTGAGATAATTTTATAAACATTAATTCTTTAATATTTATAATATACTTTAATTTTACCATCTTGGATCATTTTGGTAAATTTAATTGTAATTTTCATTATATATATATATATATATATATATATATATATATATATATATATATATATATATATATATATATATATATATATATATATATTAATAACTATGGCTGTTAATATTTTAAAGTGATTTTTAGACTGCTCTGTACATTAGAGAAAATGCTTTGTCATGATAAGTTTTGGCACAGGATTCGTTCTCCAATTAATCTGCATGCAATGACAGCAGCACTGGTCTGGGATGAAAATATTGGTAAAATATTGAAAGTATACACACACACACACACACAAATATATATTTACAAGAAAATCGCCGCTTATCAAGGCCCAAAGGCTACTTGAGAATAAGGGTTAATAAATGGAAGGTGTTAGTGTCGTAATCGTTGGTTATTTAGGGAGACGGCTCAACAAGAACTTGTTTACATTGGACTTGAAGGCTACCATATAACTGAAAATCCCTGTTACATTAACACATGTTCAGAAATATAACTTGTTCTTTTGTTAAAAAGAGAAAAATTAATCCCTTTGTAAGAAAAGAACCCGGATGTCGGCAATGGAAGAAAAAAAGCTTATTCTTCTTGCTATGTGTTACATATTTGCTACTTTTTTTTTCTTTTTTTTTTTTTTCTTGCGTTAGTGAAAAGCTGTAAAAAGTTAATGCCGTGTCGTCTGATTGGTGAACCATTACCAAAATCTGCTCAATATAATAACTCTTAAAAGAAATGGATGCAAAATGTTTGTGACTACTTCACATCAGTCCAGGTTATAAGCGTTCTTTATACGTCTCTAAAGATCTTAGATTTACTGACAAGCAAATTGGGATAATCTAAAAGCTGGTAATAATCCAAAATCTCATCAATGTAATCATAATAACTTTTGCCAGGATTCACATGGGATAACTTATCCTTCTGCCATTGCAAATTATGGATTCTTTAGTGATGTTAATACTAGCAGAACATCTTTTTGTATACAAGTTGAAGAACCTGTCCACTTTGGATAATCTTTAGTACACGATGTCCAAAAAGTCACTGAAGGGTTAAAAATCTTTGTCATTTTACCTTTAATGATTTTTTTTATTTTCTATTTCAGATATTTTACAGATAAAATTTTGGAAATTAATTATGAATAAGTATAGCATTGAACAACGTACACAAGTTGTGAAATTGTTTTACCAAGATCAGGGGTCAATTGTTTTAACTCAAAGGGCTTATCGACAGCATTTTCTTGTAAGGAGGTATTTTGTTGAGATAAGTGTTTTCAATTTTAATCATACTTTTTATTTTTAGATTCAAATATTAATAACTCCATTTTATTTCAGTATTTAATTTATGTAACTTTCGGAAGAACCCCCCCCCCCATACGCTTTTCCTTTTTATCGTAAATTTCTTATAACGTGACTAGCTAAAGTTCAGAATAAAATCACGCTTTCTTTTAAAAAATTTATTGATTCAGATAAAACAATCAGAGACGTTTCCTCTGTCTCGTCAAGCCATACAGGCATTTGAGGGACTGAAAAAAAAAATATTGCAAAATCAGCAATTACAACAATAGACCAGAATTTTCCTCTGGCTGTTGAAATGGATGCGTCAGACTGTGATATTGCTGTTTCTTTGACACAAGCTAATCGTCCTGTAGCCTTTTTTCAAGGACCCTCTCACAGGCTGAACGACGACACCCTGCAATTGAAAAGGAAGCATATGCCATAGTCGAGGCATTAAGAAAATGGCAGCACTACTTGATTGGATGCCACTTTAAACTTATTACTGACCAAAAATCAGTTACTTTTATGTTTAACTCTAAGGCTGCAAGCAAAATAAAGAATGAGAAAATAGCAAGGTGGAGAATTGAACTATCTTGTTTCTTTTTTGACGTCAGTTACCAACCCAACAAGGAGAACTTAACAGCTGATACATTATCAAGAGTATGCAGTATGGCATCAAGTGAGGATGAACTCTGAACACTAGATAACAATCTCTGTCACCCAGGCATTACTCGAATTACTCATGCTGTAAGGCGTAGAAACTCTCTTTTCTCGGTGAAGGGGGTAAAAAGAATTACAAATTCCTGCCGAATGCATGCTGAAATAAAGCCTCGATTTTATAAACCCAAAACTGGCGTTTTAATAAAAGCAACACAACCACTCAAAAGACTAAATCTTGATTTTAAACAACCGCTACCAAGCAAACAAGGAACCGATATATATATATATACTGTTGTGGACGAATATTCACGGTTTCCTTCTGCCTTCCCTTGTTCAGACATATCGGCTACTGCAATTATGCAATGCCTCTGTTCATTATTCACTGTCTTTGGAGTTCCTGCCTATATATATTTGGACTGAGTGGCTTCTTCATGTCAAAGCAGCTTCGACAATTTCTACAGGAACGAGGAGTAGCCATAAGCCAGACAACTCCATACAATCCAAAGGGTAATTGCCAATGCGAAAGACATAACAGCATTATTTGGAAGACAGTTCAATTAGTGGATATTAGATTGATAATTTGAAAATCCCCTTCCTGTCGCATTATATGCCATATGATCCCTATTGTGTACTGCCATGAATGCTCCTGACACAACGGCTAATGATTGCGGCTGTTGGGGCTCCTTCAGACACTTTGGATGGGCCAACACCTAGATCACTGACAGATGAAGGACTAGCACCGGAAAAATGTGTTCATCTAGGGACCGACTCTGACGTGGGATGGTCGGCTCTTCTGAGAAAGAAACATTTCGGAGCAAGGTATTTTAGGGCCCACAGACAGGCTCACACTGAAGAGCCTAGTACTCCAACCCTGAATCATGGATTGCCGAAGCGGTCACTATGATCTCGTAGGGAACCTGGGCATTTTAGGGACTTTCTACCCTATGAGTGAGAAATTTGGTGGGGGAGAATGTTGTGAATATGGATTATCTCCCTTGATAATCCAAGACTATAAAAGCTGTGCATTTCCACTTGTCGAGTAGACAAGTAGTTGAATTCTTAATTGAATAATAAAGATTACTAGATGGAAGCTTATCGTTCTGTTTTCATTACAATATCATCAAAAAGAAAGAATCTATTTAAGTTCAAAACCTTTCAGCGACTTTTGGAACACCCTGTAAGATAAAAAAAAACAAAGTCTCATTCTAACATTTAGAATAACTTTATTGATTATCTTTGTTAGTATACTTGTAAGAAAAAGGAGAAGGTGAGTCATGGGAAAAGTTTATGCGTGTGGATGTAGACAAAAGATTAGAGACAGTACAGTAGAAAAATAAGAGTTCATGCGTGTACTGTATTGAAGTCTGATTGTTATGTTGGATTATTTGTCTCCTCATATGTTAGTAACCAGGGCCAAAGACCCGGGTGTTGTATCCCACGAGAGTAGTTTGGGGGTTGATGCAAGCCATGTGAGGTTGTTACCAGTACCCCGTCCTGGCCAAGAAAGAGAGAGTGATAATTGTCAAGGCAGTAGCTAGTAATAACCAAGGTGAGGGTCCAAACTTTTGTAGCAAAAATTTTGTAAAATATAATATTTGTTTCATTTCGTTTTAGTAAAATCTTGTTTCATTCATTTTTTTTATAATTAGGACAACCTAAAAATTGTAATTTAGTGCTCATTGAATGTTCTTATTCCATTTCCGACCAGTTTTGGCAAATAACAAATAGGATCCTGAATAGAAGTGTGCGTTCTATCCCAACCATTATCAATGGACCAGAGGTCATCTCGTCAGCGTCAGACAAGGCCAAACTATTTGCAAAGAACTTTGCAGCTAATTCTACCCTATGCGACGAAGGCCATCAACTCCCCATATTTCCTCCTATAACACAGAACAAGCTAGGTAACATACAAATATCCGTGCATGAGGTCGCCAAACTAATCAAGAACCTTGATTCCAGTAAAGCAACTGGCCCTGATGGCATCCCAATTATAGTGTTAAAAAAGCTGCAATCAGAACTTGCTCCCATACTTACGAAACTGTTTAAGCGCTGCCTTAAGGAGAAGTGCTTTCCAACTCCCAGGAATACCTCATCAGTTTGCCCTGTATTTAAGAATTCAGGTGATAAGTCATCTCCCTCTCAGTACAGACCAATAAGTCTCCTGTGTGTTATGAGTAAGTTGCTGGAATCCATATTAAATAGAGAAATAGTCAACCACCTCAGCAGGAACAACCTTCTTAGTGACACACAATATGGTTTACGCTCTGCAAGATCTACCACAGATGTGCTGACGGTTATATCCCACAGGATTAGTGAATCTCTTAACAAAGGCTTCCTTTCTAGGGCAATTGCTCTTGACATATCAAAAGCCTTCAACAAGGTATGGCATAAGGGTCTACTTCACAAGATTTCCAGCTACGGTATAACTGGAAATGTTTTCTCAATCATTAAATCATTTCTCTCCGATAGGCTCATAAGAGTAGTGGTAGATGGACAAAAATCGGAAGCCTGCAATATAAATGCTGGAGTCCCTCAGGGGTCAATCCTGGGCCCAACTCTCTTCCTGATCTACATCAATGACCTCCCTAAACACATACTTAAATCATTCGTTGACATCTATGCTGATGACACGACCATCTACAGCAATACATCAAAGGCTGTAAATGACAAAGTTCTCTCTGATTCTCTCTCCTCTGATCTCGAGCGCGTGGTTCAGTGGGGGAAGACGTGGCTGGTTACCTTTAATGCATCCAAAACCAAACTCCTATCCTTACATCATCAATGCTCTGATCCCCATCTGGCATCAATTGGAATGGATGGCTCTCGTCTGGGTGAGGCCCCGTGTTTTGACCAGCTTCTGGGTTTGACCTTTACTCCTGATCTGAAATGGAGCACGTACATCAAGTCTGTTGCCAAGGTCGCTGGAAAGATGGTGGGATCCTTCTACCGCTCCAGAAGATATCTCACTACTGATGCAATTCTCTATCTATATAAAAGCCAAGTACGTCCAAGGATGGAATACTGTTGCCATATCTGGGCAGGAGCTGCTAAAAACAGCCTATCCAGCCTTGACAGGGTACAAAATAGACTTTGTGGCTTAGTGGGGGATGTCCTTTTCTCTACCCTGCAACCTCTCTCCCACAGAAGAGACATTGCGAGCCTATTCTTGTTTTATCGTTATTTCCATGGTAGGTGCTCGTCTGAACTCCAATCTCTGGTCCACCCTCGCCAATCTTTCACGAAAAAAAACCCGTCTAACTGAATCCACTGTGAAAAATTTCCCCCACTCTTTATCTGTGCCTAAATCAAAACGCGGATTCCATGAACAAAGCTTCTTTCTTAGAACTGCACGCCTGTGGAACTCTGTTCCGTCTGCCTGCTTCCCACCGGACTACAACTTAGAGGTTTTCAAGCCCAACGTTAACAAATTCCTAATGAACCGCCCCCTTAAGTAAACACTTCATCAAATCTCCACACTAACGTAATGTACTTGCAATAACCCTTATTCCTGAGTGGCTTCTGGACCTTGATAAGTGGTGATCACTGTGTAAAAAAAAAAAAAAAAAACATTTTAATATTTTGATTGATTGATGAATTTTTTTATAATTACTTTGTCAAATTACTCAACCTTATTAACAAATGCAATTTTTGGGTTGCCCTAATCATAACTTTTTATCTTTCATACTTTATAGTAGTTGGAGACAGGTCCCAGCCCTGTGAAAAGTGTTGTCAGTCTGAGAGCCAGAACAGGAGAGAGAGAGAGAGAGAGTGAGAGAGAGAGAGAGAGAGAGAGAGAGAGAGAGAGAGAGAAGAAAAGAGTTACCAGGGAAGGAGTTAACCTTTATGACTGTCACTTGTTCAGCTCATCAGAAAGATGATGTCTGATTAGTGCTAGTAGTCAAAAAGGAAGTTGGCTGCTAGCACCCAATCAACACTGAGTTTAAAAACCAAAGATTTTCACAGTCTGAAACCACTAAATGTTGCTGACGCTACTATTACATATATATATATATATATATATATATATATATATATATATATATATATATATATATATATATATACATATATGTATGTATGTATGTATATATGTAGTCTGTTTATTAGACAAACATTATTGGTTACATATGTGCATACATGTTTCAGTGGAGTCCCAATTCAGAGACAACACTTCATCAGACCAAAAAAGAATCAATTCTTTTTTAGTCTGATGAAGTGTTGTCTCTGAATTGGGACTCCACTGAAACATGTATGCACATATGTAACCAATAATGTTTGTCTAATAAACAGACTACATACCAGCTTCGTCTTGCATTGAGCACTCTTTAATAATCATGCGAGTTTCATTGGATTTACATCTAAGAAATCAATCATTGCAACCGGTATATATATATATATATATATATATATATATATATATATATATATATATATATATATATATATACTAGCAAAAGTATCCGTCATTGACTGGGTTCAAAAACAGCCTACAAAAAATGGGCTATGATTTATGAAAGTATGATAGGTTATGAAAAGGAAGAGTTGTAAAGAGAGAGCTTCGAATTTGGGGGTATCAAAACCAAAGCAAAATATGATGAAAGTAAAAATAAAATAGGTAAACCCCATAATTTATTATACCATACCTGTTCAGACTGAAACGCTTATCACAATATTCTGTGGATCTATATTAAAAAACCTTGTTAAACTTTGTGACATATTTACATTTTATGGAGGTCATGCGCGAACGAACACCCCCATAATTTTATTATACCATATTTCTTCAAACTGAAACATAATTATCAAAGTATATTTACGCAGATAGATATGAAAAGTCTTTATTAAAGTTTGTGCCTATATCCATTCTATGGAGACCAGGCGCGAACTCAGACCCCACAATTTTATTATACCATCCCTATTTAAGTTAAAACATACTTAATAAAGTATTATTTTGTACATCTATATCAAAAACACTTGTAAACGTTTTTTTTATTTTTAAATTTTTTATTTCCATACTTTGTGGACCAGGCGCATACGCAGAACCCACAATTTTAATGAATCATCATTATGCCAGATCAAACATACCCATTCCTGTGTCTCGATACATCTTCTATTATTATATGTGATCAGTTTTCTATAATAGTCAACCATATAGGAGCCTATTCGTGACCAGACACACACAGAGACGTTCAGCTTTATATTATAGGATATATATATATATATATATATATATATATATATATATATATATATATATATATATATATAAATAAATGGAGAGTTAAAGGAAGAGAATTAGATCAATTCTTTAAGAGGAGACTTATCGGGATAATGCAAGGTTCAAGAAATTGTTTTGGAGCTTATAGAAATCAATTTAGTTCCCCCAAACACCCTCAATATTTTATTTCACTCCTAATGTAACAATCGCTAGATGTCATATTCCTAGTATGTTACCTAGTATCTTCTCTCCTCTTCTGATGACAAGCATTAGGCTCCAAAATACCATGTTATAAGGAGTTCTCACTTATCCTACACCCGAATTGATGTATACTTTTATTGAATAAATCTCTCTATATATATTGCTATATAGTTTTATATCGTCATTTTCTTTCTTTATTGATGTATATATATATATATATATATATATATATATATATATATATATAAAACTAAAGTATCATTTGTGTTATATATTATGGAACTTTGCTACATCAAACTGTTGCATATTAGAAAACCTGTAGCAAGCATAAATAAACTAAAGATTTGTTTTATCTTGAAAATCAATATCTATCCTAAACGATTTGACCTCATACTGACCAATCAGCTTGCAGAGCATATTGATTCTCTCTATCCCTTAAGGAACTTCTTTAACTCCTTTGTGAATCATGGTCGGCCAGCAGAGAGAACCCAGCAAGCATCTTTCTCTCTCCTGTCCTTGTCCACTGGACACTTCAGCATCGACAATCGTTTCAAACCTTCTTTTTGCCTCACTTGGACACTTCAACTTTCTGCCGTGGAAATAAATGCTTTTTGTTGTTTTGTTCAAAAAAAAATTTTTTTTTTTTTTTGCTCCATGCTGTTTTTATACTATTATATTTATAGAGGTCCATCTCGAATCCCTAAAACCTTACATCAAGAGCAATTAAATTTCAACAAAGTCATACCGAATACATGATAACTAGGGCTAGGACAACAGAATATTCTTATCATTGTTTTGACTCTCGAGTATATATCCGACACAATTAGACACAGTTGATCAACCAAGAACCACATCACTCTATGTAAAAACATATAAGATATCAGTGAATATATACTCGAGAGTGAAAACAATGAAGAGAATATTCCGTTGTCCTAGCCCTAATGATAACCCAGATCTGTAAAACAGAATCGTTACCAGAGTTGAATGAAAGATGAGTGATGTAAAGTTGAAGCAAGGGGCAAATGTTAAACGCCATAGACAAAACAAGAGTCGAATAATATGAGTATATGACGAATGACGTCACGCTTTCGGATGGAGAAAAAAACTAAGGAAGTCATGCAAACGAAACACGAGGAAACAATGTAGAAATAATCTTATTGGAATGTTGCATCGAGTCTCTGCTGCGTCACAAATTTTGTTAAGTAAGAAAATTAAGTTTAAGAAGTAAATAACTATTAAGATACCATTAGTCACTCTCTCTCCATAAGTAAATTCACTCCAAATAAAACCCTGAAGAAAACTCAGTGAACGTCTCCTTGTGTCATCTTTCTTCATTGAAAAGAAGCGATAATGAAGAGAATAAAAAATATCCATATAAATATCTCATGTATATATTAAAACTTTTATTTGGTTTGTTGAAATTCATTAATGAAAATTTTACGTAACTATGCTGATGATTCATAGAGACAACAAAACATGTGTCTGTATATATAAGTTACTTTGTGTGTGTATGTGTGTGCGTTCCTTCTTCACATTTTCTTAGATATATTTTGTACAAAAATCTGGGGAAATCGTTGTTTTTGAGCATTACCAAATTGGACACTATAGTTCCTATTTTGCAATAAAAGTTATTTATTGGGAAATCCCATAGATTGAATCTTTCTATCCAATCTGTTCTGAACATGTTATCTGAAATTTTTAGTATGTAGGTTTTTAACTTTTTAGTAACTCCATTTAGTGTTACCGTAAGGTTAACTTACCTAAGATGTTAATATTTTTGCCAGTTACAGATTTTGTTGTTTTATCTGTTTTTAATAGGGTCGGCTTGTTTAATTGTCACCACGTACGCCAGTTGATGATTGAAAGATCAGAACCTGAGTCAAGCTGGAATTTTAGGGAGTAATTGAAAATATCAACAGTCACATATTTTCTTAAATTCCTATCGACTATGTTGTCTGATTAAGCTTGCCTAATTTTACTTTTGGGTTTCCTCATTTTTTTTGGCATACTAGCACTCAGTTAAATTATGGCCATTTTTATTGCAATTTTTACAATATCTTTTGTCTTGACTGGACAGAATTTTGTGCAATGCCATTTACCACAATGGTAAGATGGTCTGGGTGATTTCTTCAACCTATTCCTGTGTTGTTTATTGCAGGATTTAGAACATGAAATTTCCCATTTGTCTTTTTGAGAGGAATAGGCAGTTAATTTGTTTCTGATTTTTTCTAATCTGAGCAACACCTGAATCCTCGATCATTTTTTAATCACACTTGACAGAAATTACCTTTGACAGTCCTCTGCCAATTTTTGGAGAGTCAATCATCATTCGTTTTGCAGCTTGGTCAGTACCCGTCATCTGACTTCAGCGCCTTCTGTTGATACTAGACCTTGTGCAAATATTAAGCACTTAAAATCATTGGTAGTCAGCTCGGCTAGTTTGAAATCATTACAAAGCTTGTTCATCGAATCTGCAAATGTTAGAAAATCTTGCTGGTTTTCCTTGACTATATTCAGGCATTTCCAACGTTTATATAACAAGGTTGTGTTCGGCCCGAATAGTTCCAATAGGATCTTAATAGTTTCTGAAAAATCCAAGTCTATGGTTTTCTTTGTTAATATTAAGTCCACGAAGCTACTATGTTCAGTAGTTCTCAGTTTTCTTAATAGTAGATATACTTTTTTTGTTAACTGAACCATTGTTCACAGTCTACATTGAAAATATCTTCATAGTGCCTGTAAAAAGCCTTGAATGTTTTGTCGTCCTGTGGTACATATCCAAATGTTTCAATCAAGTTATAGATTGTACTTTGGGAAAAAAATCGTGTCTTTTCAAAGTTTTTAGAGACATTTACTGAATTTACAAGTAATTCTTTATGTTGTTTTTGCTGTAGTTCAGTTTTCTAAAGTGTAAATTACTGGAATTCTAGTTGTTGTTGTTTATGTAACTCCATAACAATTGTTGCTGTCTTTCCTTTGGTCTTTGTTGGTGGAGTTGCTATCTTTCTTCCAATTTTTTGCTGCCTCTCATCTGATTTTTGTTATCCATGTGAACCTTCAGCATTTGGACGATTATTTTTTGAAAATCGTCCATATTTAGATAGGAAAAAAATATGACATGGTTGGGACCACGGAAGGGAAACACAGAGCAGAGATTAGGTGTAAGGAAGATATATTAACCAAAATGGTTACAAGGATTGGATAAAGAGTAAGCGTTTGTTGCGCAAACGCTGTCACATAAGCTAGAAAAGTCTGCAAATGAAATTGGTCGTTACGTTAATGCGGATAAGACAAAGTTTATGACTTTCAATGCAAAGAGGGAGATGATCAAAGTTTTAGATGGAACAACGCTGAAAGAAGTCACTGAGTTTACGTACCTTGGTAGCAGCATAGGTTCCATGGAGAGAGATATGTAAATTCGTATCTCATAGATTGCATTGGATAAGCCGCGGTCAGTATGGACTTAAAGCCTAGCTAACAAACTAAAAAGGGCAGTTCTTCAGAGCAGTGGTGGAGTCTGTCCTTGTTTACGGTGCTACAATCTGGATACTCACCAAAAGATTGGCAATAAAGCTAGACAGCATGTACACCCATATGCTATGAACAGTGTTAAATATATTTTGGCAAGATCATCTCACAAAACAGCAACTTTATGGCAACCTACCTGCCATATCTACTACTATCAGTGAGCGATGTCTATGATTTTCTGGTCAGTCAGTGTCAGAAGAGCAAGTAAGAACTCGTGAGAAATGTATTGCTGTGGACTCCATGGCACAGGCGTATGAGTATAGGATGATCTAGATCCATGTACATCCAGCAAATTGCACATGACGCCAACTGTGATATTAGTACTTGTATATCAAAGAAATTTATGTCTGTTAATAGTGCTTTTAGTGTATGTGTGGTTATATCAAGAAACTGAAATTAAGCTCTGCTCTGTTGTTCATTTTTGTGGTCGAATTTCTTTATTAACTATCATTCCTTCATTTTTAGAAGGATTCTCTTTCTGTGGTTAGTATTTTTATTCATATGTCTTTGTGGAGTTGTAATTGTGGGATAGGCGTATATGGAATGAAGACGCCTTAGTTGTAGTATGTTCTTTTATGCATATGTGCAAGACCTAACTGTGCTACCGATGTATAACTCATTGCACATCACACATTGTATTTTATATGCTGAGTATGTGCAACTGCATAAGTCCGTATTGTTGATGGGTACATTTGATGGAGTGAAGGAATCGTTGTTGGTCAGTCTTCTAATTCTGGATAAGTGTTATTTCAGTGTTGGTCCGGAGTAAGTGAGTTGGATATCTAATTTTTCTCTGCAGATGGCTAATTTTATTCTATCATTAAAGTGTGATAGTTTTTGGAAGCAGGTGTTAAAGAGTGTGTATTGTGGTTGTTTTCTAGATGTCCTGGGGTCGTGTTTGGTATTTGGAGGGTATCCGTTCTGTATGAGTATTTGCTGAACATGTCTAATGGAGTCAAGCTGATCTATTTCATTAATGCATCTGTTATGGATGTGGTTAGACTGATTCATAGCATATCCTATTTTGACTTTGATGAAGGGGGGGAGGTGATTCGTAGTTTATGAGGATATTCCTGCAAGCGCTTCTTTCACAGAAGCATATGTGTATGTATCCTGTTTCGGTAAAATGTAGCAGTGAAAATGACCAGACATATTGGAGTGTTTGATGGTGCTCGGGTCAATATTTGTGAAGGTGATGAGAGTTTCATTAGCTTCTTCGCAAGACGATGTGAGGATGAGAATATCATTTACATATCTTGTGAAGATGTCGGAGTGGCAGGTTTATGATGCACACTGTTCTAGTCTATTCAAATATGTAATGGCAAGTAGACCTGAGAGGCTGGGTTCTATGAGCATAAAACCGAAACAATTACGTAAGCATGAGACACTAGTGTCTGTAGGTATATAAAAATAATTATTTATAATTCATAATTATTGTCACCCCTTCAAGAAGTAAAAAAAAAAAAAAACTCTTACAGTTGAGCCAGGTTTCAGGAAATTGAAAAAGTCGGTCAGCTAGCTTTGTGTGCAAGAGCATAACTTCCTGTAACTTGATCACTCTAAGATCATCCTCTGTCAATTTTGGATCAATTTTAGATGTAGGTTACCTGGACATGAGTCAAACTTTTTAATATATATATATACATATGCACGTAAAGTTATGAACAGTACAATAGGCCTGAGCAAAGCCGGGCTGAACTGCTAGTATATATATATATATATATATATATATATATATATATATATATATATATAACTACTTCATTTATTCGCATAAATTTAATATACGAAAGTATAGATTTATGCGTAAACTTTAAGTATTTACTTCAAAAGTGCTCAATACGTAGGTAGAGCTAGTTAGTAATTTATAAAATATATATGGCGATTAAGCTACACTGAATATTCTGCGTTTCATCCAACTATAGGATTCGTCAGGCTTATGCGCGAATTCTGTCGTTGCTTCTTGTTTTTATATATGTTGAGGATTTCTAGTCGGCCAATCAGCTTTCTAGTATCCACCGCGCCCCTTCCTACCAGCCAATGGGCATGCATTTTATCAAACAAAGGATCTGTTTTAGAACTAGGTTAGTGGTTTTAGGTGGTCGTTCTCCTTTTTTTTTTTTTTTTTTTTATACATATAAATATACCTATGCGCACACAACAATGCACATATATATACACATATACATATATATATATATATATATATATATATATACATATATATACATATATGTATGTGATCGTTTATGTATATTCATGTTTATTTAATTTATTTATTTGTTTTTTGTTTTTTTCCTATTGTTATTGTTAGTTTTAAAGCTATTTTGTATCGCTATCCTAGAGTAAGTTTTATTTTGTGAACACAGTTGTTTGCTATTTCCCGCCTACAGTTTAATAGATTTTGAGGTTCTTTAAAGTACAGGATAGAAAATTTTTCATGGAGGCATAATTTACATGGGTCGTCTAAATGTCTGCATGTGGTAGCTTGTCTCATTATTTTCCATTCGACTACCGGCGAATGTCCGCTTTCTTTGAGTTCCCAGTATTTATTCGCTAGTGTTGTTTTTATACGGTGTTTTTTATTTTTGAATGTGCTTTTGTGGTCATAGTATCGGGTTTTGAAATCTAAGGAAGTCATGCCTATGTAATATTTCTTGTTATTCGGGTTTTCTTTCGCAAATATAAAACCACTAACCTAGTTCTAAAACAGATCCTTTGTTTGATAAAATGCATGCCCATTGGCTGGTAGGAAGGGGTGCGGTGGATACTAGAAAGCTGATTGGCCAACTAGAAATCCTCAACATATATAAAAACAAGAAGCAACGACAGAATTCACGCATAAGCCTGACGAATCCTATAGTTGGATGAAACGCAGAATATTCAGTGTAGCTTAATCGCCATATATATTTTATAAATTACTATATATATATATATATATATATATATATATATATATATATATATATATATATGATTGCGTAAGTATGAAACATAAGTGTCTGGAGGTATACACCGTATATTTCGGCATGTAAGTCGACCGTCAGATAAGACGAGGTACAAAATTGGAGCAAATTTTAATAAATTTATCATATACTAGCGGGACTTGTGGAAATTCCACAGCAACATTTTCATATGTAATATATTGTTGCTGGGCATGCTGTGAGC
Organism: Euprymna scolopes; assembly: GCF_053919585.1. Taxonomy (NCBI): domain Eukaryota; kingdom Metazoa; phylum Mollusca; class Cephalopoda; order Sepiida; family Sepiolidae; genus Euprymna; species Euprymna scolopes. The sequence continues at coordinate 83,309,996 of NC_136500.1, forward strand.
GTTCTGTTCAGCATGAATGAAGGCACAATCATATTATTCTACGTTTTTATTAAAACTGTATCGCCCCCTTACTAAAATAATAACTTTGATATATTTCCTGGGCTGATTATTTCATTACAAACACACCGGTCAATTAACTCACATTTTATCATTTTTCATAATTATTGAATATGTTACTATGTTCGGCAATAATTTTTCATAATTTCAACCCACATTATCGCCCCTCCCTTTACTAAAATATTAAATTTGATATATTGTATTGGCTTATTATTTTATAAAAAAAAACACAACTATCAATTAACTCACATTTCATCATTTTTAATAATTCTTGGATATTGTACTAATTTTGACAATTTTTCATCATTTAAACTCACCATATCGCACACCTTACTAAAATAATAACTTTGATATATTGTCTAGGCTGATTATTTCATTACAAACACACACATCAATCAACTCACATTTCATCATTTTTCGTAATTCTTGGATATGTTACTAATTTCGACAATATTTTTTTATAATTTAAACCAACGTTGTCGCCCAACCTTACTGAAATAATAACTTTTGCGGGGCTGATTATTTCATTACAAACACTAATCAATTAATCTCCATTTCATCATTTTTCATAATTCTTGAGTATGTTACTAATTTCGACAATCACTTTTCATAAATTATACCCATATTATCGCCCCCTCCTTAATAAAATAATAACTTTGAAATATTGTCTGGGCTTATTATTTTATTACAAACGCACTATTGCATGAAATCACATTTAATCATTTTTCATAATTCTTGGATATGTTACTTTCGACAATCATTTTTCATAAATTTAACCCACATTTTCGCCCATCCCTCTTTACTAAATAATAACTTTGATATATTGTCTAGGCTGATTATTTCCTTACAAACACACTAATCAATTATCTAATATTTGATGATTTTTTTCGTAATTCTGTCATATGTTACTAATTTTGACAATAATTTTTCATAATTCAAGCCCTCCTTATCTCCTTCCCCTTTACTTTTATAATAACTTTGATATATTGTCTAGGCTGATTATTTTATTATAAACACACCAATCAATTAAATCACATTTCTTCATTTTTCGTAATTCTTGGATATGTTACTAATTTTGACAATAATTTTTTATAATTAAAACCATCCTCATCGCCCTTTCTTACTAAAAAATTACTTTGATATATTGTCTGGGCTGATTATTTCATAAAAAACACAACTATCAATTAACTCACACTTCATCATTTTTCTTAATTCTTGCATATGTTACTCATTTCGACAATTATTTTTAATATTTTAACCCACATTATCACCCCCCCCCCACTACTAAAATAATAACTTTGATATATTATCTGGGATGATTATTTCATTTCAAACACACCAATCAATTAACTCACATTTTGTCATTTTTCATAATTCTTGGATATGTTAATAATGTCGACAATTATTTTTCATCATTTTAACCCACATCATCGCCCCACTTACTAAAATAATAACTTTTATATATTGTCTGGTCTGATTATTTCATTGCAAACACACTAATGCATTAAATAACATATTACATTTTTCATAATTTAAACCATCCTTATCGCCCTCTCTTACTAACATAATTACTTTGATATATTTCCTGGGCTGATTATTTTATTATAAACACACAATCGATTAACTCACATTTAATTGTTGTTCATAATCCTGGATATGTTACTAATTTTGACAATAATTTTTATAATTAAAAACCTACATTATGTCTCTCCCTCCTAGTTATATAATATATTTGATGTATTGTCTGGGCTTATTATATCATTACAAACACACCAATCAAGTAACTCACATTTCATCATTTTTCATAATTCTTGGATATGTTACTAATTTCGACGGTAATAATTTTCATAACTTTAACCCACTATGTCGCTTCCCTTTACTTAAATAATAACTTTGATATATTGCCTGGGCTGATTATTTCATTACAAACAAATCAATCAATTCTGGGTATTCTCATAGTATATATGTTTCACCTATCTTATCCAATCCCGGATGACGCCGCATATTCTGCTAATATATATCGTTCACCTATCTCATTCGACCCCGGGCGATGCTGGGTATTTTGCTACTATATGGTAGCAAAATACCCACCTATCTCATTCAATACTGGGCGACACTTTCTGATAGTATATATTTGCACATCTCATTCAATCCCGGGACTGACTTCATATCTGCCACCCCACTGTTGAAAATATACATTAAATAAAGTAATGTTTTAATTGTAAACTGTTTCAGCCATTTCCGGGACTGACTTTATATCCCCAACCCACTGCTAAAAATATACATGAAATAATGTAATGTCTAAATAGTAAACTGTTTCAGCCATTTCCGGGACCGATTTTATATCCCAAACCCACTGCTAAAAATATACATGAAATAATGTAATGTCTAAATAGTAAACTGTCTCAGCCATTTCTGGAACTAACTTCTAATCCCCAACCCACTGTTGAAGATATACATGAAATAAAGTAATGTATAAATCATAAACTTTTTCAGCCATTTCTGGGACCGACTTCTTATCTCCCATCCTACTGCTAAAAATATACATTAAATAAAGTAATGTCCAAAACGTAAATGGTTGCAGCCATTTCCAGAACCGACTCCATATTTCCCACCCCAATGTTAAAAATATACATTAAATAAAGTAATGTGTAATGCATAAACGGTTTCACCCATTTTCGAGACTGATTTAATATCCCCCACCCCACAGTTAAAAATATACATGAAATAAAGTAATGTTTAAATTGGAAACGGTTTGAATAATTTCTGAGACTGACTTCATATCCCGTAACCCACCGCTTAAAATATACTTGAAATAAAGTAAAGTTTAAATCATAAACTGTTTCAGCAGCTTTTCGAAAGTAATACATAAAAACATTAACAAGGTTAGGGATTAGGCAACCATTGCTTCAACATGAATTTCTGAGTGTAGTATCAGTTTCAGCATTCCAGTGACTTAAATCCCCCCTTTTTTGGTCTTGTTTAATGGAGGAAAATCGTTCATTACTGATACAATTTTTATTTTTGTTATTGGCCAGAGTGCCCCTTTTGGGGAGCTGGTTTCCCCCTAAATTTATAACCGAACTCATGTCCAATTCCGCCCTTGTGGGGAGGCAAGTAAACAAAAAAACAATAATCAGAACGGACATTTTCCAGGGCATTTTATAATTAATCAGAAGTGACATTTCCAGGGCATTTTGTAATTAAATCAGAAATAACTTTTTCCAGTTACTTTTTTAATATTAAAACTTTGTTACATTAAACATAGTACCTATTCACAATGCCTCCCCCCGGGACAGATTTAAACACCAGGGTTGTTTTTTAACGTGTAAAAAAAATTGTCTTAGTCGTAAAGGTTTTCTCTTCCACTGAGAGAGAAGAAATTGAAATGTAGCACATGAAGAATAGATACTACACTTTGATCTTAGCCAAAAGGCCAAGAAAGACAAATCATTTTTTATTAGCTTTGCCTCAACAACGACACCAAATTTTTTTTATATTTCAATTTCCTTTTCAAGGTTGACAAGGTCTATTTGGAATATTCCACTTTAATTTAAACCTACGTCACTTCCTGTTTGGTGGTGGTCGTAACAACAAAGACGTCAGGTTTTTTTTCTTGTTCTTTTCCTCCTTCGCAGTACGGGTTCGAGCCTGCCTTCCTACTACCACTTTTTTTGTTTTTGCTCAACATACATACCCAAACACCCAGGCAACGCCGGACTGAAATGCTAGTCTATATATCTATAAGAGTGAACGTGTCTGTGTGTCTGTGTACATTTCCCTATGCAATAACTGTCCATTTTTAGTCTACATACTCGAAATTTGATATACAACCGGGCTTAAATCTTAGTATATCTATAAAAGTGAAATTGTCTCTCTGTGTGTCTGTGTGTGTACATTTTCCTATCAAACTACTCTGTTAATTTTCAGTCTACAGATGCGAGATTTGACATAAGGGGTATTGAGATTTGGGAAAATCTTTTTAATTGGTTTTCAGCCAGAGTTTTGGCTGTCAAGGGGTCAAAGTTCAACGATTTGACCTTTGAAAACTTTACCAAACTCAATTTTGGGTAAAAAACGCTTGAAATTTTAGATGTAGGTTACTTGAACATGGATCAGACTTTTTAATTTGATTTGAGCCCAAAACAATAAATGTTAAGGGGTTAAAATTGGGGTCAAAGTTTTTAAAAATTTGACCTCTGTGGTCTCTACCAAATTACTCAGCCAATTTTTGGTCTAAACATTTGAAATTTTACATAAAGTGTATTCAGACATAGGGCAAGGTTTTTAATTCGTTTTTGGCCGAAAGTTTGGCTGCCAAGGGGTCAAAGTTCAAAAGATTTAACTTTTGCGGTCTCTAGCCAATTTCGGGTCTAAACATTTGAAATTTTACATAAAGGGTATTCAGATATGCAGCAAGCTTTTTAATCAATTTTTGGGCGACAATTTAGCTGCCAAGAGGTCAAAGTTAAAGAGTTGGCCTTTGTAGATTCTACTAAACTCCTCTGTCAATTTTGGATCAAACACTTCAAATTTTAGATGTAGGTTACCTGGACATGAGTCAAACTTTTTAATATATATATACATATGCACGTAAAGTTATGAACAGTACATAGGGCCTGAGCAAAGCCGGGCTGAACTGCTAGTATATATATATAAGTTTCGTAGTTTAATTTTAAATTCTGAAAAAACATTATATAGAGGCATATATTCGATTTAAGAATTTATTGCTTGACAAAGGAATATATAGAAAGGGTTATTTTAATTTCCTTAATCCATGGATTTTCAATAATGGCTCATATCATGAGGATAATTACAATGGAATGGTATATCCACCCAATTTTGGATATACTTTGTCAACACCGAGAAAATATTTGGACCAAAGCAAATAACACACAATCAACACAACAACGAATAAGACAGCCCGGTATACTTTTCGAAATATCAGGATTGAGCAGTACGCTTTCGCTTTTCGCTATATGGGAATATCACTCTCTCCCATGGGCCTATTTTCTGCCCACCCAGATTGGTAACTCCGAATAACATTGGACTCCTTCCGATAATGGACTACCCAGGTTGTATCAACTTCTCTTTCCGTATAATTTTCTCCATATAATTATCCACAACCACCCAAAAACTATTTTCAATAATTGTGCTGAAAAGCAAAATAGCGTCCATTCGCAGCTGAACATTTTGCTAACTGCATTTCATTTCCTCTGATGATATGAGCCATTGTTGAAAATCCATGAATTAAGGAAATTAAAATAACCCTTTCTATATATTCCTTTGTCAAGCAATAAATTCTTAAATCGAATATATGCCTCTATATGTTGTTTTTTCAGAATTTAAAATTAAACCACAAAACTTATATATTGCTCTATTCTTAAATATTGAGCTTTTCCTTTTGGATAGGATCTCCTTGAAAGTATTACTTTAAGTAATATCTAACAGGATTTTTCATCTGAATTCTATCAGTATCTTATATATATATATATATATATATATATATATATATGATTGTGTAAGCATGAAACATAAGTGTCTGTAGGTATATACCGGCATGTATATCGACCGTCAGATAAGACGAGGTACAAAATTGGAGCAAATTTTAATAAATTTATCATATATCGGTTGTATAAGACAACTGCTAAATCAGGAAACCATGTTTGTTTAGCCTAAGCTAGAGATTGCAACACCTGTTATCTTATGTAATATTGGTTTTTAAAGATTATGTTTTAACTTTAATGGTCATCTTATACACCGAAAGATATGGTAATAATAATTATTATTTAATTATAATTATCATGTCTCTTTAAGAATACTTAAGGATGGGCACTGTCTGCGAAATTATAACTAAGTCAGTTAACTAAGCGTTTATGCAATGTTTACGGCTTCTGCTCATGTGAACACTCTAGATTGCCAAATGTACCCGGCCGAATTCAGTGTTTAATAAATTTCCTTTATTTTCGTGGCAATTGTTTAGTGGTCCTGAGGATAGAGGTTAGCAAATTTGAGCAAAAAAGGTGGCTCCATGGCTGGGTTTGAGTCTCATGACTAGCAGAAATTGTTACCCCTACACTGATAATTGCGTAAGTTATAAATACTATTATCTGTAGGTATTAAGAATAATTATTATATATATATATTAACAGGGAGACCTGATGTTGCCCAAAACTGAATGAGGATCAATGAATTTTCCACACTTTCAATACATTATTGTCACAATACAGTGTAGTCTGCATTTTACTGTGGATAAACTACTGTTGATTTTATAAAATTATCTTTATATTATGGCGTGAATTAAAATTTAAAATGCAAAAGTCAGCTTCGATTGTGCTCCCAACCGAAACATTTATTTCGAATGCACCTCTATCTTATCAAAGAACCTACTGTTCATTTTATACACCGAACCCTTCTGCTTGTGTGATGATAAAACTTCTCAAACACCCTTGTAATATTAGACTGTGTTAGTTAACTTTTATCAAAATCAGATTGTTCCTTCTTTAGTCAGATTTTTATCAGTTTTCAATATTTATTGGAAGCATTCCAATACAAAACCTGTCTAAGAACACCCTCAAGAACAAATAGTACATTATAGCCGTTAGTATTCAAAGTGTGTATAGTGTTTATGTCGTTTAAAAATAATAATAAATAATTTTTTTTAATTCACTCACTCCGTGTCATATACACTTTGAATGCTAACGGCTATTTTTTTTTTTTTTTTTAAATAGAATAAAAACATCCATTTCACATTACA